>NC_090221.1:19280544-19593044 GCF_024489055.1 Chanodichthys erythropterus | reverse complement strand
TTTCTTTGTACCTTTGGGCAAGCATTATGCTAACATTTCACATTGCAACAGATGTTTGAGAAAGTAATATCTGGACTTCGATCGAGGCATTTTAGGCAGGTCTGGATCAGTGTTCTTTGTTAGAATATATCCCTTTGTATGAGACTACGAGCTTTGTAACTTTGCAGATCGTATGCATGCACAAACAGATACATTACACACTACAAGGAAAAGAAAAACATTAAAAAGCATCATATGACCTGCATTAGTTAACATTAACTATGAACAGTACTTCTGCAGCATTTACTAATCTTTAATTTCAACATTTACTACGTAATACATTAAGTACATAAAGTTGTATCTATTAATATTAATGCAGTGAACTAACAAATTAATAAATAAATGAACAATTGCATTTGTGTTAAAGTCCCCCTGTGGTAAAAATCAAGTATATAAATGTTGTTTATAGGTCAATGTGGTGTTTTTAATATGCTTTAAGTCAAACCATGTGCAAATTCATAAGTCAACACCATTGCAGAATATTTTCTCTTTAAAACTGCAGTTTCAAAAACGTGGTGTGAAATCTACCTTGTAACCAATCACGTCAATAGCTGGCGGGCTTTAGTATATCATTAACTATGACTGATCTGAAACAGGGGAGTCTCAAGAGAAGGTTATCCCAGTATATTTTTCTGTTCATATGAAAAATCGGGTAGATTTAGCAATATGGCAGGTATATGATGTAGATTATGATGTTATGATGAACTATATGCCTTTCTCCACTGAAGTTTTAAGATGTTCAAAGCTTTTCTAGGGATACTTATTTTTAGAAGGCAGCTGTCTGACTTGCGAACAGAAATGGTTTGTGTAACATGTGTGTTTAGGGCTGTTAAAGGTGCAATATGTAATATTTTTTGCAGTAAAATATCCAAAAAACACTAGGCCAGTGTTATACATTTTGTTCACTTGAGTACTTACAATATCCTAAATGATTCCAACTATTTGTAAATCATGAGAAAATTGCAATTTTAACCAAGGCTCCGGGACGCGCGAGTCGCCGCCTGTCAATTGCATAATACACGCGCTAACCCTTGGTCTGCCTCGGTTTTTCGGTTTTATTTTGTAGAAACCATGGACGCCAAAGACGCTTTAAACATTTTCATAGACAAGGGAACAACTGTTTTGATATATTTATAGACAGAAAACTAATTGTTATATAGCTCAACACATTTAGTCTTATTGTTTAAATCTAATTTTCTTGATTTTTTGCAAGTACCATGCTTTACCATGCCTCAGAGAAAAACACTATTTTGTGAAGTAGCTAACATAGCATAATCAGATGAAGCTTTATTTTTAGTAACAGTAATACAGAATTTTCTCCATCATACAATACATTTTGAAAAAGGAATTGCATGCCATTTATCAACACAAGCCATCCAGCATTTAATATGATATTCTAAAAATCGATCTAGCGTACTGCAGTGTCTCTCAAACAAGTGTCTCATAGCAGCCACTGAGCTAACACACAGAATAACGTCATAATTTTCAACGCTCTCAAATGTATCTAATATGATAAACAGAGCTGCGTTACCTCATACTCATGACTGGAAAAGCGGAAGCAGCGCCGGCGACTGTGGCATAATAAAAGTTCTGCTGCTCGTGAGGCGTGTGCAAACGTTCCAGCTCCCACAACACTTGGTCCTGCTCTGCTTCATTCTACAGTAACATTAATAATCGCATCCGTGAACATGATTTCTTCCTGAATCCTATCCCTATTCTTTTGCACCATCCTTTGAGGTGGAGACCACATGTCCCAAGAATCCGCTCTCAAACTTGGTGTCATCAAACTACACCTTTGTTTTGAATAGGCTTCTAGCGACCTCTAACAGACAGAATTCTTACATACTGTACCTTTAACACCAAGGACAATAACTAGATTTAAAACTTTATAGTTCCAGTTATTGTTAATCATTCTCATTCTAGGAAAATAGGGAAGTTCACAGCAAAACTTTAACAATAAATGATAAACAGTGTTAGATTCCCCCTGACTGTAAAGAACTTCTGCATTTAAATTGGCAAACAACATAATTATAAACAACTTATAATAAACAATTTTATTGTCCATTGGTGTTTTAATTATAATTATAACTAATAAGTTCATTATAACTAATTTGGTTATAATTATAGTTGTCATTAAAACAGCACTGACATAGCACACAAAGGCTGAACTATCTTTTGAACAGACAAAGAAGAACGTTTACTTCTACGCATGATGAAACAAAGCTGTTAAATACATATGCAACAAGGACAAATGACAAGACACAGCAGAGGTCACTTAGCAGAAAGGGGTGAAATGGCACTAAAATAACCTTCAAAACAGGTCTGAGTTGTTGTTTAAATGCTCTACAACACATCTAAGACTTCAAGGGGCTTAATAGAAACTGTCAGTCACGGAGTGATGCCACAGCTCTGCAGCAGCCGACAGCAGTGGTCTAAGACCCATGAGGATAAGAGCGATGAATGAAAATAATGGAATCATCAGTGGTTTGTGCTCTCTGTCACACACATACCTCTCCCAGCATGTAATGGGCAATGAGACAGACTGCAAAGAGTGGGGCATAAATCCTCTAAGTGCCACGCCTCCGTCGCTCAAACACACATTTTATCTACTCGTATTTAAATTTTATAAGAGGTCAGATCAGCTCCAGACCTGCCCAGGCGCTAAATCGCACACAGCTACAACATGATTTACTGTAGTATGTGGAAAATGCTTTTGAAAACACACACACACACACACACACACACACACACACACACACACACACACACACGTTTGTTTTTGTGAATTGTGGGGACTTTCCATAGACTTCAATGCATTTTACACTGAACAAACTGTACATTCTATCCCCCTACCCTGCCCCTACCCCTAAACCTAACCCTCACAGGAAACTGTGCAAACTTTTACTTTTTCACAAAAACTCATTCTATATGATTTATAAACCCATTTACATTGTGGGGACCGCTGGCTGGTCCCCACGATGTAGGTGAACTCAGGTTTATATTACATCATGGGGACATTTGGTCCCCACAATGTAATATAAACAAAAGCACACACACACACACACACACACACACACACACACACACACACACACACACACACACACACACACAAAAGGCCAAAAGTGAGTAAAGAGATCAAATGCCATTTGTGTGTTGTAACCTTGATATTCGGAAGGGTTTTAATGTGGGCACCATCTTTAAAACTATTAGTAATAAGGTGTGCCGTTTAAAGTCTTTTGCTAAAATGATCCATTCAGATTATCAAGACCCTCTCTTTTCTGTCATATTTACAGCAGTTAGAGGAAAGCGCTTTTAACATTTACAGCCAAACACCATGATCACACACACACACACACAAAATAAATAAATCTCATGCAACAAACTCTAAAAGCCATTTGACTAGAGGGTATATTGCATGGCTGGATAATAACGGTTTAAAAGCAATGGCCATATGACAGGCTTTCATACCATAACAACACCAAAGATTTACGTTTTTTCATTAATCATAGTACAATAATATTCTAGTGTAATATTCTAGCTAACTTTTCCCAAATTGGTAGTCAGGGAACAACTGCTACTAGGGATGGGTAATTTTTTCCATTTAAATCTCAATTAAGCATTTACCTCAGTAAGTTGACCGAATGGATCTGAGCTCGCGTGTGATTGAGGTGGGACTAATTAGCATATTCATACACTGCGTTCCAAATTATTATGCAATTGACATCAGTAAGATTTCAGTACAATAAACCTTCAGATTTTAGTTTTTCTAAGAAAATGTTTGTTTATTTATCCATGTCTTTTTAGATAACTGGTATCAATCTCAGACAAAATAATTTGCCAGGTCTATGGAAACCCTACTTAGAGGTTGTTCCACATTATTAAGCAAGTCACAGTTCTCATGCAATATGGAGAGGAAGAAAGATCTTTCTGAAGCATGAAATGGTGCAATGTTGTGCAAAAGGCATGAAAACAACTAATATTGTGTGAAACTGAATGGCGATTATTGAATTATCATAAGATTTGTGAGTGACTTAGAGCACAGCAGAACTCGGTCAGATAAAGGCTTATTAATGAAAGTTCCTATCAAAAAAATTTATTGTATTAAAAAGGGCAGCTATAAAAAAGCCAGTGTTGAGCAGCAAACAGGTATTTGAAGCTCCTGGTGTCTCTGGAGTCTCAAGAAGCTCTCCATGCAGGCTGGCAGTTGTGCATAAAGATGCATTTTAGACACCACCAACCAAACCTCACAAAGAGAAACATTTACAGTAGGGTCAGTATGGATCACGGATCAACCCCTAGCTTTTGGATTGGACCCCGCTGACTTTCATTGTATGGAGAGAAAAAAAAAAGGCATTTTTCAAAATACTTTCTTCTGCAGAACATGAAAGATAAGTCATTCAGGTTTGGAATGACATGAAGTTGAGTAAATGACCACATTTTTGGATGAACTATCCCTTTAAGCGGAAAAAAAAATTGAGTGCAGTAAGCTTCCTCTAAAATGGACAAACTGTCTCAATATTTCTGCAATTAAAATTGCTTGGACAAAAAAAGTACCTCATCCATCTCTCTGAAAAGACTGGGATGCGATTTTAACAGCTAAATGATCAAGGACCAGGTATGCAGGAAACCATCTGACAGCCCATGTGTGACAGATTTGCGTTTTTATGGAGAGCTGTAAATTTAGCAAAAGCCTCAGGGACAGTAAAGTGCTCCCCTGATGCACTGCATGTGGTGAGATTCGCTTTAATTACGCATTCAGATGAGGTTACAATGAAACGCACAAAGTCAATTTTGCTTTTTTGCAATCTGGGGTAGAAAAAAAACAAAACATGTTTTAAAAGTGTCCTGGCTTTTTAAACATTTTTTTAAAGAAGCTGCAGGAACTTTTGACTCCAGCTTAATTAACTTTGGTACATATTTGGGGAAATCCAGAAGCCAACAGGTTAGCAAGGAATCATTAAGGCTCAGCTATAACAAGCAGGTGTCCCTATACTGAATTTCCTAGAGCAGAAAATTGCTGCAGAAAATGCAGAAAAGGTCAAATGGTAATGATCTGCACTTACTGTTCAAATGTTATCGCTATTTATGAAAAAGGAAAATTATTCTGGGGTGGTAAGACAAAAATCATTTTAAAAAGCACTGTTAGGTGAAAGAACAAGTAGAGGAACGATAGAAACAAGGCTCAGTTTGAGTTGAGGCTTCTAAAAAAAAAGCAGAAGGGAGTTGTCATAAAACAAGACTGGATGTCAATCTTCCTGAATGCCCATGGCAAAGAGGAAAACGTGAGAAAGAACAGACGGAGAGAGAGGTGTGGGTGTGTGTGGGTCTCCAGTTCCATCTCCTCCATAAGGCCTTGAAGAGTTCACATCTGTCTTTTCACAGATTCTTCAGATGTTTGCCTTCAAGTTTAAGAATTTAAATGTCAAAAGCTCGACACGTCAAACCTTATTACTGCTATCTCGCCTAGTGTACAATCACCTCTACAACAAGAGTCTAGGGGGGTCTGAAATGTATTATTAATAAAATGCAGCAGAAACACTCAGAACAGACACAGTGTGTGAAGTAGTCGCGAGAGGGTGGAATAATTAAATACGTGCTTGAACCGCAGCACTCAAAACCATGAGCTCGTGCTCTGTAAAGTGAAGAGGCTTGTTTGTTTAGCTGTGCTCTGCATTGTTAATCATCCGGATAATCAGTCTGGGTTGGACTTTTAGGTCGAAACCTGATTGACTGACCAAGTTTGGGTTTACAGCACAGATCGGGCCACTCTGTTTAAGACCCTGCATAACAATTACACATCTTTTCCCAACTAACAAAGGCTTGATCAATCTCTGTGCTAATCGGCAATTAATTACAGTCTATTTTTGAATGGCCTGAAAAACGCTTAAGCCAAAAACAGGATGCGGCAGTCCATTACAATGTCTTTGGTTTTCTGCCTACATGCACCATTTCTGCTCAATGATAAAGAAACCTGTAAAATTCAGGTCGCATAACAGTGATTAAAACATTAGTATTCATGATAAGATTACATTAATTATGAATTGAGGTTTGATTATTTTGAAGCGCTGTTCTAAAAATTCATTTTAAATATGTTACTGAGGCAAGAATCAAACTGAGGATATTAAACAAACATGGGATGAAAAAAAATAATGCCAATTTAAGCAACTTTAAAGCATTTGCATTCAAGCACTAGAGTCAGAAAACTTGATGCATTAAGCACTTAGCTTCGTCAACACAATGCCCAGAACCTGAGCAGCTGTACACTGCTATTTTATTAAATTTTCATAAACATTCATAACAAGCCACTGCCTTAGGCTATAACTACAGAACTTGGGTTTCAGATTAACCTTTCAAGACCTCTCATTTAATTTATAGAATATTAAAGTCTGCTTTATGCAGTCGATTTGTGGGAAATGCACATATGCAATCAAACCTCCTATCTAAAAGTGAAATTTGTAAAAATTTGATGAGTCTGTAATGAAATGTACTTCCTGTCTTGAGGAAGAAAAAAAATTGCAACATTGTCTTCAAATCTATTGAGTCAATGCATAATTTTGCTTTAATAAATTATTAAGTACAAAGTTTCAAGCTGGGAGGGTTTTTTTTTTTTTTGCGGTTTGAAAAACGTAAAATTGAAAAGCTAGCTAAAAAGACTTCCAACTGCAGAGTCTCAGCTGCGACAAAGCGCCCATATGCTGTCTGGCCAATATGTCCTTCTATCAAACTAAGTCACTTCAAAACAAGGCAGTTCCTTTATTCCAGGAGAAATCATATGGCTAAAAATTGAATTTAGGACACCAATTTAATCTCTGTATTATTGCGGACCTTCTGAGTTCATTTAACGACACAGTCAGAGCAAAAATTGGATGTGAGACTAGTTATTCAACTCTAAAAGAAGGGGGGAGGAGCTGCACCTGTCTTACTCAAATCGAAATTTCAGCCTATCGCACCCAATACATTCCTCCATTAAGCAGAGGATAAAAGAGTGAGAGATTGAGGGAGAAATATCTTTGCTACCTGATAAGGAAATCCTGAAAGACTAACAAAGAGATGTTAAGAAAATTTTTCCTGCATTAAAATTCCAGAGATGCCCAAATGTTAGCACTAGGGCAAAAGACTTCAAAGAAAGCACCTCAAGATTTAAAAGACTGCATCCACATTTAAATCCATCTACAAACATTGTATAACCCTTTCTCAGATTAACAAAAAGAGAAAAATTAAATGTAGTGTATGACTGTCCATACACCAAAAGTAAGTTAATGTCTTAAAATAATACTACTACTACTACCACTACTTCTAATAATAGTAATAATAATATTTTTATTTGCAAGTATTAATTTCATTATATACAGCAAGTATGTATTAAATTGATTAAAAGTGACAGACTTTTACACAAGATTTCCATTACAAATGTTCTTTTGAATTTGGCTGCCTACAAAGGCAACATTGTAGGCACACTCCAGACTCTACATTTTATATTTAGTATTGCGTGGTTAGCTTTGCAACATGCTAAAACTAAAGTCATTTTAAGAGAGCTTGTGAAAGGTATTGTCAGGTAAAGTGCCAGCCAAAGCATCCAGAGGCTCCAGGAGGATTTGCTCCAAAAGTAGCCGAAAAGAATGGACATATCATCTCCCTCATCTGTTTCTCCTATCTGAACGAGTGAGCAGCCAAAGCCTTGTCATGTCAGCTGCGCTTCAGGGCTGAGGAGCAGTGTTTTGTGTGTTGGGGCAGACACGCTGCAAAGGCCTAGTCAAGTAGAAAACCTGTTTTGAAACGTCCTGGACACTGCTTGGATGAATCTGTAGCTAAAATAAACCAGCAGTACAAAGGATGAGCAAGGATGAGGATGAGAAAAAAAAAAAAAAAAACTATCACAGAAAAGTCTCATGGACGGTGCTTGTGTATTCAAAATGACAGCTCTCTATCATTTATCTTTGTGGGAACATATGGGATGGCTCTATATCATTTATCTGTGCAGGGATATAAAAAATTCTATACATAAGATGGGGTTCCTTCAATAGGTCCTGTCCAATTATATTAGCATTTCTCACGCAGTCATGGCAACATAGCTAATATGGGAAGACATGGCAAGCTTATTACACAGATAGCCGCATATTAGTGATTACTATCACTGGCTGGAATCAATCTGGTATGATTTTTCCATTCCAGGCATAAGTACTCTTCATGAGGATCACTTGAAATGGCACTGGAAATCGAATGTGTAATTTGACTTTTATTGAATGCTTGTGCCTTATCCATGCCAAACCCTTTGCTAGATGTTATCAGACAGCCATTTTCAGGCTCTCACTCCACAGAGTTAAAAATGGACAGTAATGACAGAGGCGCTCGCTCACGGTCCTGGTCTGGAGTTACACAGAACCAGCAATGAGCCATCTGGAGCGCGTCAGCTCAGGTTGCCGAGAACATTGCCATGTTTCCAGACAGCCGAGGACCTGCTGCTTGCTGACGTTTTGAAAGACTGACATAAATAGTCGCTGACACCTGTGAGACATCGCCTCCCCGAACATCATCTTCAGCGGTTTGTGGCACAACACCACTTCGGCTGCCCACACACCGCTATTAACGTGTGACAGAAAAATTATGTTACCGTGTGCTAGGGGCATAGAACTTATTTGAACTTTGAAAAGGGCCATCAAGCATGAAAAACTCTTTGCAATACAGATTACGAGCTGTCCCTAGATATTTAGAAAGCAAAAGATTTGTAGTTATTTCCAACAAAAAAAATAAATAAAAAATTGACTGGTCTGAAAGAAAAAGGCTACTCAATTTCAAAATGTAGATGGAGAAAGAGGTTGGTTCAAAAAAATATATATCTGCCTTAGAGAGAATGCGGTAAGAAAAGGATAGAGGGAGACAAGCAGTGATGGTACAAAGCAAGACATCCGATGAGTGTAAGAAATCGGAGGAATAAATCAGCCTAAGGAGGATTCTGAGAAATGAGCTAGGGGTTTTAAAGTGGGGAATTAAAGTAAAATTTTACATGATTGCATTTGTTTCTTTTTTCAATTATAGAGCACTCCACACCAGCCTGGCCTAAAAGTGGCCAATTTTCTCTCAGTCTGGGGCAAATGCAACCAAATGTGTCAAAGAACTTACAAATTCTTCATTTACCAACCTGACCACAAGCATATCATATCACCCACCGGCCACCGCACTGCATGCCGCAGGGGTGTAAAACGGTTGCTTTCAACCAATATTTCTTTAAACTACTCAAGATTTTCAGCGGGAAAAAAAAAGAATGTTACTACAAAACAATAAATGAAGCAGCTAAAAGAAAACAAATAAAATGAAGATCCAAGAAAACAAATAAAACCAATACCGGTGAGCAAACAAAGGGAATTATTTGAAAACAACAGCAGTCAAACAATTCAATGCTCAGCAGGGGGCTTGTGTGTACTGAACCCCTCTCTTCAAAAGCCAGACGGCACAGGACAAATTGTGTTGAGACTGAAGGTCTTTATACAACACAGCCCGGCGAACGTGATGTGTGCACTGTCCCTGAAATAAAACTCCCCTCTCCTTCCCTGCAGGAGAGCGTCTGTCTCTGGTAGCAGGTGGGTACTTGTCGTCGTCATTTAGGGATTTGGGACTTCAGAAGGGGGAAAAAAAGCAACAAACGAGAAGGAAAAACAGTATTTGACGTGCACCTACATTGCCCATGTACTCAGAGAGCAGATCCTGCAGAGCCTGCCGCACAGAGTTGCATTCAGCCACGATTCGCTCGCGCCGGTCGTCACGCGTACAAGACGAATCGGCCATGAGGGCGGCGCCACTTATGATGCTCTCCAGACGCTCCTCGAGAGAAGGCCGGAACCTCTCCTCGCTGAAATTCAGCGGGTCCACGATGATCTGCTTCTGCAGGGGGAGAGAAACAGAATAGTACATTAATACTGAGAAAGTGCTTAATCTTCCTCAATCATCTTGCTCCCTCTACTTTTAAAAACATCTTATGCTCTAAACTACTGCCAATCAGCATTTCTTTGCAAACTGAGGGGAGAAAAAAAGTGAGATTTATGCTTTCACATACCAAATGTCCAACTTCACAAGAGTTTGACAGTTAAACGACCGTCATTATTGGCTGTGCGGCCTGAACAGGACTTTGGAATCTATCTCTCTTGATGCTGAGGCACAAGCTGTGATATTCATTGGACGAATCAATAATTCAAAAGATCTGAGATGATGGTCTGGGGCTCCTCATGCAATTTCAGGCCAACGGGTTTTGCTCAATCAGAGGCTACATTAGCTTGCCTGTGCACTTCTATGCCTTTTAAATCAACTCTATGCAACAGACAGCATCTTAAAAGCCATTTGAACAGTCTTCTGGGGCTGAACAGGAAAAAAAACAAAAAAAAAAAAACAGTGAAACAAATGGGACAAAAATCAAGCTTAACTGCACATTACGTAAGATCACAGACATGTAAACCGAGTCCAGTCTTCAACAGAGAGAACCTATTTGGTAAACACCATAGTTAGTAAAGCATATCTTGAAGGCTACTAACCCTAAACAGCAGAGCAACTGCCTAGGGCAACAAAATGCAGTTGTGCATATAAATCATTGCTATTTTTCCTTTTTGAGCCAGGATGACATTTTAGATGTCCCTACATGCCCTCTGCTGGGTACATTCACTTGGGGACATCACACTCCCCCTCTCAAAGAATAAACTTGTCAACGTCTGATGCAATTAAAGCGATGACAAGAGTCACTAATGTGCCAGAAAAGAGATAGCTGCCTAGGAAGAAAGAAAGTGAATGGGCAGAACAGCAGCAGGTGGAATCAATCTTCAAAAAAAAGTGACAATCCCCTTCATCTGATGTCATTTGCACAGTAAAATATTCAACAATTCAGTTGTAAGAATCTGAGATTATTAGTCTCATCTCATCTGACCTCCTTTGCTTGCGTGTCACGTTGGCATGGCAACAAGCCCCTCTCTCTCTCTCTCTCTCTCTCTGACTCACTGCAAAGTTGTTCCAGCTTCAAATTAAGCAGCAAGAAGTGATGTGGAAAAAATGTGCATGTGTGCTGAAGTTTCTGCACGGTCACCAGGAAATTAAAGGCACACATGATCTGAGGTATCGAGCATTCCCTATCTCATGTGCGCACACACTCACGCCCACTTTTTTCCTGCCATTTAAACAGATGGCATCTGGTTGGGCAGAGGACCGCCTCTCCTTTGTGAGGATGTCTAGTCTCCTGAAACAGCTACTACTAAGAATAGAGCAGCCACATCTCCAGCTTGAGCAGTTTTAATATACAGAGGTGTCTGCATGATTAACAGTCAATGGCCAAGTCTCACTGGTGCATCAAAACAATACATTGATAAATAGTTTTACATGATGGCACCAGCTCAAATAGATGTGCACAAATAGTCAAATATTCGATCTGTAATTATTATTCAAAAATAAAGATACCGTTCAAATTTAGCCATGTTGCTTAGCTGGCCGTAAATGCAGTGAATCCATGATAAATCCCAAGCATGCAAACTAAAACTCACAGTTATAATTTAATGCACTGGGTGGCATCAAATGAATTAACTTTTGATCAAATGAATTAATGAAACAGAGTTATATCATCACCACCACAATGAGAAATCACATGAAATCCAAACACTAGTCGACTGAGGAAAGACAATTGTCCATCACTTAGGGCTCTGTAATCGAAAAGTAATCTACACCGAAATTCAGAACCTCTAACCGACATTTTCCCATGTCGGTTATTTTGTTTTTTTAATCCTGTTAATACTCCCCACCCAAAAAAACATACTACAGCATGTAGCCACGTGATTCTGCCCCGTCCACTCAGCGGCATTAAATCAACACAAAGGTGAACGCCGGTTCAACACTTGATGGCACGCGAGCAGTGAGCCTTGCGTCTTCACTAAACTTTGTCAGTTGTATTTGTTTTAAGGTTTGCCAGTTTGGACATTCAAGCGATTTTAAGCCACGCACACTTAACTGATAATGATATTGTAAGGCCGATTATGAATGTAAATTGATACTTATGACTGATCGTGTCCAGTCAGAGCCAGTTGTGTTCAGTCTGCGATTACAGTCGGTGTTCAAATTCCATGTGTAAATATATAAATCTGCTTCAGTCGCAGGAAACAATTGCTGTGTGTTGAGCACAGTCTTAGAATGTTTTAGCTAGTCGTTAAATGTGTGCCCGGCTTTAGATGTATATTGGCTTGGATGTATATTATTTCGAGCTACTGTGCTCGCGCTAGGGATGCTCGCATTGACCGTTTAACCGTTAACCGAAAGTAAGAATTTTAACCGATTAATACTATCAGTTAAACGATTTTTTTGTTTTTTTTGCTGCATGGTTAAAGAAAAATATGCTATATATATATACATATATGCTTATTTGTTAACTCACCGGGCGTTTCACACGTGCCAGACATATTTCGCTAAGCAACAAGCAAAATGAAGCGAGCGAAAAGAAGTACTGACCATTTCCAAGCAATCGATCACAGCGTGCTAACGTTTTAGGACAGGTCGATGGTATATAAATCGTGGCCGAACGTTAGCGTTTGTCAATCAAGCAAAACCGTCCATTCAGAAACCGAGAAATTTGACACTTTAAGGTAAGAGGCTGATCTCTCAGATTGACGCGCGAGCTGGCTTGACTGAAGGATTTGTAGTTTATGGTTTTGAGTTAAAAGCATTGATGGCATCAATAAAAGAGATATCTAAAAGCGAAACGAAAATTATTGCCTCGACCGGTGACACAGTGGGGAGGACGCACGAGAGGAGACCTGCGTGTTTAATTGGTATGTGTATAGCTACTGTAATACTGCATAATACAAAGCTTATCAGTGGCATGCACTTTGATCACGAAAGTGAAAGTGCCTTTTGCGGTCGCATAGCGGTGCCCCCGCGTTCCCATTTCTCTCGATGTGAACCGTGAGCTCCAGTCCATTACAATTCAGGGCCATGGTATACTTCATTTCCCGCATTCCGCTTAGTCTCGTGCGCGAGCCTTTCAAAGAAACTCCTTTGCCCATGAGCGCGGAAAGACGCGTTCGGTGTGCACACGTGCACCGTCCGTGGTCATAACAATAACAATCCTTGAGGTAGGCCTGCTATTTTTATTTGACGGAAAAAATGTCTAAAATACCGGTTGTTAAAAGCTTCAATGGATTCACCGTGTTTTTGTTTTGTCATCTTAATTTGTTAAACATTTAAGTGAAAAATATTTAGTGTAGGCCTATTTATTTTATGCCTTTTATTTAAATTATTTTTTTCTGCTGTCAGAAACGCTGCAGGTGCGTGACAATTTGATAATGTGAATCCAGGTTCTGTTGTTTATCTGTTCTATGCTGCTGTTTGCATGTTAAAATAAACCCGTGGAAGACACAGACACTCGTCAATTGTATTTTTTATTTAATGTCATATTATATAGGCTATACAATATTATAATCTTATCAGTTAACGGTTAATAATCGGATAACGAGCGTCGGTTGTCGGTCGAGAAATTTAACCGAAATGAGCATCCCTAGCTCGCGCAGCTGCATTGTGGCACGAACACTCATACAAACAGTAGCTGCGCAAAACATGAAGATTGCGCGCACAGAAACTAGTTGTCAGCGCTCTCCTGTGATTTATCACTAAAAGAAGTTTAAAAACTCAAAACTTATTATAGCATATATGTTTCTACTTTTAAAGTAACCATTTACAACCCACAGCTTCACAATTAATAGAGAGACGGTATGACTAATGCACATACGCAATCGCTCTCATTACGTACTGGTACTGTGCTAATTTATCTTTATCTGATTTACAACAAGCAGAAATGTGTAAGAAATGTAACAAACCATAGATAAAATAACTGCTGAAAGTGAGCTGTTATGTCAGATCACTCTTTAATTAGGAAAAAATATCCCAACTTTAATAGTCAAGCATATTTACAGTAGCTGCAACCCTTGTCAGTGTACTATGAGGGCTATATATATATTTTATTTTTTTTTATTGATTTTTTTTTTTTTTTTATGGCTGGGTATCGATTCAGATATCCCAATTCGATTTTCAAGGTGTCAATTTGATTTGATTTCCTTTTTTTTTATTCAATGAATTCAATACATTTTCAATGGCCCCACCACAAAAAAATTAAATAGTAAATTAATAAAATAGTTATTGTTTTTGTTGACCAATGTATAGCCTACCTATATTGTAATAAATAAGGTTACGACACCGAATATTTTAGATACCAGTGAAATTTAACAATTCTTGAATCCATTTGAGACCAGATAAAATTACTAATATAAATTTCAAAGATTAAAGACTATGACTAAAGACTATTAAAGATGTTTGTGTTGGATCCAACAATTATGAAACAGTCAAATTGTCATC
Source organism: Chanodichthys erythropterus (assembly GCF_024489055.1). Lineage (NCBI taxonomy): Eukaryota > Metazoa > Chordata > Actinopteri > Cypriniformes > Xenocyprididae > Chanodichthys > Chanodichthys erythropterus. The sequence continues at coordinate 19,578,632 of NC_090221.1, read as the reverse complement.
TAGTGATTCAAGGCAATGACTACACAGGGTTAGCGGATGTTAAATCATTCAAAATGGCTAAAACAAGACTATAATCACTGGAACAGTAATCCAGTTATCACTGGAAATCATTAAAAGAGAAGGTGGTATGGTAATAATAATTCAACTGTGCACTGATCGATTTGCCGAGATGAGCTCTATACAGCATCCCTACCATTGCAGCATGCAAGGTCAAGAGTAAAAACTGGGCCAATCACATAGTAGAGCACAATCAATATAATGGAGGTCTGAAGGTACCGATAATTCTAGCAGCCGCAGGTACGGATAGAGCTGCAGGCTGCGAGAAATCTCTATGTGCTTTGTGCCGAGTATTGATTGGCTAAGAATAAAAAATAAATAAATAAATAAATAAAAAAAATCAGGACATTTGCTTCACTTACAATTAACCATGTTACACCATTAGCCTTAGGTCACCACAAATGAATCGTTTTGAAAACTCTTAATTCATTTAAAACAGCTCAGATTTATTGCCTCTCTCAGATACTCAATCTGATGAACCACATGCAACTTAATTTTGTTGCCAGCTTTAAATTTTGTCTCACGGTGCATCCTGCAGTCTGGCTTCACATGATTAAATTAACACTTCCTAATGGTTTTGAGCTCAAAAGGAAAAGGACAAGAGACTGGCAAATGACAATGAAGGCCTAATGCTGTGGAATCCAACCCTGGGCGTAAAACAAAGATGAAAGATACAGTTGATAAGTCCATCGACAAAAGTGACAAACAATGCATTCTGGGCTCCAGTCAGAGGCAGAAAAAAAAAGGATGTCAGTTCATTGTTGTAGATAATTGCAGTGTGTAAAAGGGAAAAAGGGAACGAACGATGGGTGGAGAGGAGTGAAAGTGCAAGAACAGAGAGAGACTGACTCATGCTACTACACCTACAGCTCTGTAGATGACTAATGAATTCTCCATTAGTCAAATCAACATCCAGATGTATATGCAGTCAAGGAGCAAGATGAAAAAGAAAAAAAAAAAAGGTTGGTTTCATCCTAAGAGAGCGAGGAAGCAGAAAGAGAAAGATATAAATATATAATTTTCATATATATATAGCAGATTCTCAATCTATATCTACACACACATATATATATATATATACATATATATATACATATATATATTATATATATATATATATATATATATATATATATATATATATATATAGTGTAACAGCATGTGAGCCCCAGAGACAGCAGATTTTGAAGATCAGTGCTTTCTAAAGTCCCTGAACTCAGAGCCAACAACCCCAGAGACAGTTTGGAGAAACAAAGGGAGAACAAAAACTCACAAATCACAACAACTCCAATAATTAAAGGCCCCAGAATTGAGGATGAGAATGCACTTTTGCAAAAAAAAAAATAAATAATTCAAATGGTGACAGAGTGGCATGCTTTGATTTGATGTGCTGGTTCTCTCTTTAGCAGGGCGATGCCACTCCTGACTCCATTGTGTGAGAAATCTTTCAACAGCTAGTCAAGGCAGAGGGAATCTGATGAGCAAACCCTCCTGCCACAAGAGACGGAGACAAATACCTGCGGTGACTGATTTTTTGCAACTTTAACAGGAGGATACTGAGTGCATCGACTTCACACATTATATATCAAGCTGTGTTGCCCAGGCAAATGTATACAAATCATAACAGAATTGTGGATATGAGCTGGAATAGACATGCTCTAATTAGGAAAGTTAAAGATGAAATTAAGTGCTGTGCTAATCTCTCATCTCAGAAAGCCTTCTCTCATCATTATTTCATGATGGAAAGCATCCATTTCAAAGCAGCAAATAAAAACAGTATATTCTGCACATCAAGAGAAACACAGTTTGTAAACACTCCTCTAGCGGCTTCAAGCTTCATTAGAGGCACCTGCTTCAGTCAACGCAAAAACTACAGATACAAACGAATTGCACTCAGATCAGCAGAGTTCTAAGATGTTTTTTTTTTTGTCCATCAGCAGGGAAAAACACCCGCTACCAGCCAAAAGCATTTTTGTGTTTTTTTTGGTTTATTTGTTTTTTTGTTTTTTGCAATGGTGGGAAATTAACCTACCTTTACTTTGACATTTGTGCAATTACATAAACCGATCAGGCGTAACATTATGACCACCTTTCTAATATTGTGTTGGTCCCCGTTTGCTGCCAAAACAGCTCTGACCCGTTGAGGCATGGACTCCGCTAGACCCCTGAAGGTGTGCTGTGGTATCTGGCACCAAGACGTTAACAGTAGATCCTTTAAATCCTGTAAGTTTCTAGGTGGGGCCTCCATGGATCGAACTTGTTGGTTCAGCACATCCCACAGATGCTCGATTGGATTGAGATCTGGGGAATTTGGAGGCCAAGTCAACACCTCAAACTCATTGTTGTGCTCCTCAAAACCATTCCTGAACCATTTTTGCTTTGTGGCAGGGCGCATTATCCTGCTGAAAGAGGCCACAGCCACCAGGGAATACCGCTTCCACGAAAGGGTGTACATGGTCTGCAGCAATGCTTAGGTAGGTGGTATGTGTCAAAGTAACATCCACATGGTTGGCAGGACCCAAAGTTTCCTAGCAGAATATTGACCAAAGCATCTCACTGCCTCTGCCAGATTGCCTTCTTCCCATAGTGCATCCTGGTGCCACGTATTCCCCAGGTAAGCATCGCACACGCACCCAGCCATCCACGTGATGTAAAAGAAAACGTGATTCATGAGACCAAGCCACCTTCTACCATTGCTCCGTGGTCCAGTTCTGATGCTCACGTGCCCACTGTTGGTGCTTTCGGCGGTGGACAGGGGTCAACATGGGCACCCTGACTGGTCTGCGGCTATGCAGCCCCATATGCTACAAACAGCGATGCACTGTGTATTCTGACACCTTTCTATCAGAACCAGCATTAACTTCTTGAGCAATTTGAGCTACAGAAGCTCATCTGTTGGATCGGACCACACGGGCCAGCCTTCACTTCCACGTGCATCAATGAGCCTTGGCCGCCCATGACCTGTCGCCGGTTCACCACTGTTCCTTCCTTGGACAACTTTATATAGATACTGACCACTGCAGACTGGGAACACCCCACAAGAGCTGAAGTTTTGGAGATGCTCTGACCCAATCATCTAGACATCACAATTTGGCACTTGTCAAACTCGCTCAAATCCTTACACTTTGTCAATTTTTCCTGCTTCTAACACATCAACTTTGAGGACAAAATGTTCATTTGCTGCCTAATATATCCCACCCACTAACAGGTGCCATGATGAAGAGATAATCAGTGTTATTCACTTCACCTGTCTGTGGTCATAATGTTATGCCTGATCAGTGTATATTTTAGTTATAAATTCAAATCGATAAACAAATGCACCTAATTGGTTGTAGTGAGCCAATAGTAGGAATAGCCAATAGGAGGAAAGGAAACCTAGCACAACTTCAGGAATTATCCTTACCCATGATAGAAAAATATTTCAATTACAGCTCATTAGGATTTATTGCTTTGTGCATTTGTTCAATTTTACATACAAAGTTATATGGAATTTAACATAGGAATACGCACTAAATCGCGATTTTTCTTCTTTGTCGCCATCTCTTGTTTGAAACCTGCAATTGCAGTCATATGCAGAACAGTTATCTGTACGTGCGTTGTGCAACGGCACGGCTCGTCAGCGCGGATGAATCTAATGTTTGCCGTCAATCACCGCACCGGTGTGGATACTGTACTTCAGAATCACAGATTCTACGTCTTGAAAGTATGACCAATAAGAATTTTCACTGGAAAACATCATCTGAACAAGCAATTAACATGTTTGCCACTTTTGTTCTGACCAACTGAGGAAAAAGGCATTGGGCCTACAATAAAACAAGCTGCCAATGATGATTAAATCTAACGATCGCTTAGCTTAGATCACATCAAACCGTGCAAATTATTATTACTGTTATATTGTTCTCAAATTGTTAATGTTAACAACATTAGCATTGCATGACTATGTGTATTTAGTGTGTATTAGTGTTACCTGTAGATTTAAATTTCTATAGCCACGACTGGTGTCAAAAGTATTCACATTCAATACTTAAGTAGAAGTATAGATACTAGGGTTTAAAAATACTTCTGTAGAAGTTGAAGTATCAACTCAAGCTTTTTACTCAAGTAAAAGTCTAAAAATACTGGTTTCAAAACTACTTAAAGTATAAAAGTAAAAGTAATGTAAGGAAAAAAAATGCCATTAAAGGGATAGTTCACCCAAAACTGAAAATTTGATGTTTATCTGCTTACCCCCAGTGCATCCAAGATGTAGGTGACTTTTTTTCTTCAGTCGAACGCAAATTATGATTTTTAACTGCAACCGCTGCCGTCTGTCAGTCAAATAATAGCAGTAGATGGGAACTTCAACTATAACAGTAAATAAAACTTGCTTAGACAAATCAAAATTAAAACCTGCGGCTCGTGATGACACATTGATGTCCTAAGACACGAAACGATCGGTTTGTGCGAGAAACCGAACAGTATTTATATAATTTTTTACCTCTAATACACCATGTCCAACTTCGTTCAGCTTCCTGTTAGTGAGGTCAAAAAACGCGTTCTGAAGACGGAAGTGATGTCTCGCCCATATACTTCAACGAGCGCGAGACATCACTTCCGTTAGAGCGCGATCAGACCTTATTAACCGGAAGTTGAACGAAGTTGGACATAGTGGTGTATTAGAGGTAAAAAATTATATAAATACTGTTCGGTTTCTCGCACAAACCGATCGTTTCGTGTCTTAGGACATCAATGTGCCGTCACGAGCCGCAGGGTTTAATTTGGATTTGTCTATGGAAGTTTTTTCGACTCTTATTGTTCAAGTTCCCAGTCACTCCTATTATTTGACTGACAGACGGCAGCGGTTGCAGTTAAAAATCATAATTTGTGTTCGACTGAAGAAAAAAAGTCCTCTACATCTTGGATGCACTGGGGGTAAGCAGATAAACATCAAATTTTCATTTTTGGGTGAACTATCCCTTTAAAGACAAAAGCTTAGGCCATGTCACAGGGGTCTATTGTGCACTCCACCTCCTCAAAATGTCATAAATAACCTTTATTGGAATGTAAATGTACATCCAAGCTTAACTGCAGGAATCTGTGAGGGCAGCGGACAAGAAAAATGTGGGTAGTTTTGGTGTACCCAGGGCAGGCTTAGTAACAATCAGGGCTTGACATTAACACCCGCCAACCCGCCAAAGTTCACACCGCACCGACAAACGCCAAAAAACTCGTCTGTTGGAGTTTGTTGGATAGGTGTTGGCGTTGGCTGGAGTCTGTTTTTACCAGACTGAACATGTTTAATCGGCGTTTGTTTGGTCGTCTGAGCATCCAACAAACAGCAAGAAACTCTCGGTGCATTCCCAATGGGATATATCGCCCTCCGAAGGGCACTTCGGAGTGAAAACAATCATGGCCGCCATATTGAAGGGTCGTTCAAAACCGAAGTGTTCAAAACTGGCCACTTTAAAGGGCCCTTCGGAATGAAGGATTTCGAAGGGTACAACTGATGGACACTTCGGACCCCCATGATCCTTTGCACAGGAAACTTGTTTGTCATCACAGAATGGGTACAGGAGGCTCAGAGTTCGATTTTACCTATAAATGTATGTATAGTATTTTATACTACTGTAATATTTATACGAGTTAAATTTAGTACATTATTATGGTCAAAACGACATTTTACTTAAACAAAAATACTTTTCAGCTCCCTTTATCAGTCCATTCAAATGTTTCAAATACATACACAATATACATTATGGTGCGATAAACCAAAAATAAACTAACGTTAAACAAAGGGCGCAGCTTAAGCAATCTATCCTCGACTGTCTCGTTAAGATGACGCAGAAGTGCGTTCCAAAAAAGGAGTATTTTTGACCTCTACACCGTTCATCCCTTTGAAGCTCTCACTCTGGAGGGTAAACACTTTGAAGGGATTAGGGCATAGGGATGAGCCCCTCCGAATGGAACGCAGGGCCTGACGTAATCTGACCTGGCCACAAACCGTTGCCATGACGATGAGGCAAGTCCCCTGCAAAGACAGCTGTTTGATCGCGCCCGCGCCTCATGCACACACAACAAAGCACTGGAAACGTGACATCGCAGCTTATTCGTTATAAAAAATAAAATACAGTTTAAAAAAAAACATATAAAAAGGAATAGTCCGTAGTGCAATCCGTGCCATTCAGCAAGAGCACTGCTCCACTTCAGTGAAAGAGAGAGGTATAACACCATGAGAGCAACGCAGGTTTACCTTCAGTTTCGTTTTAAATTAATTTGTTTAGGCTTGTTTAGCTACATGGTTGTATATGACTATGGGGACACAAATAAAAAGGGTCGCGCCAAAAAAATGTTTAAAAACCGGTGTAAATTATACGCTAATTTATTCAAACGTCTCTCTACCGAACTACCTAGTTTAATTTGCAGAGGACGAAGAGAAAGCACCTGTTTGATAGCCTAAATGAGCCAGTAGTAGAGAAATAATAACTTTTAAGAAATAATCTTTTTCGAGTAACGACCCCCAGCACTGTCGTCCGTGCTGGAGTGTGATGTGATTTGACGTGATTTGTGACGTGCAGGTGCGCTGGATCGCTTACAACCCAATAGGGTGTCAGAATTGTATATGTTTATTCTCATCCCATAGACATATGTCTCATCCAACCACAATCAAATTCACTCTATCCAGATGGCGCGATTTATCTGGATAGTTTTTTTTTTTTTTTTTCAAGCCGGAATGAAAACAAGCCGAAATGAAATAGTAACAAGGCTATTTTTAAAATGTAAGGAGTAGAAAGTACAGATAATTGCGTGAAAATGTAAGGAGTAGAAGCAAAAAGTCGTCTGAAAAATAATTACTCCAGTAAAGTATAGTATTTGTACTTCGTTACTTGACACCTCTGATAGCCACTCAACAGTCCAAAGTCTTTTGCTTTTTGACTATGGATGAATTTCCAGTTGTCACTGATGATTGTCATTTGGACCTTTCTGGATTACAATCCACCATCAAAATGATAAGTTTAATTATTTCAGCTGCTGTGAGAACAGGCTATAAATGATCCGCTACCAGCTGCGTCCTCACGTGATAAAACCGATTAGCCTGGACTCCTTCCTTTCTGTTTACGGACATGACGTAATGATGCACAGAGGAACTGCTGCATGCTCAAATTTCACGCGGAAATCCACCATGTCGCTCTTATTATAAAACATTATTAAAAGCTTACCGTTGTGAATCGAGCAAAGATAATGAGATGGTTTTGAACACTGGCTGATTATGTACTTGCTCAAAAATATTTACGGACTGCAGCTTTAACTAAAAATAATTGTGGTGATATTGGCCCGCTGGTTTAGCCTGACGTGGTCATACTCAATTCTAGTCAGAATATGAGTCTGATACTGCTATTGAGTCTGATTAGTATTTCAACCGATCCAGGAAAGACCTCAATTGGATAGACCTACAACCAATCAGAGCTACAGAGTAAGTGACGTATGTTGAGCGACGCATAGTTGTCAACAGAACTCTTCTTAGCGACCATCGGGGCCAGCTGATCAATCAAACTTTTGCCGAATCCCGTAGGAAGGACGGCAAAGACATCTTTCCCATCGACAAATGCCTTGATCGCGGTCCTCTGTTCCTCTTTTAAAATTAATGCGCTGTCGATATCTTCTATAACGGACACGATGGCGGAATCTACACATCTCAGTTCTTCAACAGTCATCATTGTTGTAAACTAATTGACCTTTTGCAAAGACTCGTCCCCCTTAGTTACTGTTGCTTTGTCCGACAAGCCGTGGCGCTGTCACGCCACACAGAGTGGAAAATACATTGCGGAGCAAAGAAGAAACTGACAACACATTGACAGACGAGACAGAGCAGGTTACTTATGATATTAAACAAAGTCCCAGCTTTTAAACTGTGTAGTTATTAAAAAAATTCAAACAATAAAAAACGTTTTGTGGCTCTTTAATGTGTTGTGACCATGATCGTGACAGATTGCTGTAGTGCCTCAGCTCAAGAGGCTCGTGAACCGATCATCTCTTCCTACTAGTCAATTTATAGCATCAAATAAACATGAATGAACATGAGAATGAATGTTGTTTCAAACGCGGAAAGACGTCAATATGCACAATTTTTCAAGTTTAACTCCACCGATGTGAATCTTTTAACTCCTGACTGCTTTGTTGGACAAAATGGAGGATGCGGCATTCTAATTGGTTAGATCGCTTGTCAATCAAACTCCCCAAGCTCTCTTTGATGACGTGGGTGGTTACGTAACCGCAGATAGCCTGTCCATCATCGATTAAAGCCCGCCCTGGCAATTTGATTGGCTCGGCCTTCTGGGAGCAGAGCATAATTACTCCACAATGGATCGAGTCCAGACCGAACTTCCCGTCCAAAAAATGTTGTGGGCGGGGTTCGGGCTGGCACCCAGGCTACCGCTGGTTATTTGTTCTGAAAACTTTTGACCATCTGACATTTCCGTTATCTTCCATTGGTAACGAGCCCCAATCAGACATTTTCTCTTAAAAGGATACATTTTCTGTACAATGTTTTACTTAAAGGTGCCGTAGAACGTCTTTTTAAAAAGATGTAATATAAGTCTAAGGTGTCCCCTAAATGTGTCTGTGAAGCTCAAAATACCCCATAGATTTTTTATTCATTTTTTAACTGCCTATTTTGAGGCATCATTAAATATGCACCGATTCAGGCTGCGGCCCCTTTAAATTCTCAGCACCTTTAATCTTCCCAAACTGGCAACCATGCTCACATGCTCTCTCTGGGCTGCAAAAAAGCGCTGACAATCTGATAACACTGACAAACATGTTAAAGTCAATTTGTGATCCTTCACAAGGCAGCGTCTGCAATTTGCTGCTACTAAATTGTGATCCTTCTCTGTGACAAACTGTAATAAAGCCAAACATGAATCTCAACCATATTGTTTGTGATCATGGTTGGGGAATAATTGCACTAATGCAACATCTGTAAAAATTTGACATTTGAATTTATTGGAATTAGTAGCTACAGTTTTTAAATTGATTTTCTGTTTGATGAAGCCATCAGAGTTGGTTAAATCCATGCACCACTTACAGGCCTATTAGGTGAAGTGAAATGGCCTTAAAGGGTCATGAATTGGGTGTCCAGTTTGCACATATAATTCATTTGAAGAAGACTTGATGAAATATGTGTGCATAACTACACCGTGCTGGTTAACGTATGGTGCAGGAGAATGTGTGAAATAAATACTTTATTCTGTATGAGCTAGGATTCACGTGGCTAGTGTTAAAGGGATACTCCACCGTTTTTTTCATATTAAACTATGTTATTCCCTTTACTAAGACGAGTTGATACATACCTCTCTCATCTCAGTGCGTGCACTAAATCGCTCTGTCTTGCGGCGAAACTTTGTTAGCACTTAGCTTAGCCCAGTTCATTCAATAGGGGCCAAGCAGAGAAGCTACCAAACACCTCCACGTTTTCCCCATTTAAATACAGTTACTCTGTATTTTGTATAGCACTTTGACTTGCGCGGGGGCCGGTGAGAGGACTTTTCACGAGGGAAGATATTACTGCGCCAAGTCAAAGTGCTCCCGAGCACTTGCTATGGTATTCCGCCATACAATATAGTTATCCATTCTACACGCTTAGAAAAGCGCAACGTTTTGTTTTGTGTCACCGTCCTAGGTCGAGTTACACTACTCGAGTAACTGTATTTAAATGGGGAAAACCTGGAGGTGTTTGGTAGCTTCTCTGCTTGGCCCCTATTGAATGAACTGGGCTAAGCTAAGTGCTAACAAAGTTTCGCCGCAAGACAGAGTGATTTAGTGCACGCACTGAGACGAGAGAGGTATGTATCAACTCGTCTTAGTTAAGGGAATAACAGTTTAATATGAAAAAACGGTGGAGTATCCCTTTAAACAACGCAAAGCTCTGCGCTGAAACCAATCATATGCTCCGCGTGTATATCATTAGTCATATTTTTCATGTGTTCGTATTTAAACTCCTGTTCTGACCGCATCATGAGCAAAATAGAAACAACACACGTGTTGCTGTAATGAAGGAAACAGCCTACATACGGCTCGTGTGTTTGAACGCAGAGGTGAATAAGCCACACTTTTGTGACATTTGAATTCTCTGCTGTAATGCGATCTCACGCGAACATATTTTCCATTTGTGCTGGTAGATTACAGCAAAACAATCCACATGCACACAAACCTCTGCTCTGGAAAACACATTGGCACTGAGGAAACGAACACTAACAATATGTATCTGAATGACAAGAGACTATGGCGAGAGAAGTGACACTTCCATGCATATTACAGCAATTATAATCTTATGCATACTACAGTGCAGTGATTGGATTAAATAAGCTTTATGTCATGAATATATGATATATAACATATGTCGAGAATCGCTCGAAACTGTCTACGTCAGCATGTTCGACCATGCCCATACTTGGGCCAAAAGTACACGGTTACGTCAGATTTTGTGACGTTGCTCCGACTCAGCTTTTCAAACCGGAAGACAGAAATTGCTCTGAAAAATGCAAAAATAAAAATGTTTCACTTATGAATAACATTAATGAGTACCTTTAGTGTTTTCAATGATGTGCAGCCTATACATTATCTGTTTACATATCAAAAAAGTGTTTTGTGGTTTCATGACACTTTATATTTATGCTTTTTGATAATTATATAATAAAAGTAAAAGTAAATATAATACTACGTAATATGTGCGTGTGTGTGCGTTTACTTATCTTTCTCTAGAATATCTGGATATTAAATCGTGATTAATAATCATGTTTATAATTTGACCAAAATCATCATGATATCAGTTTAACCATTATCATGCAGTCCTAATCGAACATATAAAAATTGCTGGTAAAATTCTGCATTTAGCAATCATTGATGCACCCTGTCCATCAGGAACAAACTATCTATTATGACTTATTACAGGTTGCATTTGCTAGACACTAACAAATTCAAAAGAAATGTATGCAGACACCCAGTGCTCAAACACAGCTAGTGCCATTATAACCAACATTTTTTTTTCCTTTTATAAGATCTCTATGGCAACATTTCAGTTCATGCATATCATTTGAATTTATTATTTCACTAACTGATTGTTTAAAATGTTCAGAGTGCAACAGACCAAAAACAGTTAGACTAATGGTTCGCATCCTATTCTGGAAGGAAACTCACTGTTCAAAGCGCAAATAAATGCAGGATAGCTAATGATCACTTGCTACCCTTAACCTCAAATTAAATGTAGAGACTCTGATCTGAATTAATTCAAGTAACATCAGAACATAAATGCATTGCATAGACAGTCAAACTGGCATGCTATTTCCCTATAAGCTTTTGGTGCTGACCTGACTCAACCCTGCAACAAAAGTTCAAACTTGTGAAAGACTCTCTGAGGTCAGTAGCTCAGCTTTGTTTGGACATACAAATATAATCTGATTGAATTGTGGATTACTGTCTCCTCAGCAGAGTTCAATCACACACCGGATTTGTCAACAACTTGCTGCTCTTGCGCTTTTTGTTGATAAAACCATGTGGAACAGTTGTAGAGGGTGATGGAACTGCTTTTCGATCCTACTCACAATATGTACCTCTTCATCACTAGCTACAAAACAACTTTGTGTGCTTTCCACACAACTGAAAGCAAAATCAAGCCTTGCATTTTAAACCAAAGGCTGATCTTTCTGTAGCCAATATGATAAATTCAGTGCCAAACATTTGTTATGATGAATTACTGATTCAGCAATTAAAGGGTTTTAAAAACATTAAAGGGGACCTATTATGTATTCCTAGTATTCCTGTGCCAAATATAGAACTTCCAGTCATGTTTCGCGTTTTGTTTTTGAGTATGGCCCTTTATCACGTAATAAAGGGCTGAATTCCTTGTATAGGCATTTCTCCCCGATACACACACACCACCAAGAGCAAGAGCAATAGCACACCCATCAACACACTTCAGTCGGGATACGGAAGCAGCGAGATTTTTAAACAATACAGGGGCTGCATCCTTCGAAGGCCGCATCTGAAGGCTGCATACTTCGAGGCAGTCTCATTTAAGAAAAGTAACCGCAAAGTAAAAAAGAAATTACAGTATTTTACACCTCACAATGAATAGTCAATTTTATTATGGTTACTTTTCTTAAATAAGACATCCTTGATGACGTATGCAGCCTTCAAATGCGATCTCCGGAGGACACAGCCTCCGAAATGAGATGCAGCTCCTCTCATCGAAGGAGTGTGTTTTTGTTTGTGATGAAAAGATAAAATTTTTCAGCTTCCCAAAGAACCCAGCGTTAAGGGAACACTGGATGAAGTTTGTTTTTCTGTGGCAGCAACAGACGAATGCTTTGTAAACAAGTCCCAGTTCTGCGCTTAATTTGCAGATCGCGGGTGGTGAGTAAAGCTGCATTAGATGTCTGTTTTGTTGGCAATCGGCGCACAAGTGCATATAATGCAAACGTTTTTGTTTCCTTTTTATTTATAATGATGTCGCAGCTTGCAGACGATCTACGCAAAATCTGCACGCGCTCATGACTCTTTAGCTCTGCCCAAGGCAGGCACGCCTCCAGGAGCTCTGCTTTTTTCGGAAAGACTCAGTACAGTCTATGTATCTTCTATATTATATAAATATGATAAAACTAAAAGACTTTTCGGAAATATGAAGGATGCAATACTACTCTATAGGTACTCAAGATTGGCAGAAACTGTGTGCGATACCCCCCTTTAAGCCATGCCTAAAGTCTGCAAAGAACTCCATGTTTCATAATGCTTCACTGCAACCTTTTCTGTGAATTCTGAACATTTTACTATCTATAACCCATACCAAGTTTTATAGAGCCATCTTCTCATACCCTCACAGAAAAGTACACTGTTGTTCTGCCCTTTTGCCTTTGAGAAAAGCATGTCGCTGCAGGATACAATATGGAATCTGTCCCAATGTAACAGGCAAAAAAAAAAAAAAAAAATTCCCTAAATGACAATGCTTACAGAGCACGATCCCTTCAATTAGAGGGAGCCCAATTCTCAGTTTAGTCTTGGTCGTGATGCTGAATGACAATTCTCCACTGACACCACTTATTAGCTGGCTATTTCTGTCTGGATCAGAGAAACTGGCTCAAAAATGTGACATCCAATGGCCCATGGACTTACATCAAAGTTGTTGAGGGCGTAGGCTAGCTCTCCTCCACCTGCAGGGTGGGAGAAGCTGGAGTCATCGCTGCTGGTAGCCTGGGCTGCATTAGATATGCCGGAGACAGCGTGCTGCAGCTGCTTGTAGATGAGGTCCCGGTTGGCCTTGTACGCGGCCACGTCTGGGTGCTGCAGGCAGGCACGTGAAGCCGTGTACAGCATAGGAACGTTCCTCTGAAGGACGCCACGAGCTGCCGCCATTTGATCTTTGTGATGGACGTCCTTGAGTTCCTGTCATACAAAGAGGGGAAAGGAGGAAAGTTTAAGGGTGATGTTACAGCCTTGTCATAATAAGGACATTGAAGCACTCTGATAAAGTACAAGCCCCCCAAGGGCCCACACAACTCATAATCACATCATGAACGTATAAGTCTGGCAAATCTGCAGCATAGAAACACATGCCATGTTACCACTTCCATTAAAGCAGAGACATTGGTCATTTTGTCTACTTTATAAATTGTCGTTCTATGTAAAAATGTGTTGGACTGATTTTTTTTTTTTTTTTTTTTTTAGCATTTTTTAGCCTTAAGTGACACATTAAGATGACGTTTCAAATAAAAAAAAATAAATAAATTAATAAATAAATAAATCAATGGCCTGCTCCATTCACACTCTGTCTAGCTGTATGAAAAGGAAATGTATCCTGCATAAACGCCCTCTAATCTCTAAAGTATTTTTGTAGTGGGTACTAATAATTGTGGGCAACGTGTTTTGGAGAAAAACATTTATTTCATAATGTTATTCCCCCCCCCACTTTCAATTCTTTTCCTTCAATGAAAGGTTAGATTTTTGCTAATTTTATGAATTAAAGATCAGATTTTTAGAGTCATCTTTGATCATATTTATGAAGGGGTCTAATAATTGAATTATTAGACCCCTTCATAAATATGATTAAAAATTAAATTCTGGCCACAACTGTAAGTGGATTTTGTCACCATACTAGTCCCAAGAAGATTTTTTGTGGCTTCAACCACACAGTATCTTTATTTCTGCATTACAAATATTCAAATCATCACAGAAATACTGGGATAAAACTTTACAGTACTTTAGATATAAACACTACTGTCTATGTTATTGATCAAAATTGAGCAAATCAGCTTCTGAAAAAAACTTGACGCTGAAAACGACGCATTTTGTTTCACCACCAGGTGGAGAGTGTTAAAAAATGTATTTGACGTTGAATCTTCATTCAACATATTCTTTCAAATACACCGATTCATCCAGTAATGAAACAAGAGTATTTATGAGTGAGTCATTGAATAATGCATCCAATAATTCAAATAAATTAAACATTTTAAAATAGACTGCAGCAATTAATTTTGTCAGAACCTCTATTAAATTACATTATTTCGTTTAGTTTTCATTCAGAATTGTGATCTTAGTTTGACAAAACAAGCAAGTTTCTTAGTTCATCCAGAATTGTGCAGCTGTAAGTTTCTTTAACACTTATTTAATCTTCATATAAAATAAAAGAAAGATTTGTTTACATTTTATTTTTTTATTTAAAATTATTTGTTGTTTGCCTTTATTAAAAATGCATTGGTTAAATTCAACATTTTTTTTCTACCGTTCTTTTTTGAAAAAAAAAAAAAAGTTTATTAAATGTTTCTCAATTATTATCAATACTGAACAATATGAAACTTTATATCATGATCAATTTTTTAGCTGTATCGCCCAGCCCTAGGATATACACATAAAATTATCAACCAGAGCTAGATAGCTACTTGCTCCACATGTGGGCAGAGGATGTAATGCTATTAAAAAGTTAGTACATCCTTGAATGAAATTAGATCTCCTCTGATTATTTGGTGCATTGGGTGCATTGAGTGGCTGCATTTTACCTGCTGCCTCTTGGCCGCCATTAGGTTCAGTTTGTCCACCTCCGGTTTCAAAGCTTTGTACTGGATACCCAGGTCCTGCTCAGTGCCTGCATTACGCACCTTCACCAGGCTCTCCTCCACCTGTGGGTCAAGTATTATTAGCCGTTATAGAAAAGAAGCCTTATAATCTATGGCCTTAAAAAAAAAAAAAAAAAAAAAAGTAGTGAGAGACATTAAGTGCGACATTTGAAATTCATTCATGTTTATCCTGTTTGAATACTTTTCCTGTGATAATCTTGTAAAAACTTACAGTAGAACAACTGAAAAGGCATCAATATGAAATTATTATACTGAAAAATAATTAGTGATGTAACCAGTGAGCCAGAAAATGCCACCTACATTCAATTTTAATCACTGCATCTCATTCAACCACAACAGTAAACGTGAAAGAAAAATGCCAAATAATAATGCCCAACTCTATCATGATTTTCTTTCATAGTTTCATATTCTTATTAATACAGTAATTGCATGAGACAAACCATTAGTACATTAGACAAAATCAGACAAAAGAAATATTTCAGGGTCACAAAAGCATACTTGAAAAGCTTCATTTGATCATTCAAGCTGAGCTTCCAGAACAATTCAATGAAGAAAAAAAAGTGAGAAAAACAGTGCCTACTCTTTCGGAAGAAGGCTTCTGCTTCCACTTGCACAGACGTTCATCATAAACTTCAAGCGAGAAACACTGGCATAAAAATCTAATTGTAACACTGAAAAAAATAATACACCTGTATCATACATTTCCAATGAAATCTCAGAGGGATGTTTTTCACAGCACTGCCAACATGGTGAAATCATTTTGTACACAAACGTGACAAGACCGCTCTACGGTGGATAAAGAACTACACAGTGTGATTCAATAGCATGTTTCTTGCAGAAACAGAAAGTGAATATAATCTAGTTTGTACCAACAATCTATAGACTAAATTCAAACAAATCTAATATAAAACCAAGACGTGTGTGAAAAGGTGAAGGCTATGGTAATGCTTGCAACATGCAGCTTCCATGCAGGGTTTTCTTTATATGAAGTGTTTATATTCACACACAGTAACTAATTGCTGCACATATAATTACTGCTGGAAGAAGTTCAATAAGAGTTGAGCAATAAAGCCTGAGGGCAATAAAAGTACTAAGACCAGTGCCTATATACAAGGGGGGTAAATAGGACAAAACTCGGGTGTCTTTGTGTATGCTTTACTCAGCCTTCTGGACCAAAGCCAGTTCCCTGGGGCACTACCCTTCGGCTTTAGCTTTTTCTCAAATCCAGAGACTGACGAGGGATAGAGATAATGAAGGGGGTTATAAAAAGAAATCTGAAATCAGTGGTGGACTTAGAGTCTAAGTGCTACAGCAAGATATGAAGGTTCAAAATAACCTTGCTATCAGCAGACTCCAATGTAAATGGTAACACAATGGTTATATGCACAGAACATTTTGGCTAATTTCTAGCTTAAAACTTGCATTCCAACAAGTGTCACGCATTTGAAAAAGACCAGTCTGATACTTTGCCAGAGAGCTTCTGCTGGTTGGCATGATGCGAGCAACTCCAAAATTAAATGGAAATTGCCGGGCACACTCTGCCGATTTTCACATAACCCCTCCAGGCATGTCTAGAGTGATCAAAACGTTAAAAGAATCGTTCACCCAAAAATGAAAACGGTGTCATAATTTACTCTTGACAGACGCCAAAGGTTCTTGCATTTCTCATAAGCGAATGTGACAAGGCAATGAATATGCAACACGTGAAAAAGACTTTAGAGCTACAGCAGAGGGGAAATGATCAGTAAATATAACAACTTAAGACAAAGCTAGCACATGGATTGAGAAAACTTGTATTATAGAGTGAGAATCACGGAAATCCATATAGGTCTAGAACTACACTATTGTTCAAAGATTTGGGGTCAGTATAAGGCTACATTCACACGGCAAGTCTTAGTGATGAATTCCAATTTACTGCTCAGATCTGATTTTTTTTTTTTGTTGTTGTAGTATAGCCGTTCAAGGATTATGAAAAGATACTTGAGGTAAAGCTATTTAAAACTAGCCACATTCCATGTAGCACACCTACCTTTCATTTCCTTCTCAGCGGTGTGCATTCATTCCTCTCTAAAAGCCCAAACTTAAAAGGTACAATTTGTGATATTTTTTTCCGCTAGAGGTCGCTAGAAGCCTATTCAAAACAAAGGCGTAGTTTGATGACGCCAAGTTTTAGAGCGGAAACTTGGGACATGTGGTCTCCATCTCAATGGACGGTGCAAAAGAATAGGGATTGGAGTCTGGAAGAACTCATGTTCGTGGATGCGATTATTAACGTTACTGTAGTATGAAGCAGAGCAGGACCGAGTGTTGCGGGAGCTGAACGAGGAGCTGGAGCGATTGATCAACACACGCCTCACGACCAGCGGGACTTTTATTATGACACAGTCGCCGGCGCCGCTTCCGCTTTTCCGGTCATGAGTTTACGGGAGCTGTCCTTGTCGACAGAACCAGCGGCAGATGGTAAACAGTAATTATGTTCCATAAATAAGTAACACAATCCACCATAAAACGTGCAAGAAGTAAATAAGGAACTGCTTGAAGCAAGCTAGTGGTTTGCTGGACACTAGACACTACCTCCGCAAGTGATTTTTGTAAAATGCAGTCTAATGTTGCCAAATTGTGGGAAGTGTTAGCTAATAAAGAGTTATTAAAGAGTTTGATGATCAAAGTTATTAAGTGGAGGTAAACACTAAAGAGCAAATATGATGTGTATCAGTATATAAGATCTGTGCATTCGGTCTTAAAGTTTAATAAATAGTCTAATAAAACACAGTTTGCGCAATTAATGTTAACTAATTGCGCAAACTGCTCTTGACTGAATAACTTTAGCTTTAATAAGCATTCATATATCAATTTATACAGTGAAAACTATGCCAAGTCATTTTATACTTGATTACTTTATTACATTTCTTTTGTAGGCTATATCTACTTACCTGTTGTCCATTTGTTTGTATTTTGGCAATATGTGCCATCGCATCTTTGATGCTTGGCCCCTTATACCTTCTTAATTTATAAAATAAGAATTTTATTTTTAAAATTATACATTTATAAGTCTTATAAATTTTGAAAACAATTGTGCTGTTTAATGTTTCTGAGGTGACCAGTGTTGGTTATGACCAAAAATCTGTAATTTTTTTAAAGGGGTCATGAACTGAGAGTTTCAAAACTCAAAACTTCCTTGTTACTCCAAAAACTAAACACCACCACCACCACCACCACTACTACTACTACTACTACTCGCAGTAAGATATTTTGCGATGCAAAAATGTTACAATATGCATCGTAGAGTGATGGCGATGCTTTTACGATATGACGGCAGTCTAATCTTATTGGTTGAGCTGCCATCGTGACCTACTCTGCAAGGTGGGAGTGAGAGAAGCCGGTTGTCACCGCATATAAATGGTGTGTCTCAATCAGCTCTCTAGTTCAGTAAGTGTTTCGGGCACACATTGAATCTTGCAAGCAGGTTTAAACGTTTCTCGCGTCAGTCTCTTGCTTGGTCGCGTGAGAAAAGTCGTGGCTTTCCTTTACCGCAGTGCCACAGCAACAGCTGTGCTCACAGAAAAACAAAAGTTGCTTGCGATGCTTTGCTTTGCTTTAAGAAGTTCCGCGGGGCCATTCATATTGAGTCTTTTCCGCGGGCAAGTCAGTTATTTCAAATGTAGCCGCACGGCAGGCGCGCTCATAATGGGATCAACACGGTCGCGACGCGCATGCTCTTCCTCTTTGAGATCGCAGTTCATGGTTGCATAGCAACGACCAACACCACTGGAGCGCAAGTGCTTTGGAAAGAAGGAGAAGCGGTGCGGCCACACCTTCCACGCGTTTTTAGACGAGATATGTGAACGGCCCCTATTCATAATTCTAAGTTCATGTTAAATTTAACATTCTTTTTCAGTGACAGACAGACCTATTCAGCTGTTGATTAGAATACAGAAGGTTTTTATTAAACCTTAAAATGTGATCTTGTATGTACAACAAGGAAAATTATTGAAATTTGTTAATGTTTTTTGAATAAATCTTGTTTGAATTTGTTTCATTTTGTTCAAAATATCGTGATACGTATCGTATCGTGAACTCTGTATCGAGATACGTACCGTATCGTGAGCTGAGCGTATCGTTACACCCCTAACTACTACTACTACGCAATGATAATCTATTTCTGTTATAAATTGGGTCGTCTTGAACACCCGAGTTTCTGTTTGTATATGATAACTCTCGGAGCAGCTCTGGAGATTAAGTTCACGTGTTAATGTCCTCATATAGTGAGACAGCAGACGCTGAAAACACCGTGAGGGCCATGCAAAACTGCTGCGCTCATTCAAAAACACGCCGAACATGCAGATTTTTTTGAGCTTTGATATTCACAGACACTAGTCCAGATAACAAATGAATTCATTGTCCAGCCCTAATTTTATTTATTCATCCAAAATTTAGTAAATGCATTCATACAGTGATAAGGATGGAATCTGACTGGATTCCATGATTCCATCCAAGTTTTCCACATCGGAGCTTCGAATTTTAAAAGGACAGCATTTATTTGAAACAGAAATCTATTATATTGTTAAATGTCTTTATCACTTTTGAGCAATTTATTAAATCCTTGCAGAATAAAAGTTTTTTTTTTTTTTTTTTTTTTTTAAATACTTACTGACCCTAAACTTTTGAACAGTAGTGTATATGAGATTTAGAAAAAGATGGTTTTCAATTTTTAGTCAACCAACTATTCATGGAGTAAAAACTTGTGCATGCGTCTCACCAGTTTGAGCTGAAGCAGAAGCTGGTACACATCAGCCATGTCCGCCAGTACAAGCAGATGAGTGACAGCAGAAAGAAGGGCACGTGCAGCACGGACCATATTGCCTCTCTTAACTGAAGAACAAGGATCCTCTGCAAACTCTCCTGAGGCCATCTTCATGGAATCTCCTACAGAAAAAGATTCATACAAAGTCTCATTATTAGTTTTAATTTGTTCTTTCATAGCCCTCATGATGCAAGAGCAGCAAGGGCAAAGAAATTATCTTTTCCCAATGTGGAAGACAAAATAAAAGATAACTCAACAACATCTGAAGATGCAATTACTTCCAAAGCGGCCCTTTGAAATGTTAAAGGCTGAGACCTAATTATTGTCCATTATTTGATTAAATTTTGCCTCCATTAATTGGCAATGATAATACCGTCCAAGGTCATTAGCGAGAAGACCACGAACACATGACAGCACGACGTACAGGTGTTGCTACAGAGGTTCTTTAGTGGCAACCCTGCCACACAAACACAGTAAACAATGGGCATGACAGAGGTAAAACATTAATAGTTTCCTGTAACAAAGAACTACATGGTGAGCTGTAAAACTTAAACCAGCAATTCAAGTGGTAGATCTGATTCAGGCACCCCATGGTCTGTCATAAGAGCAGAGCAAACCACTACACACAACAACAACTAACAAGATGAAATATAAAGCTAATCACCAGGGCAGTGGGTGTTCATGTTCAAGGATAAATGCCAGTGGTTAGGGGGTGACGGGTTAATTGCATTAGGATGTCATTTTGTGAAATGCTAGATGAAGAGTAAAGTCAGAAGCAGTGAAACACTGATGAAAGCAAAGGCTCGATTCAAGTCTGCTCATAGCCAGAGCTCTCTGACACATGCTAACACACCAAATGAGTTCTTTCAGTGAAGGTCGAGTCCCCGGGATAACACTGACGTCTTATCTGATGTGCCTGCGAAAGGGTGTCATCACTTGCCTTCACAACCCAGTTGGCTCATGTTGAAACCTTTTCAATGCGACAAGGTTTCAACGGTTATGTATGAATCTTTTTCTGTAACAGTGGCTTAAAATATCTAAATGAATGAGCACAGTCATTCGACCACAAACCTCACATTCGACACAGTATCGGGTTGTTTTGTTGAATGTGTCGGCAAATGAAACTGAACACAATCATGCAGATCTCTGCATGCCACTCAAGCAAAGCATAAAAATAAAAAAGCTTGCAATGAAAGCGGTCAAGAGTGCAAGTAATTGCCAAGTTCATAACTTGCCTGAACTGAAATTGACTCAATGAAAAGAGATAAAAATCAATTTGAGGGGGCAGTAATAGCCATGTGCTCAGGAGGGGGTTTCATTCTTTCCTTTGTTGATGTTTGGAAAAATGTGCAGTGTTCCCTGGTAACAGGAAGCGAGTCTCACAGAATGACAGCAAAGTGAAAAACAAAATTTTCTGGGTTATTGCGCAAGTGTTGGTTTCCACAAATGCTAAATGGTAGCTCTAAGACCCTGTCTATTTTTTTTTATCACTTAAAAATAGATTCATCTGACCATAGACCACACAAAAAGCCAGGAGAACTAAGGATTGCAGTGACTGTCATTCCTTCCAGAGGGTGCAATCAATAAGACCATTTTCACAGGCCTGATAGTGATCAGTGCACCCATAATAAACTCACATCTATCACTTCTAAAGTAGCGCTCACAAGAGGAACACAGTGGCTTGAGAGGAAATTTTGAAAGCGGACGTCTACAGAAGGCACAAAAGAGCATCCAGATACCTTGCAGGGTAGGTAGATGGCATTGTCATTCCCAGCAACCTTCGTCCCGTTGAAAGGTGTGAAGCAATCAAAATCGGTTTCTACGGTAAATAAGACACATTCCACCCAGGAGACATGCTAATGTACATGCAGCAAACAACTCTGGAGCTGTTACAGAGAAAATCATTGAAGGATTCAGTGGTTTCTAACGTGCATTATGCAATGATGACATTTGCCCTGGTTGCAGAACAGCTGGTAAGCCACAGCTGGGTACTGGGATCTCTTTTCAATCTAGGAAAGCATTAACCCCACTCAATGGTGCCATTATCAGTCGAGCCATGCATGGTCGAGCAAAACTGCATAGCTGACAGTCTCCGGCACCAGCGAGCAACAGTGTCTGGATTCCACAGCCAATGACAGCATACCAAAACCATTGTGACATTCCCCAGCATCACAGCAGTGTGCTGGCCAACGCTTGACAGATTTTACAGCCCTAACTAAGCCAATAAACACTGAGAGCAGAGTCTGAAACTGACAAAGATGTTATTCCAACAAGTGACAAGTGGGTTGAGCCTGCACTCTGCATCTCAGAAGTACAAAATGCCACACTAATTCCAGAAGAAGTGGGCATTCCAAGTCGGGAAGCTCACATCAGCCATTCACTTTGAATGAGAACGTATGGTGATGACTTTATGGTTACAGGTTATTTCTGTCACATCCCAACAGAAGGCAACAGACTTGGCCTGAAGTCTCGCACAAGTAAAGCGTTGCCTTATCCACATCTGACATTACCCTTGACAACTGGCAGACTCCGTGTACATATGCAAGTTGTTTTGAGCTTGTTTTCTCATTTTTGGCAACCGAGCATAAATAAAAATATCTTGATGGATCAGCGCAGCAAGTCAAGGCAAGCTGTTCACTAATGAATGTGACAATCCCTCCTTAGCACAGAGCATAGCCATATACCTAGGATTAGTTAGCAATAAGTGTCAAAAATGCCAGGCAAATTTACTTTGCACTGCAAACTGAAGGCCTCCAATCTCATGCTGGTATGATGAGGCCATCGCATCATATTGAAATGAGTCAAACTAGAGTGCAGCAATGCCCACGCATCAATATCAGCAGGATTTTTAATCAAAAAATGCATGGCAAACAAGGCATGAAGAAATGAGGAGTCGTGCAATTTGACAGGGTTAAACCCTTCTATTAACCTGCCTTCTCTATCCTCTTTCTGCAAGAAGACACGGCAGAGATACCAGTGATGTTCTGTAATGAGAACGAACAACATGAGGGAATATACTGGACAACAGTCTTGGGGGAAGTACACACTCCACTGCATGATAGCAGCAACTCTGATAGCACAAGCCAAGCCCTCTTAATTCAAAAATCCATCCACACATGCAGATAAGCACAGACAGATAATGAAAACACGAAAATTAAACCACTGATTAAAGCCATTATTTAAATTAGGATATTCACCCGTTTATTGTAATTGTTCCAATGGCTGCAGCCACTTTTGAACTCTTATAATAGCGTCAACACCAAGACTATTAACACAGATTTCACGAATCGATACTGATTCACAAGCTCGTAATGTGATATCAATTTTTATCTGATAATGTTTTGTTTGAATGTATACAAGACATCACTAGCAGGTCAAATAAAAATAAAATTTATAAGTAATAAAATGCAAATATTTAATCTTATATATATATATATATATATATATATAGCCGACTATCAAGCTATGGACATTGAATGGCTTTCCTGAGATAAATGTAATGTTGTGTGACGTTATTTACAAGCTGTTGTATTGACCTTTTTACATGCTTGAAACTGATTGAGCGACTACATAAGACAGAATGCATTTCGGTAAGTTGTACTGTTTGTTTCAATATACCTTCTGATGTTATATGACTAGTACTATAACTGGTATATATTAGCATATATACTAGTATAACTATTAGCAATGAGGTGAGGATGATCAGTTCACATGCACCGTAAATTCATTATAAAATAGAATTTGAAAGCAAAAACTTTGTTTCATATCAAAAGTAACAGCAAAAAAACGTATTGCAATTGTTAGATGGTGAGGCACTACAAATAATGTTTAGTGAACTTTTGTTCACATAACCAAAAATCAGCATAAAACAAAAGATTGATCTTAAAGTGATAGTTCGCCCAAAAATGAAAATTTGATGTTTATCTGCTTACCCCCAGCTCATCCAAAATGTAGGTGACTTTGTTTCTTCAGTAGAACACAAATTTAGATTTCTAACTCCAACCATTGCCGTCTGTCAGCCGTATAATGGGTGTCAATGGTAACAATCCATAAGAGTCAAAAAAAAAAAAAAAAAAAAAAATGCATAGACAAATCAAAATTAAACCCTGAGGCTCGTGACAACACATTGATGTCTTAAGACATGAAACGATAGGTTTGTGCGAGAAACCGAATAGTATTTATATCATTTTTTACCTCTAATACACCACTATGTCCAACTGCATTCAGCATTCGCTTAGTGAGGTCTGATCGCACTCTGACAGCGGAAGTGATGTCTGGCATTCATTGAAGCAAAGCGCAAGACATCACTACCATTGTCAGAGCACGATCAGACCTCACTAAGCGAATGCTGAACGCAGTTGGACATAGTGGTGTTTGAGGTAAAAAATGATATAAATACTGTTACTCACACAAACCGATCGTTTTGTGTCTTAGGACATCAACGTGTTGTCACGAGCCGCAGGGTTAAATTTGGATTTGTCTGTGCATGTTTATTTGACTCTTATAAATTGTGTTACGATTGACACGCATTATATGTCTGACAGACAGCAACGGTTGGAGTTAAAAATCATCATTTGTGTTCTACTGAAGAAACAAAGCCATTAAGTCTTAGATGCCCTGGGGGTAAGCAGATAAACATCAAATTTTCATTTTTGGGTGAACTATCCCTTTAAAATGTAAAAATTGATGATGGTTCATCAAACTGATGTCAACCCCAGCCCTAGTTAGCAGCCTTCTCTTTTTTTGCATACCTTGCTTACGGACATCCTCCACTGCTGCAGTCAGCTCGTCCTTTAAGAACTGGCTCTCTTTAGCAATCTTCTCCCCTTTATCCAGAAAGTTCTGGGTTGCTGTCTCTACAGAGGCTGCCAGAACATGAGCCTTCTTGGAGCGCCCCTTCTTCTTGTTGGATGGGCCTTTATTGCTGGAGTTCACAAGTGTGGTAACCTGCAAATGATGAAAAAAAATTAAGGAAAAATTATTTTGGTGATTACTACAGCAACTGAAGGTGAAAACTGAAAAAGCAGGCTGACCTGGGTAACCAAGGGCTCAAGCAGTCTTTCCACAGCCAGTGTGCGGATCTCCAGGCTCTTGGGATCCCATTTGAAGTTGATGTTTGCTGTGTTAATGCTCGTCATGTTTCTAAGGAGAAAAAAAAAAGATCAATGGATTAAGAAGGGTGGTGAGACAAATAAGCGGTCTGGGGCTGTGTCTTTTATCAAATCAAATGTCACACGACAGCCTCCCGTTTAGTCATTGCATTCACTAACGATGTGAATATTCCACACTGTTAACTAAAACTCATACTCATTCTTTCTGAGTAGCTCTGCTGCCCACTCATCTAATTTCCATTCAAACGGTGACCACAGTTGTATTGATCAGCAATCTTGCACTGAAGGACAGGGATAATCAGCCCACCCTGAGGGCTCTGCTGTTGTTGCAGGGGTCTGTCTGCACTAGACAGCCAGACTAAATGGACATTGTTTGCTATATAGGTCAGGGAATGCAGACAAAGTGGGCGATGTCAGTGTTGCATGACCAATGCATTGAAAATAAAACCTTTGAATTCAAATGTGTCCTATAAAAAGTTAGGACATTCAACTTCGGCCTAAGAAAACTGAATAATACATAAGTACTTTTATAGTAAAAAACTACATTAAAAATGAATAAGAATAATTTCCATATATACAGGCTCAATTTGGTGGAAAATATTGTTATTTAGATAGAATTGGTTTGTTACCGTCAGAAAAACTTGGAACACGAGCTTGTATATTTTAAAACATCAATTAGCATTCTTTACATTCCGATAGAGTGCATAAGTCAGGTTCCAGATGTAAATATACCATTCATTTTCTCCATAAAAGACAGTTAAAGACATACCTATTGTAAGCAACAAGGTTGTTAAAGGATTAGTTCACCCAAAATTGAAAATTATGTAATTTATTACTCACCCTCATGTCGTTCTACAACCGTAAGCCTCAATAATAATAACTATTCAAAGTGTTCAATAATAACTATTCAAAAAAGTTTATCTGTAGTGTTATTTTATATTTGATTACTTAATTCAATTTCTGTACCTGAAAGCTGTTTGATACCTGAAAAACCTGAAAAGCATTGTTTATTTGTATCTTAGCTCTCATGTATTTGTGCTGTTTCTTGTAGTTTATTATAGATTGTTTTATTTATCTTTATTTGACAATTGTCCTATTTTCCCTGAACATAGCACATAAACTGTACCGAAACCGTGCCCTAAAACTGTGATACAAACTGAACCGTGAGAAATCTGAACCGTCCCACCCCTAATATACACACACACACACACACACACACACACTATGAAGTGTTTTGTAAGACACTTCCTTAATTTTATTGATACAAAACTTATTTTGCAGTTTCCATGCTTTGTCCCAAGAGATGTCACCAAATAAGGAAGAGCAAAAAAATCTTGCTTCAAGAAAAGACAAAGAGCATAAGCTTATTGTTACATTGAGGTTTTAAAATATCAACATTATCAATGTTTTTTAAAAGTTCTTTAAAAGTTACACCACTCTTTGAAACTGTGTCAAGAACAATAACCGGTAAATGATTTTTTTTTTAAAGAAATTTAGTATATTACAATAGACATCCATTGGAATTAACCAACTGCCTCATTAAAATATTCCCTTCATTGAACTAAGTATGACAAAACAGTGATTTGTTTTTAAATATACGTCTTTGTTGCTCCATATGAAATAATTGGGCTGTGAGAAATTGTGCAATTCCAATTTCCATGCAAGTTGGTCTCATCTCTGAGAACTGGCCAATTTAACAAGAATTCTGTCAACAGCAAAATTACACTTCCACAAAAAGTAAATACCCCCAAGAGTATGATATATAATTAGGAAATACAGTAGTCAACATTTGAAGTGGATCAAAATAGTTCATCAAAGTTGTCCTAAGAGCTAAGTTGTCCTAAAAATAAGGTTTTAGGACAACTTTAATGAAAGGTTTTGATCCACTTCAAATGTTGACTACTATAGATTCCAAAAAATTTCTCTATTCTTCATAAACCATTTAATTTTGAAAGTGTCATTAAATGCACCAAGACCTCAAGTCCCCACTTTAGTCTTACAAATTACCTCCTTTTTTAAATAATGCAGCTTTTTTCCTCCAAATTAAGTCATAAATTACCTTAGCTATATCCTTAATCACCTTAAGAGGCACATCAAATGATAAAGATATACAGATCTGGATTATATACCATTTGTCTTTGACAATAATACCTTCCTAAATATAGATACATTGCCTCATTAACCACAAATTGAATTTCTTTTTTATTTTCTCAATAATTGGCTCAAATTTTAACTGACTCAGATGTTTAACTTGAATATTCTCTATTTCTGTCGAAGAACAATCTTTGAGGAGAAACAATACAGATGTATCTAAATTCATTTAAGGCCTGAAAGAGCCTAATAGACTAAATACCATCTAATATAAAAAGTTTGTTTGTTTTTTGGTAAATTTGTTTTTCAAAAAAGCCATCCGGGTAACTGAAACCGGTGCTAATTTCATGTCTTGCGTCACACCACCAACTCCCTCAAACTGGCGCTTCATTGCGTTATCGATTGCTTCATTTTAAATATTTTTTTCCTTTGCGACAACGTTGAGGTAATTTACAGGTAAGATAATAAAATTAAAAAAATCTGTCCAAAATGTAAAAAATCTGTCCAAGTAACGTTAATTATTATTTATTTGGTGAGTAGCCGTGAAATAAACGGGATGATGTAGTTTCACTTTTCCATAATGACCATCTGACTGTAACGTTACATTATATTTTACATATCAATGAGCTTAGAGAGAAATATTATCAGGTTGTATTTTCATGATATGTATTGTATTTTTGGTAGACAAAACATTGTTATTTCAGTAGACAACAGTGTCTGCATCCTGTATTATTAAACTGCGAAGGGCAGAACTCACAGGAAGGGCCTGATCCCTAGTTTGTGGTTTAGGCGGAGCCCTAAACTCCTCGAATGGATTTTATATTTCTCAAACGCCTTAACCTATAATCATAGGCAACTTAAAAAAAGGTTATATAATCCACAAAACACATACGATAAGATTTCAATGTCCCGTTTTTTTTTTTTTCTAAATAAAACACCTTCAAGAAGAAAACTCCCGACACATTTGTCCTGATACGAGACGTGCAGCTAACGGCTAACTAGCATTCCCCACCAAAGTTTCCAGGATAGTTTCTATTTAATACTTCAAGAAGTTATCGACTTTTTGTCCTTTCGAGACGCTTTTAAATTCGTCAAAGGGTTATTAACAATACGTTTACAAGGAAAAAACAGGGTGTTTATTTAGTGAAATATGAAACGATAGAGAGAGAAATATCCCAAACATTCCATGAAGTTGGGAAACGAGCTAACAATGTAGCCACAAACCCCACTTCCGCATTTCTGTCTATCTTGTATTCACAAAACAGACACATACTGATCCCATTATGAGGTATATTCACTTTTCTATGAGTTATTAATTAAAATAATGCAATTTAAACTACCTAGACAAAAGCAAAACCTACTCACCAGACTGTTGAAATTCCTGTCAGATTCAAAATGGAGGGATGAGACTTTAAAATACTGTGGTAAAGTTTTTTTCCGTGTGTTATAATCCCTCCCAGCGGCTAAACAAAAGCCAAACGATATAATCCACTAAAACTTGACTAAAAGAGCCCGTTCGAGTGATAAATGGAAGAGTTCGTGAAGTGTTTAGGAGGAGTTTCGGTTTTCTCCGTGAGTTCAATGAGGAGGAGTATGATGGCGGATTCCCAGCAGTCAGTCTGTTATCAGGTGTGTTTGGGAGTGGCTCGAGAACTCGAGAAAAGTTCAGCTGAATGAGCACTGGGCAGTGGGGGGCATTAAAACACAATGATGTAAGATTAAAAGGTGTGAAGGGAGATTTGAATTTGTGAAGGGACTTTTTACATGGTTGTTGACTGAATTTAAAATGCGAAATGTGCATATTCTTTCTCTACTATTTCAGTTCAGCTCAGTTCCTGTGCTTTATTTACTGGCATGGCAACAACTGTTGGCTAAATTTGTTTTACATTTGAATCATAGCTTCATAAATTAAGCATCAAGACAAGAGACAATATAAAATACTGTATAAAGAGAAAAGACAAATACATAAATAAGAATTATTTTAAATAAAAATTTAGAATGAGCTATTTAAATGTTTGTGATAAAAGGAGACAAACAAGACTATCTAGTCATACAGATAGATGTCTATCTATCTTTCTGTCTGTCTATATCTATCTGTCTGTCTGTCTCTATCTATCTATCTGTCTGTGTCTATATCTCTGTCTGTCTGTCTATCTATCTATCTGTATGTCTGTCTGTCTATATCTGTCTGTCTGCCTGTCTATATCTATCTATCTATCTATCTATCTGTCTGTCTGTCTGTCTGTCTATCTATATCTGTATGTCTGTCTGCCTGTCTGTCTCTATCTATCTATCTATCTATCTATCTATCTATCTATCTATCTATCTATCTATCTATCTATCTGTCTGTCTGTGTCTGTCTGTCTGTCTGTCTGTCTGTATGTCTGTCTATCTATATCTGTATGTCTGTCTGCCTGTCTGTCTATATCTATCTATCTATCTATCTATCTATCTATCTATCTATCTATCTATCTATCTATCTATCTATCTATCTATCTATCTATCTGTCTATCTGTCTGTCTGTCTGTCTGTCTGTCTGTCTATCAAATTCAAAATTGCTTTATTGGCATGACTGTAAATCATACAATATTGCCAAAGCATACATAGAATACAAAAGAAAAAACATCTGTATAATTGAAAAAATAATATCAAATATTATAACGCTATCTCATATATTCTAACATAACTTAAACCTAAATTAACAATAGAACATGTCTAAACATTTGGTACCACAGTGGTTAAACATATATATATATATATATATATATATATATATATATATATATATATATATATATATATATATATATATACACACACACACACATACTGAGGGTCACTGTGGTGGACGGTAGGGAAACACACTGAGGTCAGACACACATTACACACATTCACCTGCTGTCTCTCAGGCTGTGGCACATCCACACGTATCTCGCAGCCAGTGCTGCTGTCGGTCCCTTTCCTAATATTATCTTTAGTTGTTCTACTTCACTCATGGCTGTAAAGTTCTTTATTACGTTACTGAATTTTGTGAAGTAGAGATCTCTAATTGATATGTATTTTTGACAGTGAAGGAGGAAGTGTGTCTCTGTCTCGATCTCTCCTGTCCTACAGTGAACACACACCCTTTGCTCTCTGGGTAACCAGTCCTTTCTGTGTCTGCCGGTTTCGATGGCTATACTGTGCTCACTGAGCCTGTACTTGGTCAGGATCCGTCTCTGCTTTGTGTCTTTGACACTTTTGAGATATTCTTCTAATTCATAATTTGATTTTAGAGTTCGATAGAATTGTAATTTACTTTGTGTTTTAGTTTCCTCATGCCAGTGTTCCAGATATGTATTTTTAGATTGTTTGGAAATTTGGTTTATTTTGATGTTTGGAGAAGCAGTGCTGGTCTGAGACTGTTTAGAGTTAGTAGAGTTAGTCAGGTTAGTAAGTCTCAGAACCAGCTGACTGAGGGGACTTTGTTCTTCTTTGTAGTTTTAGGATCATTTTACAGAATTCTGGGTGTAGGGCTTCTGTTGGATGCCTGTCCCATCTAGTGTAGCTCTGATCACTGAGTGGATCCCAAACCTCACTTCCATACAGTGCAATGAGCTGAATCACACTATCAAAGATTTTACACCAGATTGGAATTGGTAAGTCAATGTTTTGGAATCTCTTCTTGATGGCATATAGAGCTTTTCGAGCTTTATCTTTGAGAGCATTCACTGCCATACTGAAACTCCCCGATGCAGCATGTGTTCTAGGGCGGTGCTGCCTATACTGAACTGGTATCTGTGTTCCTGACATCTGGGCTTTTTCTGGAAGAACATAACGTTGGTCTTCCTGAGGTTTACTGCCAGGGCCCAGTTCTAGCAGTAGTTCTCCAGCAGGTCCAGGTGCTGCTGTAGTCCCTGTGCAGTGGGTGACAGCAGCATACAGCAAGAGCTTGATGTTCTTGTCTTGTAGAGTGAGTCCGGGAGCTGTTCCAACTGCACCGCTAGTTCATTAATGTAAATGTTGAACAGCATTGGACTCAGGCTATAGCCCTGCCGTACTTCTGTCCTCTGGGTGAAGAATTCTGTATGTGTGTTGCCAATTCGTATTGCACATTTGTTGTTCGAATACATTGATTTAATAATGTCATAAGCTTTACCCCCTACACCGCTTTGTAAAAGTTTGTAATATAATGTAAAAATTTAATATTTTTCAGTTTTTGGTCTGTTTTACGTGTTTATTGATTAGGGTGTGTAGGGTGTAAATGTGGTCAGTTGTTCTGTGAATTGGAAGGAAGCCAATCTGACTCGGACTCAGGACATTGTGTTCGGTAAGGAAGTTTACAATTCTATTGTTTAAAATACTGCTAAATAACTTCCCCAGATTACTGCTCACACAAATGCCTCTGAAATTATTAGGGTCCAATTTATTCCCACTCTTATGAAATTAAATCTTCCGAATTGAGGGCTTGGATAAATTTGTCTGGGCTGTCTGGAGCCCATTTGTATCTCTGCTGGACCTGATACATTTTGCAGGTTTCCAGCCTGTTTTGTTCTGGTGTGTGATGAGTTTTGATATAGATGTTAGTTTGGTTATGGTCAGAGAGTGGAGTTTGCTATTTGACAGTAAATGCACTGAAGGAGGAAGGGTCCATGTCAGTTATGGCATAGTCAACTACACTAGCTCCAAGACCTGAACAACACGTGAACCTCCCTAAAGAGTCCCCTCTGATCCTGCCGTTAAGAACGTACAGGCCCGAGGCTCGGCAGAGCTGCACTAACTCTCTACCGTTTTTATTTACAGTTTGGTCAAGGATGTTTCTTGGTGGGAGATTTTTTGTGAGGCTCAGGGGTTTTTGGCCAAAGACATATTCATTGCCCTTTGGATCTATGTTATCAGGTTCAGATCCTGTTCTTGCATTGAAGTCTCCACACAGCAGCACATTTCCCTGGGCCTGGAAATGTCTGATTTCTGTGTGGAGGTTGCTCAGATATTCCTCATCATAGTAAGGGGATTCTGCTGGAGGAATGTAGATGGCACAGATATAAGTGTCAATGCCTGAAATTCAGGGTCTGTGCTTTTAGAACCAAATATTGAAGAATAAAGACCCTGAATATTCCAATATGAACGCATTCATATTATTAAAGATAAACCTATTTGGTAAGACAGAGAGAAAATAACGTGAAAATGGTAAACAATTTACATTGTTTTTTTTTTGTTTGTTTTTTTTCCCAATAGAGCACTGTGTTTGTGAATGATGTTCTTCTCTGATCTATCTATCTATCTATCTATCTATCTATCTATCTATCTATCTATCTATCTATCTATCTATCTATCTATCTATCTATCTATCTATCTATCTATCTATCTGTCTGTCTGTCTGTCTGTCTGTCTGTCTGTCTGTCTGTCTATCTATCTGTCTCTATGTCTATCTATCTGTCTATCTGTCTATCTATGTATCTATCTATCCTAAGATGGTCTGCTGGTCTCTACTGGTCTCCCAGGCTGGTCTGTTGTTTTTTTAGGATTTTTTTTAACACAAATTTACAATCATATGGGGGTTTCTCCTCAACCACCACCAGTGTGCAGCATCCACTTGGATGAAGCGACAGCAGCCACAGTGCAACAGCGCCAGTGCGCTCACCACACCCTAGCTGTAGATGGAGAGGAGAGAGAGTGATAGAGCCTATTCAATGGATGGGGGATTATTAGAAGGCCATGATTGGTAAGAGCCAATGAAGAGAATTTGGCCAGGACACCAGGGTTACACACATACTTTTTACAAGAAGTGCCATGAGATTTTTAATGACCACAGAGAGTCAGGATCTCAGTTTAACATCTCATCTGAAGGACGGTGCTTGTTACAGTATAGTGTCCCCGTCACTATACTGGGGCATTAGGACCCAGACAGACCACAGGGTGAGCACCCCCTGCTGGCCTCACTAACACCTCTTCCAGCAGCAACCAATTTTTCGTAGGAGGTCTCCCATCCAGGTACTGACCAGGCTCACCCCTGGCTGTGGCAGTTTAAAATATCTTCTTAAGCAACTCTTTTTGTGTTTAAATTACTTATAAATTTTGATTTAATCTCATGGTAAAACTAATCCTTTCTTATAAATCTATATATGAAAAAGAGGGCGTAAGAAATAATAAAAAAGTGAATACACGAGCAGCTGGTATTTTTCTTTTTTTCTCCTCAGAACAGTGCAGAGTGCAGCGCAAGTGGGTCTGACTCATATAGGAAGTTATTGAGATGTGAGTCCCAGGCAAGCTGTAGCATGAATAGTAATAATCTTACATTTTCAGCAGTTTATATGGTGAGGGCATAGTGTTCTAGAATAGAGCCAAGTGGATGATAGTCATTTAATTTATTTTGTATTTTCTGAGAATTCATAATGGAACGCTGCATTGAGTTTTAGATTTTAGCTGGAATCGTAATGAAGTTATATTTTATGCAAGACTGTAATATTCATCTTTGGAGCAGAACGAATCTCAGATTCTGTTTGAATAGTGGTCTCAAGTTATCCTCTCCATCAGTCAACAGAGAGAGAGAGAGGCCACTCTAGTGAAAGAGTAATACAACCATCATGAAAATCATACTTTAACCTCTAGTGGAAATGATTACATCTATGCATGATATAGTTATGCTGACCGTGTGTCATACGAGACTGTGTTCATGTGCTTGATAGTCTTTTTGGGGGAGGGTGGGTGAACCGATGTGTGAGAAAATGACATAGACTATATATGCACTGCTAAGCAATTTTGGTAGAGGAGGGGACTGCAATGTGGATGACAAGTACTTTGTCTTCACAAGACTGAATACCAATGTGAAATATAATGAGCAAATCTGCCATACCCAAGTGTTTTTTTCTTGGAGCTTAATGAAGTGGAGGAGCAATAAACAGGTTATTGGATGGGGCCAGATGTATTAAAAAATAAACATGTGCATCGCACCTATAATGGCCATACAAAAAAGATGACGGTGCATGAAAGTGGATGTTTTATTCTCTTCAATATGTTGTTTTTGCAACTAGTCTGCCTGTTTTTTACTGTGTCATATGGCATTTTCTAATTTTCTCTTTATGGGAACATAAAACAGCATTGGGGTAATTGACAGCTGTGTTCATTTAGCCCTTAGAAATTCATATTTTACGCAGGTTACGCATCTCACGGTTGTTGCCCGTTGGGAAAGCGCTGCAGTTCCCTGGAATGAAAATAAATAAATAAATGTTTGACAAATCAGGAGAAGCCAAGTGGTAATTGGTAGTCGTAATTCCAATTAGATACACGGAGGAAACTGTTTTAGTGGTAGAGCACAGACAATAATCTAAACTCTATAGCTAAAGAAGGGAGAGTGCATTAACAACAATGACTTCTTATTCTTCAGGCACTAAAGGAAGAAAAAGCCCACTAAATTAGCTGCTTGGACTAGACATTAATTAAGAACTTCCACAGCCTCTGTGTTCAGCGTGGAGTCTAAAACAGCTTGCACTGATTCAAACGTATACCGGTCATTAAGGGGTGAGAGGGCTGTGTTGAAATGTATAGCTTAAAACAGCAACGTCCCTCTGAAGTTAACAAAAATGATGAGCCATGAGCTCCGCTTCTTCCATTGCATAGTTTATCTTTTTACTTTCTTTGTCTGTATAATGCTGCACAAAGCTCCAGTTTCAGCTCTAAACGGTTGTGTCTAAAAGGCATAGTTCACCCTAAAATGAAAATTCTGTACTGAACTGTATTGAACTGTTTTTGTTCATACGATAACCCCCGGTTTCACAGACAAGGCTTAAGCTTAGTCCTAGATTAAAATGCATGTTTGAGCTGTTTTAACTGAAAGCAGCTCAATTGTTTTGTCTCAAGAGGCACACCAGTAATGTTTTTTTTTTTTTTCTGGTGTACATTTCTAAAAGCTACTTAAATGTCCTAATTGAATTTAGGTTTAATCCTGGCTTAGGCTAAGCCCTGTCTGTGAAACCAGGCTTAAATGTTACAGAAAATTATGACTAATTTAGATTGTTGGCTTTAAGCTAATGGTTCTCAGGTGGTGGGTTGCATGCAGGTCTGTTCTTACATGATCAAGGACACCGTAGGAAAAGCAATGCTAAATGCTAATGAGACAAATGTTATCATGCCTAGTTAGGATAAAAATAAATAAACTAGGAAAAATAAAGCTAGGAAATAGTGCTTCCTGTATTTTTTGTTTTTTGATATAACAGGCTGTGCATCCATTCAAACAGTATTTTGGCACAAAATCATCTGTCACTTGGTTAAAGCTAGCCAAATTAGACGGATGCCAAAATGGACAGGTTGCTTCAGATCCCCCCCATCCTCAAAAACCATGCACAAAACTATATAAGCTAAATAAAAAGCCAGATTACATTAAATACGGGTTCACCTGCAGCTAGGATAAACATGGTTTGTGCCAACAACAATTCTGCAATGAATAACTGGCTGCCGAGAACATGAAACCATCAAAATTCATGAGACCTTTAGAAACCAAAATTGTCTGCTTCCTTTTCAGCATGTCATGTTAATCATTTGGCATATTCTTGGGCCTATGCAGTTCATAATGATATTAATACTTTCCAGTGTTTGATTTTATGGACATTTTCTTAAACACTAAACACAGTCATTAGCTTTATAAACACATCCAAACTGCAGATGAAGTGATAATTATTGCATGTGTTAAATAATAAATCTTATTATGCAAAATAATAAGTATTCCTACACACAAAGAGGCTGCATACAAAATATGTGTTATAGGTATCCACGGGTATATTTTTGAAGGCAAAGCTTGTGATAAATTATTCCTTGTTATACTGAAGACTGTGTGTCTCTATTGCAATCAACTGTTTAAAGTTACTTATGGGGGCTCAGAGGAATTTTTCCCTGGAAGGGGTTTGTGTGAGAATGTCTGTAATGACGACTTCACCACACCCTACTGAGTCATCCCTGCAGTTTCACATAGACCACTATGATGTCATCAGTGAGAGCCGTTATCAGCGTGGCACAGTCATTTCCATGGTCACAGCATTCCTCTGCTATGTGATTAGTAACATTTGCGGCCGTGTTCGAGAGTACATCACTCACAGCCAGCCCTGAAGCCATGGATCAGCACTGACTTTCACACTAACAAGAGCCTTAGAAAATCTGGGCTTCATCCCAAACATACACACAAATACAAATGAAACTTGGGAGTACTAGCGCACAGAGTTCTATGGAATTAATGATTATAATAAAGTGATCCCGTCCGCACTGAGATTTGATGTTTCTCATAATGAGGCCAATTGTGGACTGGTAAACACGGCCCTGGAGAGAGTCTATTCTGCTAACGCAATGCTTGGGCGTTTTTTCGGGGGTTCAATCAAACCTTTGGGAATGATGTTGATATGCTTTTGCATTATTTAACAACTAGCCTAACTGACATTTCCGAATCAAGCTCTGATGTCTGAAGTCTTTGATAGGGGTCCAGTGAGCGCCACCTTGTGGCTACATATAGTGGCCA
Organism: Chanodichthys erythropterus; assembly: GCF_024489055.1. Taxonomy (NCBI): domain Eukaryota; kingdom Metazoa; phylum Chordata; class Actinopteri; order Cypriniformes; family Xenocyprididae; genus Chanodichthys; species Chanodichthys erythropterus. Next base: position 19,541,984 of record NC_090221.1, on the reverse strand, counting down.
GATTTATCAGCAAATATAAATGTCATTCCTAAGCAAAGGCAACAAGAGAAATTATGCACACTTAAACCTGGAGCGAGAAATGTTTAGCGGGAAAATGTCAACTTTTCAGCTCTTTTCTGAGTATCTTAAATCATCCATTCATGAGAACAGAACTAAAGGCTCTTTAAATACCGTTCTACCGTGTTGTGATGAGCAATTTAAGCTGTGACATTTAATGGAAGTTGGCCGGTCTGTTCTAGGGTTCGTGAGATAAATGTAATATTTGACATAATTTCTCATGCATGGATAAGATTCTCTCACTCAATGACTTATCAACTGAGGCCTGTTCTTCACTAACGTGCCTCCGGCACTCTCCGCTATTAGGTTCATCTGTCGCACAGCCCTATTTCGTAAAGCCCGTCACTTGGGAGCTGTTCCATTTTACTATAAGATCCACATGGGAGCTAGATTGAGAAGTAGGTGAGTGGGAGACTTTAAAACACTGTGATGAAACTTGAAATAAACCATCATTGCGTTTTTTTTTTTTGTTTTTTTGTTTTTTGAAGCGCCTCCTACAAGTCCCTAGGGGGTAATAGCATTTTTCACTGCTTAGCTTATTATAGGATTTCGAATTGACTCCTGCTCAGTGCCGCGGATATATAATTGTATTTTGCATTGACTGGTGTGCAGTGATAGACTGTACGCTAGATAATGATCTTACAGGTTGTTTAATGTCCCTCCTGACTTAGCAGTAAGGAGTTAATGAGCTATTTATGGAGGGGTCACATGCATTAAGTATTTCATATTTTCCATGTTGCCTTGTGAAGGTCTGGTTGGTAAATTGTCAGCATTCCTGATAAGAAAGTGTCTTTGATTGGTTACAGACACCTTTTTCTCTTCCACAAGCATATGTAGAAATGGGGGGATGAGGCAAATAGAGCATGGAGCAATTAATACCAGACCTAGTCCTCACTGATTTTCCGATAATAGGAACTAGAGCCTCTCATTGACTTGCGTATAGGAATTGGACTGATTTTAATGCCGGCATGTCTCTGACTGTCGTAGATTTCTGCACATTTCCGCATTTCATGCTAGGCTGCCACAGAAACTGTCATTCAAAGTATTTTGCTATTTAGAAGTCAAGTGGCTTATAGAAAAAAAGAGATTGTTGAAGTTGGAGAGAGAAAGAGAGAGAGAGAGAGAGAGAGACTCATTTCCTGTTGAGCTGGGTCAATGCAAGGTTTTCTGATAGGCTCCTGGTGAGTCAGTGCGGATTAATACAGCGGCTGTGAATATATTGAAGTTTGAGTTCATTTAGGGTCTCACTAGCCCAGTGTGATCAAGATCTATCAAACCTGCTCCACAGGGCTTCTGCTTCATTCAACCTATTATTGACACGAACTGCAGAGAATTATTGAACAGGATCAGAGAATGCTGTAATTACGATAGCATGATGTCATGCGTATTTTTCATGACAATGAGTATCAACACAAAAGCTGACTTGTTAGAAGCCTGGCGATGATGATGGGTTCATTATTTGAATAATGGGGCCTTTATGAGCATTCACCTCAAGACAAAAGACACCCTTTCACTGTAAAATTTAGGATTAAAAAGGTTTCACAAATCTAAGGGATGGGTGTGAATGTGCAAGCTCTATTAGATTGAAATATAGCTTGCTGGGTTTAAATGGTTTAGCTCACTTTCAGTGTTCTTGGTGAGATAAGACATGACCAAAATATATTTAGATACCAGCAGGAGGTGCTGTGTAGCATGCAAGGAGGTCATGGGTTCAAATCCTAACCTTTTTTTTTTTTTTTTTTTCATTTTGAACTAACCAAAATTATGCAACATGAAGTTTTATGCAATATGAAGTATTTACAAAATATTTAATTTATAGCAAATCATCTGCAGAAGTTGCAACTCATTTGAACTGACCAAAGTTAGCCATGTAAATGGGTGATTTCTGTCACATTTTAATATACACGACTACTGTTCAAAAGTTTGGCGTCTGTAACATTTTTTTTTTTTTTTTATGTTTTTGAAATAAGTTTCTTATGAACAGCAATGCTGCAGTTATGTGATCAACTACAGTAAAAACAGTAATATTTTTAAATTTAAAAATATAATTTAAAATAGCTGTTTAGAATTGTAGTATATTTTAAAATAGAATTTATTCCTGTGATGGCAAAGCTGAAATTTTAGCAACCATTACTCCAGTCGTCAGTGTTGAAAACAGTTGAGCTGTGTAATATTTGTGTGGAAACCAGGATACATTAAATATCTACTTTTTTTTCCTCCCTCTTCTAAATTTTATTGGATTGTATATTGCACTTACACCGATCAGGCATAACATTATGACCACTGATAGGTGAAGTAAATAACACTGATTATCTCTTCATCATGGCACCTGTTAGTGGGTGGGATATATTAGGCAGCAAGTTGGCTAGATGACTGGGTCAAAGCATCTCCAAAACTGCAGTTCTTGTGGGGCGTTCCTGGTCTGCAGTGGTCAGAATCTATCAAAAGTGGTCCAAGGAAGGAACAGTGGTGAACCGGTGTCAGAGTCATGGGCGGCCAATGCTCATTGATGCACGTGGGGAGTGAAGGCTGACCCGTGTGGTCCGATCCAACAGACGAGCTTCTGTAGCTCAAATTGCTCAAGAAGTTAATGCTGGTTCTGATAGAAAGGTGTCAGAATACACAGTGCGTCGCAGTTTGTAGTGTATGGGGCTGCATAGCCGCAGACCAGTCAGGGTGCCCATGTTGACCCCTGTCCACCGCCGAAAGCACCAACAGTGGGGACGTGAACATCAGAATTGGACCAAGGAGCAATGGAAGAAGGTGGCTTGGTCTCATGAATCACGTTTTCTTTTACATCATGTGAATGACTATGGGAAGAAGGCAAGCCGGCGGAGGCAGTGTAATGCTTTAGGCAATGCTGGGAAAACTTGGGTCCTGCCATCCATGTGGATGTTGCTTTGACACATACCACCTACTTAAGTATTGTTGCAGACCATGAACACCCTTTCATGGAAACGGTTTTCCCTAGTGGCTGTGGCCTATATAATGCGTCCTGCCATAAAGCAAAAATGGTTCAGGATTGGTTTGAGGAGCACAACAATGAGTTTGAGGTGTTGACCTTGCCTCCAAATTCCCCAGATCTCAATCCAATCGAGCATCTATGGGATGTGCTGAACCAACAAGTCCGATCCATGGAGACCCCACCTCACAACTTACAGGACTTAAGGGATCTGCTTCTAACATCTTGGTGCCAGACACCAAAGCACACTTTCAGGGGTCTAGTGGAGTCCATGCCTCGATGGGTCAGAGGCAAAAGGGGGACCAACACAGTATTAGGAAGGTAGTCATAAGGATATGCCTAATTGGTGTATATTGTATTGCACTAATGTAGAATGCCTGAGCCTCAACATAAGCATTTCAATGTGCAAATTGTCACTGACATTTGTATACATAATAAAGAAACTTGAAACATCTTGTTATAGAAATTATTTGTTTATTCATTTTGAGTTGCCTTACTATCTCAGTCCTTTCATAGAGCCTCAGAACTTTCCATGTTCCCTTATAGAATGTGAAGCAAGAACCAATAGTGTTTCCACAGTTCAGTCATCCATGTTCACTGCACTGATACGGTGTGAATCATAGGTCAGTAGGAACAGCACAATGTCACACTTCTCCCAGACCACAGTGAGAAAATGTAGTGTTGTATTTCTGCCTCATTACTTTGACACATGCTTTCCGATGAGGAAGCTTCATATAATGGAGAAGTACACCGCAACTCTTGCTAGTGGTTTGTTTTTGGCTTCTGTAAATATCAAGAGTTGTTGTCTATATGTCAATATATCACACTGGTGCAAAGCAGTGTGAAGTTCAGTGAGACACAAGAGATAAAAATGTGTAGCAGAGCATAGACAAATGTCAGATACTAAGAAGTAGATTTTCACACTATAAGAAAAGTAGATTTTTTTAAACCAGACTTTGGTTGCTAAGAATCTGAACAGCGGCAAATGCAAAGTATCATTCACGTGTAATAAGTAGGCTAGCAGATTGTCTTGTCTTAACAGCATTTTGTCCTTGTACATGTACAATTTGTTAAAAGCATTATCAAATCCACCAAATATTTTGTCTTATTATTTTCTGAAGGAAATATAGCAGTCAAGGACTAACACATCAAGTAACTTGAGTTACGTAATCAGATTACTTTTCTAGTAAAGTAATGTATTACTTTTTCAATTTACAACAAAATATCTAAGTTTCTTTTTCAAATGAGTAACACAAGTTACTTTTTCACATTTATACACTGACCGCTTTCTTGTCTCCATGTTGAGAGAAATAAAGTGCTGAGGTGTTGTGTGTACATGATGGTTATTGTAGTTCTAGACTAAATGTGAACATGCATTTACTCATCTCACTTGCACAAAAACATTCAGTATTCCTCAAAATGAATAAAAACAGTGAAATGCTATTTTAGGATTGTATGCAAACCTGTAATAATTAAATACATTAAATATATACATAGAAATATAATTTATGTATTTAATCTCACTTTATTATCCTATGTCTTTGCTGCTGACCTTAAATGATCTAATTCAGGCATACTAATAAGCAAAAATTACTTTAGATTAGATTCAGTTGAACTTCCTTCTCCTGTATCTTGTTCTTCTTTAATGCAGAATGGCAGCACAGCTGAAAGGTTTGTTTGAACTGCGCCCTCTACTGTACAGGTATAAATGTGCATTTCTTTCAGCGTGAGGCTTATTCATTTCACTTTTGGTGTGAAAGGGCTAAAAAACATTTGCCAAAAATTTAATTTTTTTGTTGTTATTAAAAAAACAAACAAGCAAGACCAGTCCAGGTGAGAAAAAGTAACACAAAAGTAATTTAACACATTACTTTTCATAAAAAGTAACTAAGTAATGCATTTAGTTACTTTTTCAGGGAGTAACGCAATATTGTAAAAAAAAACAAAAAAAAAAAACTCTGCCACACTGTGCCAGTGTCAACAGCACCGATTGTTAATTAGTTTTCTGTAATTATCACACACATGTAAACTGAGTCTAAATGTCTGTAGAAATAGGCTGATGCTGATTGTTTGGCATTTTAAGAAGGCCAAAATTTAAATTTCACAATGTTGCATTTTCACCATGCATTCCCTAATTGACAGAAAAACTATTTTCCAAGAAACGATGGCATACGCTGTAGTTCAGACACCACGGTGGTTATTACATTTTTTTGTTGTTATTAAAAAACAAGCAAGACCAGTCCAGGTGAGAAAAAGTAACACAAAAGTAATGTAATGCATTACTTTTCATAAAAAGTAACTAAGAAATGCATTTAGTTACTTTTTAAGGGAGTAATGCAATATTGTAATGCATTACTTTTAAAAGTAACTTCCCCCAACACTGAATATCAGTATGTTACACTCTAAGAGAAAAAAGGTACAAAAGCTGTCAGTGGGGTGGTAAGGCATTGTGAGGCTGTCACTAAAGTATTCTAGGTGGTTGTTAGGTGGTCACTCACCTGCCCAATTCAGAAGAGCTCAACCTCAAATTTGAATGATATTGTCATCCCTAGATATGGCTTGTCTAAGCAAGCACCACAGTCAAATTATCATGCAATATCTACTGCCTTCTGCATAATACAGTACATAAAACATGTTTTTGTTTAGGACCAACGATGGTTAGCCAAATTTGGCCCACAGATGCTGCTTTATACTGTATAATACAAACATAAAGAGAACAGCCAAAGACACTCATTGAAACTTACTGACTACTCAGCAATTCAAAGAAACAGTAAATCAGTTTTATGATGCAAAGTAGATGATTTTCAAGAGATGTTAAGGCAACTTTATATTCCTACTCACTATAACAGTCAAATACAGTGAGACAGTTAAAGAGCAGAGGCTTCTGGGAAATATCTAGCTGCAGTGGTCTCATGCATGCAATGACAGCTCAGTGGATTGAGGTACAATGGTGAAATACAACCCGACTGGATGGCAATAAACGTCCAGTCATTGCCCCTGCTCTGCACTGTAAACAATCCTTGACTCTTTGACAGTCGGATATATCTTCAATCTTGGCAAAATGACTACCTTAATGCACTGTCAAGAGCTGTTTTATTTTGGCCTGTCAATGCACCCAAATAAGAGGAAACAGATGGTTAATACTATAACTTCCCTGGCTTTTATTGCCAGTAATAATGCAAACTGGCTTAAAAAAAAAATTAAATAATTGATCCTGTATTCTGCCGAAAAGTTGTGCTTCCATTTTCAGACATGCCACAAGATGGGAGAAACTCTCTACTGCTTAATAATCTGCTAAGACTTCAATATAGAGGAAAAAAAAAACCAACTCTGCCGCAATGTGCCAGTGTCAACAGCACCGATCATGGACCCCTTTGTTAATTAGTTTTCTGTAATTATCACACACATGTAAACTGAGTCTAAATGTCTGTAGAAATGGGCTACTGCTGATTGTTTGGCATTTTAAGAAGGCCAAAATTTAAATTGCACAATGTTGCATTTTCACCATGCATTCCCTAATTGACAGAAAAACAATTTTCCAAGAAACGATGGCATACGCTGTAGTTCAGACACCACGGTGGTTATTAAATACAATTCTAATGGTTAAAAAAAAACATTTTAACCTTCTCACAGAACACATTGCCATTTCATTCTTCCCTGCTGCTCTCTCAGATATTGAAATATTTGAAAACACATTTGCTCTGAACTGTCTAATTTACCCGGCTCTTCCTGTTTTGATACAGGGATCAATTTTGTGCAATTATGAAACGCAACTCAGAAGGCATGCTTTCATTAAATTCTACATGATCACAAGGACATTTCTTCTTATTTGCATATACGTAATTATGGAAAATGATTATAGATTGTTGATTCAACTGTCTTCTCTTGTTAAGCGTGCTGAAACATCAGCCGGGGGCTTTTCAGTGGCTATTAGGACATGTAGGTACACCATCTGAGCTCCATGCAACTCCCTTGCTCTCATACAATTCAAAAATATTATTTTCCTGTCACATTTCATTTTCTTCTGTGTTTTTTTAGTATTGAATCAAGGAATGCTTTTCCCATATTGTAGAAAACAGAAAGCAGATCCAGATAAAGCAGTGTTCATTATTGATGTAATGTTCATTACAATGTCCTTTTTTTATGTTCCGTCTACCGAGTGAAGAAAAAAGACAGGTCAGTGAGAAGTAAGGGCATATCATAATAGCGGCTGAGAGCCTTTAGCTTATGAATTTAACAGAGCTGGCCTGCTATAGTATGAACGCCAGGTCCTTTCCCATGGCCCATTCCTCACTGTGATTTGCTTTGGCATTTTTTTCCATAGTAAATATTTCATATACTGTTCGAGGCAACATGCACATGAGGGAAGCACTGATATAAAATATTGATGCAAACAGATGTTTAGGTTTGCATCCTTCAAAAGGTGTGCGGGCATTCAAACTGAACGACGAGGAATAAATCGGTTCAAATGCCTTATGTGATGCTTTTGAACATGTGACACATGTAGAGCACATGAACACAGCGTTTTGAAAGTCTCTGGTTGGTCATCTTCAACACAGATGTCGTACAGTAATCTGAAAAGTGTTTTCATTGCATATGACACCGACTCCAGAAATGTCTCTATTTGAAAAGGGGTCATGCTCTGATTGTGTAAAGGGAGGCCACATGGAAGCCAGTTACACAGCTTCTGCGCTCTTGGCATTTGTCCTACCGTCTACTGTGACTGGGCTCTGTAATTGGTTGCAGCTCTGCAAAGAAATATGGGTAACTGTCTTGCAGTAGTCACAACATAAAGCACAAGAGATTGGCAGCATTTAGCCAGCCATCCTCCAGCCAGAGAAATCAGGGCCGTAAATGTCTCCGGGAATAAAAATAAATACATTTGAAAAAAACGAGAGTAGAGAACATCAGCAATCCAGATCTAAATGCCACTCAAACTCAGTGTAACATGCACAGTGACACAGCATAAAGCGGCTGACTGTCAGTCTCTCCTTTGCTTCTATGTCGCTATGCTGCAGCTCTGCATTTGATTGGCTGACACCAGGAAAATGGGTCACATATTCCAAGGTTATTGTGTTTGTACCACTCACTAGTGGTCTGTATATTCATTCACTGAAATGGGTCAGAAAATAAATTGTCTCAAGGGTCAATGTGTTCATGGCAGAAACGAAAATACAGAATAAAAGTCTTATGTTTGTTTGTTTTTTTGTTTGTTCACATTTCACTTCACTTTTCTTTATATGGCACTATGTACTATTGATGACAAACTGAGGTTTGCATCAGCTAGAACTAGTTCTGCACCACCACGCCTAAGAATGACATAAATGAAGCAAGTGAAATGGGAAATGTGACCATTGGGGCATTAAAGTTGGCCATGCAGTCAATGAACAACATGTCAAACAAATTTAAAATCATTTCTGGTAGCACTGATTGAATATATGTATAGCCTATATGTAGCATATATATATTACTACCATTCAGAACTGTGGTCAGTAAGATTATGTAAAGGTAGTTTTTGTTCAAAATTAACAACTTTTAAATAATGAGTCAATACATCAGCAGTCTTTCTTCCAAAATGCGTTTTTGTCTTGCCCTGCTTCACTATGGTAAGCTTACTATAAATGTTTAAATTTTCACGGAGTGCGTACACATCACTCACCCTAGTGTGTTTCGTCATCAATAAATTGAGAAAAGTTGCTCACAACGAGCAAGAAAGGTTGACATGGAGCATGTTAAATCTCAAACCTCCGGGGAATCACCCATTTAAAAAAAAAAAAAAAAACGTTGAACAGAGCCCAATCTGCTGGCAAAAATAGAATGCAGCAGAGCTCTGGTTGATGGCCTAACGGTTTGAGAGTCTGTCTTGAAACCCGAACGTTGCAGGTTTGAGTCTCAGTACTGGCAAGAATTGTCATTGAATGAACAGCGCTTTCTTCCACTCTCATTACCCACAACTGAGGTGCCCTTGAGCAAGGCATCTAACCCCCCCAATCACTCCCCGGGTGCCACAGCAAAAATGGCTGCACACTGCAGCGTGTTGATGGTGTGTGTGTGTTCAATACTCACTGCTGTGTGTGTGCACTTGGATGGGTGAAATACAGAGCACAAATTGTAGCACAAACATGTCATGTAACTTTCACTTTACACTTTTTTCGGAGATGCTGAGGGATTCGAAATGTTGTAAAAGTGCCCTACTTATAGTTTTTTTCTATTCTTAATATTAAGCTCGGATAAGAAAGTATTTTAACATAATTAATATGTAATATATTTGTCGCTTTTAGTTCTTCTAGTCACTTCTATTCTATATGCTATCTTATTGACTATTTAAAAAAGTCTTTATTTTATAATCCTTTTTTTTGCACTGCACTTACTTAAAGGGTCAGTTCACCCAAAAATGAAAATTCTGTTATTAAGTACTCACCCTCATGCCGTTCCACACCCGTAAGACCTTCGTTCATCTTCGGAACACAAATTAAGATATTTTACTAAAAGTGCCCTGGAGATGGCGTTTTCATTACTCAACATGTAAGTAAGGTTTTTTAATGAACAGGCTGATATTTACCTCTCTAAGTACACTGTAAAGCAATTACTTAAAAAAAAAAATCATACGGATATCAAATCTATACAACTGTACTGTTGTATTAAAGGGTTAGTTCACCCAAAAATGAAAATTCTGTCATTTATTACTTACCCTCATGACATTCCACACCCGTAAGACCTTCGTTCATCTTCAGAACACAAATTAAGATATTTTAGTTAAAATCCGATGGCTCAGTGAGGCCTCCATAGGAAGCAATGTAATTTCCTCTCTCAAGATCCATAAAGGTACTAAAAACATATTTAAATCGGTTCATGTGAGTACAGTGGTTCAATATTAATATTATAAAGTGCCGAGAATATTTTTTGGAGCGCCAAAAATAACAAAATAATGACTTATTTAGTGATGGCCGATTTCAAAACACTGCTTCTTGAAGCATGGGAGCACAAGTGAATCAGTGTGTCGAATCCTGATTCAGAACGCGTGTCAAACTGCCAACGACTGAAATCATGTGACTTTGGTGCTCCGAACAGCAGATTCGACCCACTGATTCACTGTGCTCCGATGCTTCCTGAAGCATTGTTTCGGCCATCACTAAATAAGTCGTTATTTTGTTATTTTTGGCACTCCAAAATATTCTCATCACTTTATAATATTAATATTGAACCACTGTACTCACAGGAACTGATTTAAATATGTTTTAGTACCTTTATGGATCTTGAGAAAGGAAGTGACATTGCTTCCTATGGAGGCCTCACGGAGCCATCGGATTAAATGTAGTAAAATAACTTTATTTGTGTTCCGAAGATGAACGAAGGTCTTACGGGTGTGGAATGGCATGAGGGTGAGTACTTAATGACAGAATTTTCATTTTTGGGTGAACTAACCCTTATAAGTGCAGTGCAAAAAAAAGGATTATAAAATAAAGACTTTTTTAAATAGTCAATAAGATAGCATATAGAATAGAAGTGACTAGAAGAACTAAAAGCGACAAATATATTACATATTATGTTAAAATACTTTCTTATCCGAGCTTAATATTAAGAATAGAAAAATAGAAAAAAACTATAAGTAGGCTAAGCAATTTATAGGTAGGCTTTTTTTTTCTTCCAAAATACTATTAAACCATTGCTTTGTTTAAGCATCCCAACCAGTCTAACACAGCAACACGCTCATCCAATGGCATGCGTTTGGAAGCGGGCATATCTGTTTAGATAGTCAGAGGGAGTGCTTGAGAACCTTTTTGATTATTTTTAACTCCTGTTTGGTGATGCTAGTTGGACAAAAATTGCACACATCACCTTTAACAAATAAAGTCAAATGTAAAAGACATCTTTCACTCTTTCTCCATTTTAAGGGATGGCTCTTTGTTACAAGATCTCCATTACTGTATAATATTTACTTACTACTGCAAATGGAACAGTGGACAAACATACACACCTATTCTCATAAAAAGGCAGCAAGGGGAACAGGTCTTCCCGTCTACTGCATCAAGAGGTTATTTCACTGTAATCTGTTATCATGTTGTTTTGACCGTTATTATTGGTTTCCCTTTTCACCCCTGATTCATCACAGCCACACATTATAAAAAAAACTGTCTTCTAACAAATATAAACACACACACACACACACATAGTGCTCAAGGTCTCTCCATAAAAGAACACATGGGTCACGAAATAAATGATTTCCTCCCCTCTCACTGTGAGTCCTCTCCCTCCCTCCTACACACTTCACGCAGGCACAGACGAGGTCCCACACAAATACACTGGTTCACTAATGTCCTCCAGAGAGATGCCAGCCATCCCATCTCAGTGATTTCAGACGCCATCATCATCTCCATTACCGCTCGCATCAGCATGCTGGTGCTACTGGACATGAGCTCCAGCAGATGGAGGCAGCAGTTCTGCTCTATGTGGCATGACAGTCTGCAGAGATGTTTGCCCAAGATTTTCCATGCTGTTATAACTCTTCATTGCTAATCAGCTCGCACATAATATCTTTCTCTTCGTTTTCCTACCCCTCATGGTAGGCGTCGGATAATTCACACAGCCACTTATGCTTCTCTGACTGTGCCCAGGAGCGCAACGAGCTACCTGTAGATTAAAGGCTTATATTGGGGGTGTACTCCCAGGCCCCATCAGCAGCATTTTCTTTCAGTCACTCTTTCTCTTTGAAATCATCTGCTAATATTCCCCATTGAGCCGCACGCAGATGCACACTTGTGCCTTCGTGGAGCGCAGCGTGTGCATTTCAATGCTTCAAGACCCTGTAGCTCTGTTCCAAAACCTAGTGAGCTGCTTCCGTAGGCCGCATCTTGAGGCATGATAGGCGCTCTCCCATTGAGATGGCTGTTTTAAGATGTTGGCTGATGTTAATTATGCAGCCTAATAACATATTTTCTCATGGCCAAATTCTAAGGCAGCACAGCATGAATCCTTAGCTGAGGTAACCACAAAAATATATTTTAACAAACCAAATAAAAAATGGATTCCCAGAATAAGAAGCATTTATAAATATCCTTATAATTCATTCAGTTTAAAAAAATGTATTAAAAGTAAATTATATATATATATATATATATATATATATATATATATATATATATATAATGGATATAGATGTTTATAAACGCCTCTTAACCTTGGAATCTTTTTTTTTATTATTTTACTTTTTTAGCTTATTAGATAGCCTACAGTGGATAAGGAAAGTATTCAGACCCCCTTAAATTTTTCACTCTTTGTTATATTGCAGCCATTTGCTAAAATCATTTTATGTTTTTTTTATTTTTTCCTCAGTGTACACACAGCACCCCATATTGACAGAAAAACACAGAATTGTTGACATTTTTGAAGATTTTTAAAAAAAAGAAAAACTGAATTCCTAAGTATTCAGACCCTTTGCTCAGTATTTAGTAGAAGCACCCTTTTGATCTAATACAGCCATAAGTCTTTTTTGGGAAAGATGCAACAAGTTTTTCACACCTGGATTTTTTCTTTTTCGTTCTTCGTTTAGGTGTAAAACGAAGTTCAAAATGCGTGACCAGCGTTATAATAAACGAACATCTGACGCCGCCCACACTGTTGAGAGTGACGGTTAGATGAATATGTAAATATGTGCTGTACACTTTCTTCTCAGTAACAAAATAAACACAACAAAAATGAGAAAACGGCAAGCATTTATTATTAAGCATAAGAAAAGCGTCTGATCATAACAACATCGGTACGAGCTCTGCAAATTAGCAATCCAGTCACGTCACATCTTCATATAGCACTTTATTCAATAGATTGCTTAAAATCAAGCAGTTTTACAGTATCAAACATGAAAAACAATGTCAGTGCCTCATTTCATCAGAAGCACAACTTCATTTTGTACTATAAAGCGGCTATCCTGTGTGTTCATGTTTTCACCTGCGGAGCTCTTTCCTCAACAAACTCTACAGATCAAATGAGTCAGAGACACGCTCCACTCGAGAGAAGGCCGAGCCTCGGCGCACACCTCCTGTTACGTTATCGTCACGGACCAATGGTAGTACAAAGGTGTTTTGCAGGTGGAGCGAACTTTTCGCTTTGGCAAGCCGTGTCGAACTTCCAAAAAGAACACAAAACGAACTTCATTTTGGCCTGATTTTGTTCGAAATGACATCACATCAGTTCGTTCTTCAATTTTGTTTGAAGTATACCGGGGCCTCTAAGGCCAAAAAGTTCTATCTCGGTCTCATCAGACCAGAGAGTCTTATTTCTCACCATCTTGGAGTCCTTCAGATGTTTTTTTTAGCAAACTCCATGCGGGCTTTCATGTGTCTTGCACTGAGGAGAGGCTTCCGTCGGGCCACTCTGCCATAAAGCCCCGACTGGTGGAGGGCTGCAGTGATGGTTGACTTTTTACAACTTTCTCCCATCTCCCGAATGCATCACTGGAGCTCAGCCACAGTGATCTTTGGGTTCTTCTTTACCTCTCTCACCAAGGCTCTTCTCCCCCGATAGCTCAGTTTGGCCGGACGGCCAGCTCTAGGAAGGGTTCTGGTCATCCCAAACGTCTTCCATTTAAGGATTATGGAGGCCACTGTGCTCTTAGGAACCTTAAGTGCAGCAGAAACATTTTTGTAACCTTGGCCAGATCTGTGCCTTGCCATAATTCTGTCTCTGAGCTCTTCAGGCAGTTCCTTTGACCTCATGATTCTCATTTGCTCTGACATGCACTGTGAGCTGTAAGGTCTTATATAGACAGGTGTGTGGCTTTCCTAATCAAGTCCAATCAGTATAATCAAACACAGCTGGACTCAAATGAAGGTGTAGAACCATCTCAAGGATGATCAGAAGAAATGGACAGCACCTGAGTTAAATATATGAGTGTCACAGCAAAGGGTCTGAATACTTAGGATCATGTGATATTTCAGTTTTTCTTTTTTAATAAATCTGCAAAAATGTCAACAATTCTGTGTTTTTCTGTCAATATGGGGTGCTGGGTGTACATTAATGAGGGAAAAAAATGAACTTAAATGATTTTAGCAAATGGCTGCAATATAACAAAGAGTGAAAAATTTAAGGGGGTTTGAATACTTTCCGTACCCACTGTATATACAGGGTTGGACAATGAAACTGAAACACCTGGTTTAGACCACAATAATTTATTCATTTTGTGTAGGGTCTCCTTCCTTTTGCAGATAATACAGCATCAATTCATTTCGGGAATTACAGATATAGTCTGATAAAGTCCTGCTCAGTCAGGAAGATTCCTCCTCCAGAACAGTGGCCAGGTCACAATGTGATGCTGGTAGAGGAAAATATTTGACTTGCTCCTCCAAAATACCCCAGAAGGGCTTTTCACACTTGAAATAGCTAACCTTGGGTCATTCCAAAACCCTGGTAAACGGAATCCAAGGTTGCCTTTATTCACGTTACTGCTCATGCTATAGCCAGGGTTGACAGTTAATCCTGGGCATTCATACTATTTCAAAAGACACAAAAATATTTATATCTGGTAACTGTGCAGGCCATGGGAGATGTTCAACTTCCTTTTCATGTTCATCAAAACACTCTGTCACCAGTCTTGCTGTGTTTATTGGTGCATTATCATCCTGATACATGGCCCAAACTTCAGGATACAAAGAATGGTTCTGTAGTTCTTGGGTGTGACGTGCCTATCAAGCACAGTAGGGAATGCCATATTGCAGCCCAAACTACAGTATCACTGATCCACCACTGTGCTTCACTCTGGGCAGCAACAGTCCGGTGAATCAGCAACACATCCATTTCCCACGGATGTGGGAAAGTCAGCAAAGATGGACTCATCAGAGAACAATACATTTTTCACATTGTCCACATCCCAAGATTTGTATTGTTGGCACCAATGAAACTGACATTTGGCATTTGCACGAGTGACCAAATGTTTGGCTATAGCAACTCTGTCGAGCTCCCGATGAACAGTTTTGGTGGAAACAGGAGAATCGGGGTGCGCATTTAATTCTGCAGTGAGTTGGGCATCTGCGGTTTTATGTTTTTTTGGAAACAATCCGGGTTAGTACCTGGACATCCCTTTTAGACAGCTTCCTCTGGCATCGACAGTTATTCCTGTTGGATGTGGTTAATCCTTCGTGGAGGTATGCCAACATTAATCTGGACACCATATCTCTACATACACCACAAAGACTTTCTGCATG
Source organism: Chanodichthys erythropterus (assembly GCF_024489055.1). NCBI lineage: Eukaryota > Metazoa > Chordata > Actinopteri > Cypriniformes > Xenocyprididae > Chanodichthys > Chanodichthys erythropterus. Next base: position 19,526,768 of record NC_090221.1, on the reverse strand, counting down.
GTCACAGAATAGCCAGCGAGATGCACACCAACAATTTGTCCTCTTTTCAACTCTGATATGTCTCCCATTATGTTTTGTGGATTGCAATATTTTATGTACAGCTGTGCTACTGCTCTGCTAATTCAACCTTCACACTCACACTTCACACCTTCACTTTCATTTTGTATATATGCTCATTAAAGCATTGTTCCTCACATAGTTCCGCTTGCGTCCGGGATCCCCAGGGGACATAGTGGGTACATAGTAATGTAAATGAAAAAAAAAATGTGTACATTAATAATAATAATAATAATAAAAAATTTACATTAAAAATTATGATAAAAATGTTGAAAGATTACTGTTAATTCTGCTTTTTTATTCTATGACAGCCATAGATTTATGTTTGTCTTCAGATTTATACATCAAAAATACAAATATTTTCCAAATAATATTTTATCTATGATATTTGATTACGCATTTATTTTATTTTTCATTGTTGAAAAGGATCTTTATACATAAACATATGCCTTTATATTTTAGGAAGGGAGTATCTTGCAAGGGGAACATCTTATTTTTTGCTCTATAGCATCAAAACATTTGAAAACATTTTCTACATTCATGTACATTAGCTTTGATGTAAAAATGCAGTCGTAAATGCAGAGGAAATAGGCACTTGTCTACGCTAGAATGATTAGTCACCTGACATTTGTGTATGACTGGCTCAAAAATAGCAGACTTCAAATCACATACTGTCAACATGAAATACATCAATATAAGACAGCAAACTGAGCACGTCCAGCAATGTCATGGGGTCTGTATTGTAACACCCGACATACCACTCAATGTGTTTTCTTTACATCTGCAACATTCTTTTTTAATTCACTTTTGTCCTAATTGCATTCCCCGCGTTTCACTTTCATTCTGATCCAATAAGTCAAAATCCAGAGATTTCAATTTCAGCTTAAGAGAGTGTGCGTATAGTTACTTTCCATTTCCCTATTCTCATCACACTCTTCTCACAGTGAGACACCAGGCTCGTAAATTAAATCAACTCTGAGTGGGCCGATTCTATTTTTACCACTATCATGAGACCGCCAGTCAATCTAGAGGTTGAGGATGCTTCTAAATGAGGTATAGGCGAAACATATTCTAGAAAATGATAGAAACGGTAAACATAAACTTGCACTATTTTGCTAATCTCTCACTCTTTTTTGTGTATGAGTGACATTTTTCGTACTCTATGATTTCCACGTTGACAGAGAAAGAATCTGAGGGCTGACCGCACAGCGCCGGTCACTGATAACGAGATAATCTGTCCCCCCGCACAGTGTGAGACTGGATGTGATGCATGAGAAGACTCAGTAGGGAGGTAGGAAACCATTATCAGAGTCATTATACTGACTTTTACACTCGTCGAGACCTTTATGTCATCTCTGGCATTTACTGAAAAAGGGTTGCTGGCAGAGGTCATCTCTGTACCTGGTGGAAATGGTCAAAGTTAGCAGACAGTGGATATTTTTATTCCAAACATGCAAAACTTAACATATAGTGTGGTGGTCACAGATGTGTGAACTATAGTGTGCTTCTGCAGTGTTGTTATATACCACAAGAGGGGCCTCCTGGTGCTGCATATGCTGTAAAATAGTCATTTTAAAAGGCAGGGTAGGTGATTTGCTTCAAAAACATCTCTTCACATCCTGATAGCAATCACTAAGTTTAGTGGTCTAAATATATTTATGTGTATTTGTATCATCTGTGGAAGGCATGGGACCAAAAAAGGGTAGGGCAAAACATCCACAGAATTGCAGCGCAAGCCTTTTGCAGCACAAGCAGTTTTCCACAGAAAAACAAAAAAGAAAATGTGATTGATATACAGGCTAGCACCTGCTGCTTTATTTTAATCACTAAAAACATTGGGACATTCTAAAACGTTTAAAAGGTTAGTTCACCCAAAAATGAAAATTCTGTCATTGATTACTCACCCTCATGTCGTTCCAAACTGTAAGACTTTTGTTCATCTTCAAAGTGCAAATGAAAATCTTTTTTTTAATGAAATCTGAGAGTTTTCTTTGACGCTTTAAAAAGTTCATAAAGAGATCGGAAAACTAATCAATATGAATTGAGCGGTTTAGTCCAGACTTGATCACTTTTTATGATGAATAGATTTAGATTTAGGCTTTTACTCACATATAAAACTTTATCAGCAAACATAAGCAGAAGCTCAACCGAACCGGAATGATTCATCATAAAAAAGTGATCGAGTCTTTTCAGAAAACTTGGACTAAACAACTCAATTCATATGAATTAGTTTAACAATCTCTTTATGAACTTTTTGTCAAAGTGATAGTTATCTCTTGTTTCTTCTCTGTTCATTTAGTTCAGTCATCCATGTTTTCCACCTGTTTGTCTCCTAGGTTGCAGATTTGATTAGTCCAGGTGTGTCTTATTAATAAGTCTTGTTAGCTCCTCGGTTTCCTATGTATATAAGCCCTCCGTTTCTGTCTGTTCTTTATATAGGTTTGATTAATGCCTAGTGTGAGGTGGTATGTTTCTCCTTGTTGTCTCTCCAGTTTATTGTTTAAATTATTCTATTAAATGTCTCCTTCGTTGTGTGCTTTATTACAACCACCTATCATGACAAACATGAAGGTGAGTAATTAATGACAGAATTTTCATTTTTGGGTTAACTAAACATTTAATGTGAAAAACACTTAAAGTGCCTTAATATACTAAAACGGTGATATTAAAAGATCAAATTCAGTATGCACCTTAATATACAGGCAAACAGATGAACCCAGAATATGAATTCATTTAGTAACACTCTAAATGGTTATGCATTTTCTATGGAAAAAAATGCTTAACATGAAACTGGACATTGTTTATATTCTGGGTTCATCTGCTTGCCTGTACATAGTATGCATCATTAATAATGTGTATATTGAATTTGGGTTTTATATCACCGTTTTACCACATTAGTACTTACTACAAACCTTATAAAAATAACTGGTGGGCAATGGAGTAAAGCCTTGTTTTGCCCTCCAAGTGGGCGTTGGGGTGTGGCCTCACGTGAAAACTATGTAAATACTTCAATATTCCATAAATTAAGAATAGTCCACTTTAATTTCATGGTTACTTTAAATGGATTGGTTAACTAATCTGGTTAACTTAATAATAGGCTATACACAAACCTTTTTAAAAGGAAAAGTATGAATTTTGCAGCTGCCCAATGAAAGTTGATTGTAAACGGGCTATAAAGCTACAAAAATGGGTAAAAAAGCAGTCCATAGGACTCAAACGCCTGTGTCTCACCAATAATATGCAGCAAATTGAATATGCACATATTAAACTGACTGAATATTAAAATAGGCTACTTAATCTTTTGTAAAATACTGTAAATATATAGCATAACAACAAAATAATAGGCTATATCCCTTTATAAAACGCATGGAATGTTACCGATGGATTTGTTAAGTGGTCAAGTCCTTGAAGATAGGCTATATAATAACCAGTAAATGCGATGATTCGACATAAGACGCATTAAATGAAGTCATAAATTATTCTCTTCATTAATTCCCTTATTTATCCTTAATCGAGAAATCCCATTCAAATGTAGGCTACTCATACTTAATACATATCTGCAGCGCTCATCGGCCAGCAGATCCCGCACTTCATTTATATTGCAGATATGACGGCGCATTGCTCCATGCCACAGACGAGAATCTCTTCACCTCACGTGCAGCCCACAAACCACAGTTGTTTGAGCAGAGAAAATGAGCCTCTCGCCTGCTGATACACTGTGTAAATATACAGAGGGACCGACGACACGTGCAGGGCAAAGAGAGAATTAGAAATGTCACATTACATTTGGTTAAACAGGCTCATGATTTGAATGACAGGAACATGAGGTAAAATAAGAGTGCAATGGACAATGGGTTAATTGAATGTCTTCCACACAAATGGATTCCATGGCAACCAAAAGTAAATCTCGTTTAATTTAAATTAAATTACACAATAAGGAGGGAAATAGCAGGTAAATGATTTATTTATCTGAATCTGTTTGTTCTAACATAGGGCTGGGCAAACTCGGTCCTGGAGGGCCACTGTCCTGCAGAGTTTAGCTGCAACCCTGATGCAACTCACCTGTGTGTAATCCTGAAGAGCTTGATTAGCTGGTTCAGGTGTGTTTGATTAGGGTTGGAGCAAAACTCTACAGGGACAGCGGCCCTCCAGGACCGAGTTTGCACTTGTTGGAATTGTTGCAGTACCACCAAAAATCCTCTAGGTGGCACAGTGTTGACATTACAGAGTTGGTTTAGGGGAATAGGGCCTATCTGTTTTCAGGCTAAAACTACGTTGACTAAGCATGCAGAAATATATTTTTTCTTCACTCTACAACATTTAAATTCAGTTGGGAACCACTTAATGCTAAACAATAGCATAAAAGACTCACTGCTGCCCTAGTATTCACTGTGACCACTAACACTCTCCCAGGAACCAATTAAAGAGACTTATCACACTTATCTTCATACATTTTAGATTATGTCTCTGCTAATAAAGTTTCAAAAACTCGTTTCACACATTACCAAGAGACAAAACCAAATGCCTGGAGGAGTTGCCTGCAGCCTAGCTTCTACAGCTATGCAAATGAGTCCTGTTCACTTCATCCTTTGCCAAGACAGGGTGTTGAACTGTCTAAAGAGACAGTGCTTGGTCAACTGTGAAAATACTTACACATGCCAGACTTGCAGATTTAACAGATAAGTTTCAATCTCCTGGGAAGACTTCTGTTGACTTCACAATGAACTTCTGTTGGAATGGACTTGACAAAGAAAGCAGTATACCACGTTTGACGTTCATTTGTAAATAGACTAATGAAATAAAGCTCATTTAAAAGTTAAAACTGAAAGATACATCAACCATGCATGACAAATGCTCAAAGGGAAAAAGCAGCACCGACTCTTATTAAACTAAGCACAATTCTCTAATGTGCCTCTCTCAAGTGCACTAAGTGTAAAACTCACCATATGTCGGTGATAATTAATGCGTACAAAACCCGGTGTACAGCAACTTAAATTAAGCGTTACATTTTGCAAAATACAAGCTTTGTATTTGCTGTAAAGCTCTTGAGACTTTCAAACAGCTAATTCTGTGTGTACAAACCACCAAGGAAGAAATTCATCATCAGTTTTTATCTTGTCCCAAAACTCCACATACATATCTTGTATCTGCAATTTTCCGGTCAGCTGAATTCCTGACCACAGCGAGAAATTAATGACACAGTCTAGCATAACTTTGCCCACGCATTACATGCCTCGTCCCCCTGCACAAAGGCACCAGCTGAGCCAGGGTCACTAAAATCATGTGATTTAACACCTGTGCTGTGTGCAAGCCTGCTTTAAAATCAAATATTAAGTTAATATAAGCTCCACATCACATTCCACTCATGTGAGATTTGATTGTCTCTGTGTGTTCAATATGATACAGAATCGTTTCTCATCTCATTTCGCTTTGATGATTCTTGTTCAACAGATATTCTCTTGCAGGGAGGAGAGGCACTTCAGGGTTGTGTGTGTATTGACAATTACTTCTGTATTTGCACGGCATTTCTATCTGTGCAAGTGCGTCAGTCTTTTATTCTATTAAAACTGTGGAATGTTTTAGCATGTGTTGTCTACTATTGGCACGAGAGTCATTATCCGGCATAGAACACAGAGCTGTAAAAAGGTATAAACATATCTTTAGATGGGTCACCATAACAACACGAAACCCCCTAATTCGGAACCATTTTGAGCCTTAAAGGGAATGTCAGTAACAGATCTCGCCCCCATTTACTACCATAGTAGGAAAAATAAATACTATGTAATAAATATATCTTCCTTTGTGTTCAGGTGAACAAAGAAATTCATACAGGTTTGGAACAACTTGAGGGTGAGTAAATTATGACAGAATTTTCATTTGTGGGTGAACTATCCCTTTAAATGCAACTAATTACAGGTAGGGGCGTGGAGAAAGTTCTTTTTCATTGCTCGCGATAGCTGTCTGTCAGGTTGTGGGGTAGGGAAAGAATTCACCATTCTACACACTCATTACTCCAATCTGCAGCTATCTTTATCTCGAGCAGCAGAAAAATAATATCAGTGGTGTAGTTACAATATGTACCTGCATGGGCTAAGAGGATAATGCTAACTAGCTAAATCTTGAACCTAAACTGATTAACAATTAAAACAATAACAATAAAGAACTTTTGTTTAAATATATATATCATGTAAAAGAATAGTATGTTATAATGTGGAAAAAAATATTTAAAGATGCAAAATGTTTTGGCATCATTTTGTTTGTTTTCAAGTAACACTGGAGACCCTTTGACCTGCAATATTTTCACAATTCGGGTAATTATCACTGCAAGCTAAAATAGCCACATGTGTACTGGTTCATAGACTGCTCATTCCCTAATCACTGTATGCTATTATTTTTCATTGCCTTTGGACATTTTTTTATTAACATGAATGTGCAATAACATGACCCTTTAATTTACTGGCATGTGGCTTAAAGGCTTGCTGCATGCATCAAGAACTATGAAAGAAAAATTATGCAAAGAACACAGAGTTTAAAAAAGCAGTTTCTTGCTGGTGATACATAATACACATCCATAAATCTGAGCTTTCACTGATTAAATAGCCTTTGTTGAAGAGGACTGTCACAAAGCGCATTTAGCCTACATTATTTCAGTGATAATTATCACGATGATGGCGGCAAATATTTTTAGAGCCATCTAATCTGAAGCATATCAGAATGTAAATATTTCTCAGGGAGTATATGAACTGATGTAAAGCCAGCCAAGAGCCAGATATTAACCAAGATAACCATGTTTCTGGATGTTGGAGGGAGCCAGTGATAAGAAGGTTACGACCCGGGTCAGATTACTTAGAAGGACCCTTGAGCATAGCACAGTTCTGATTCATATGCATGCATCTGCATAAAATTATCATTATTTAGAAAGAAAAATGCCTTGCCTAAATATCCTAAAAATAAATCAAAGTTGTAAGTTGTTTTACAATAAATTACAACCCAAATTCCGGACATGTTGGGACCTTTTTTAAATTTGAATAAAATGAAAACTAAAAGACTTTCAAATGACACGAGCCAATATTTTATTCACAATAGAACATGGATAACATAAATGTTTAAACTGAGAAATTTTACACTTTTATCTACTAAATGAGTTCATTTCAAATTTGATGCCTGCTACAGGTCACAAAAAAGTTGGCACAGGGGCAACAAATGGCTGAAAAAGCAATTAAAGATTCAGCTGGGAGAACATCTAGCAACTAATTAAGTTAATTGATATCAGGTCTGTAACATAATTAGCTATAAAAGGGATGTCTTAAAGATGCAGAGTCTGATGGGCAGTGCTGTGAAAGAGTGCATAAAAAGATTGTGGAATACTTTAAAAAACAATGCTCCTCAACGTCAAATTGCAAAGGCTTTGCAAATCTCATCATCTACAGAACATAAAATAATCAAAAGATTCAGAGATCTCTGTGCGTAAGGGACAAGGCTGAAGACCTTTATTGGATGCCCATGGTCTTTGGGCCCTCAGACGACACTGCATCACTCATTAGCATGATTGTGTGAATGACATTATTAAATGGGCCCAGGAATACTTCCAGAAACCACTGTCTGTGAACACAATCCGCCGTGCCATCTGCAGATGCCAACTAAAGATCTATCATGCAAAAAGGAAGCCATATGTGAACATGGTCCAGAAGTGCCAGAAGTGTCATGTCCTGTGGGCCAAGGCTCATTTAAAATGGACCGTTTCAAAGTGAAAAAAAAAGGCTGTGGTCAGACGAGTCCAACTTTGACATCTTTGTTGGAAATCACGGACGCTGTGTCCTCCGGGAGAAGAGGGAGACCTTCCAGCATGTTATCAACATTCAGTTCAAAAGCCAGCATCTCTGATGGTTTGGGGGTGCAAAAGTGCATCCGGTATGGGCAGCTTGCATGTTTTGGAAGGCACTATGAATGCTGAAATGTATATAAAGGTTTTAGAGCAACATATGCTCCCCTCCAGATGACGTCTATTTCAGGGAAGACCTTGTGTATTTCAGCAGGACAGTGAAAAACCACATACTTCAGCTATTACAACAGCATGGCTTTGTCGTAGAAGAGTCCGGGTGCTGAATTGGCCTGCCTGCAGTCCAGATTTTTCACTTATAGAGAACATTTGGTGCATCACAAACTCTTCATCAGCTGGAAAACTATATCATGTAAGAATGAGACCAAATTCCAAACACCAAAACTCCAGAAACTCATAACCCCGATGCCCAGACATCTTCAAAATAAAATTTTAAAATTTCTCAGTTTAAACTTTTGTTGTTATCCATTTGTTGTTATCTATTATTGTTATGTTTTCTATTGTGAATAAAATATTGGCTCATGTCATTTGAAAGTCTTTTAGTTTAAAAAACGTCCCAACATTCCCGGAATTCAGGTTGTACAATACCCGTATACCTAAATATAAACCTAGATGATGCGACGGCAGCCATATTGCACCAGAACGCCCACCACACAGCAGCTTATTGGTGGAGAGGAGACATTATTGACCTTACTTATTAACTTAACTTGGTCTCAGTTTCCAGTGATAGTCACATGACTAGTGGCTGGTCTGTGTGACTAATTCCACAAATCTAGAAGATCTTCTGTGCATATATAAGCAGTAGGCTTTTTTAGAAATGAAAATGTATAAGCTAAAAAATAAGTAGTAGGGAGAATCAATGAATTCTGAATAATTTATATTAATTTAAGAATAATATGTAATCATATAATCAATTAAAAAGTAACTATAGTCTGTTTACAAGTATTTTAAAACATAATATAAACTAATTACTTAATCTTTGGAGTCTGATTACATAACCCAGATTATATATATATGGCTGTAGCAACTCAACTTACACCAAAGAAACACTTTTAGTGTGAAAAACACTGTATTTCTGCCCTGGTTTAACCTCATTTTAACTTTAGGTGCATGTGTGGGTTGAATATTTTCTATTTCATGCCCATTTCCCTGTGGTACAACAAAACAAATAAATCAGCAGTGGTGTTTGCAGTACAGTGACTGTTCTGTGTCATTCACTCTCATGCTCATCTCTGCTATGTGTGGATGCCTTGTTTTGGATGAAATTCGGAAATGAACTCATGCTGCATGCCTTAAGTGAGCAGGTCATAGTTGCTGCAAGCATTTCACACAAACAAATAAATTATTATGAGCAATCAGTTAGTGAACAAAACTTACTTAGTGCTGCATTTCACTTATGTTTGTTTCTGAAGCTTAATTTGCTTTTTGACAGTACTTAAACTGATATATTGTGTTTTGGATGGTGTACTGTCCCGGCGTCCCCTCTCCACCATGCTTATTAACTGATTTATTGACCACTATATCTAGCAAGAACCTGGCAAGCTGCATCTGGGTTGGTGGTAATCTAAAGGTTAAAAATTTGGCCTTGCAATAGACAAATTCCAGGATCAGGCTCTTCAATCCATACTATCATCATTGTGCCCTTAAGCGAGGCACTCAACCCTATAATAAATTTCACCAGTCAGGTTCCGGAAGTGAAAATATGGAAATTGATTTTTAGTGATAACATATAAACCTCTCAAGACAGACCAACTGTGTACTCTGAGGTTGTTAATCGATGGTACGTGCTTCTGTAGAAGCCAAAGTCGCTGTTAATACACACTACTCACACTACTCTGATAATAAACACAACTCACAGTCCCGGAGAGGGAGAGATCCAGCACTCATGAAGCATTGTGGACGATGTTACTCCTTATGCTCTCAAACCTGGCAAGGCAAGTTTATATAGCTCAATTCCTACACAGGTAATTCAAAGTGTTTTATATAAAAATCATATTCTTATATAGAAGTCATAAAAAAGTTTCAAAGAAATAATAATAAATTAAAATAATAATAAACTCCAAACTATTTAAATATAATAAAAATCAGAATATTTTGCAATAAACTTCAAATATACTATATTTTAATATATAATTCAATGGCTATAAATCAATTCCTTTCTTTTGTAGTTGGTTTTCATGTGATTTTGCCTTTGAAATGCTTTGTGGGCTGAATAGTTTTTGAAGAATAGGAATGCGAATAGGAAAACCTCTAGAACAAAGTATATGTGTACTTTTAATTTGGATAAAAAGCATCTTCTATATGACAATTGAATGACTCTGTGCGTGTGTGTGTGTGTGTGTGTGTGTGTGTGTGTGTACTTGTTTTTGTGAAATATCAGGACATAAATGTGTATAATGACATGGGTATGACATAGGTATTACAAAAAAAGGTGAAATATGAGGACATTCAGCATGTCCCCACTTTTCAAAAGGCTTATAAATCACACAGAATGAGTTTTTGTGAGAAAGTAAAAGTGTGCACAGTTTCCTGTGATGGTTAGGTTTAGGGTTAGGGGTAGTGTAGGGGGATAGTAAATACGGTTTGTACAGTATAAAAACCATTATGTCTATGGAATGTCCCCACATTTCACAAAAACAAACGTGTGTGTGTGTGTGTGTGTGTGTGTGTGTGTGTGTGTGTGTGTGTGTGTGTGTGTGTGTGTGTGTGTGTGTGTGTGTGTGTGTGTGTGTGTTTGTGTGTTTGTGGACGGTGAACAGGTTCAAAGATTTTTCTCAGTGTTACTGCATTTGTTTCATAAACTTTAATGTGAAAGCACAAATCCTGTCAGATCGTATTATTCAAATTTTCATCAGTACTACCACAATTAAATTGATTAAACTTGGCTACAGCAAACCATGCGATTGAATCAATAAAATTAAATAATGCTGGCCCATGACTCACTTTATATTCTCTGAATATCCTTTGACATCTTGATTAGTGGTTGTACAGGCACCTTCCTCCTCTCTCTTAATTATAAAAATCACACCTGAGATGAAAACCAGCTCAAACATGGTATCTTAAGTCCACTGAAAGACAAAATTATAGAATTACCATTTCATAATGTCTTTTTGACAGAATAGGCTAATCGTGTGAGTTTGTGTAGCTTGCGAAGAGTCAATGAAAGCACAGATCTTCAGTAGCAATGTAAGAAACTTGGGCTTATCCGTTTATCAATGGCAGTGACCATAGGCAGTGGTTCTCAACCACATTCCTGGAGGCCCACCAACACTGCACATTTTGCAAGTCTCCTATGTCTGACACACCCATTTTAGATCTTTGAATCACTACTAATGAGCTGATAACCCTAATCAGGTATGTTTAATTGAGGAGACATGCAAAATGTGCAGTGTTGGTGGGCCTCCAGGAATGTGGTTGAGAACCACTGCCATAGAGTGAGATTATTCTGTTGTGTAGATTCATACTGTCTTCTTAAGTTAAATTCTGTGTTAAAGGTACAATTTGTGATATTTTTTTCCGCTAGAGGTCGCTAGAAGCCTATTCAAAACAAAGGCGTAGTTTGATGACGCCAAGTTTTAGAGCGGAAACTTGGGACATGTGGTCTCCATCTCAATGGACGGTGCAAAAGAATAGGGATTGGAGTCTGGAAGAACTCATGTTCGTGGATGCGATTATTAACGTTACTGTAGTATGAAGCAGAGCAGGACCGAGTGTTGCGGGAGCTGAACGAGGAGCTGGAGCGATTGATCAACACACGCCTTACGACCAGCGGGACTTTTATTATGACACAGCCGTCGGCGCCGCTTCCGCTTTTCCAGTCATGAGTTTACGGGAGCTGTCCTTGTCGACAGAACCAGCGGCAGATGGTAAACAGTAATTATGTTCCATAAATAAGTAACACAATCCACCATAAAACGTGCAAGAAGTAAATAAGGAACTGCTTGAAGCAAGCTAGTGGTTTGCTGGACGCTAGACACTACTTCCGCATTTGTAACTGACGTCACCGTGTCACCGTTTAGAATGGGAATTTTCTCATGATTTACAAGTAGTTGAAAACATTAGAGATATTGTTAGTAATCAGCTGGACAAAATATATAACACTAGCCTAGTGGTTTTTGGATATTTTACTGGAAAAATTTTACATATTGTACCTTTAAGTTTCTTTTAGTCAGATAGGAGTGTTTGTTTACCTACTTTACTAATTTCGGCTACGAAGGCTACAGGAAGTAGCCGAAACTAGTAAAGCAGGTAAACAAACACTCCTATCTGACTAAAAGAAACTTAACACAGAGTGAGATTATTGTTGAATTATAATGTGAAATTCATCACCAACATTCCATTGATTTCCCAGGGATGATGAAACAAAGATAAATGGTGTCATGTTCTAACGTCATGACTCAAGGGGAACCATGTTTACAATCACATTTACATATACTCTATGTGTAAGCAGCCATTCAAAGCCGCACAAATTTTTTAGAAAATGCAAAAATGGCACCTATACACTACTAATGAACAGGGACAGACACCATGAAAAATAATACAATTATTAATAAAGATTGTACAGAGTAAACTATGGTAATGTTTGCATTGCTGATATGTTCTTACTATTCCATACAATCCCTACATAAGATCTTTTTTAAATGATTCAAGAGACACTATACAGTACAATTTCTCTCTTCTTTTTTTCTCACGGATCAATATTTACCACCTCAGCTGTTCATTAAAATAGAAGATGAAGCACGTCAGGCTAAAGAAACATTTTAAAACGTTGAGGTTCACTATCGAGTTCAACTAAAACAGCTTATATTAATCAAAACTGACGACCTCACTGACAAGAAAGCGGGAGAAGTATGTTTACCCCAACTACCTGTGTGTGGATTGTGATATAGGTTTGTGTTCAGAATACTGACTGACTGCTACACTTCAGCGCCCTCTGCTGGCCATTAATGTTTTCATTCAGAATAGCTTTGTCTCAAAGCTACTTAACCATTTTGGGCTTGATTTGCGTCAAGAAAACATGAGGGTTTGGAGATCGAGATGAGTAGTCTTGAAACACAGATTGCTATCTTGCCAAACATCTCCCAGTACTACAAGACATCATATGATCTTTGTTGGCATGTGACCACAAAGTAAAACAGCCATACTGTCTATTTCATCTCCACCCCCTTTCCTTTTGGCCATTTATCTTAGTGCCATGTCCATGTTTTCTCTGTTATCTTTTTGAATTTGTTTTTGAGCCGATTTAGAGAAATATTTGCCTGAAAGCATGCATTCCTTAGTGCTTTCAGGGGGATATCTGGATATCAACCAGGAATCTTGCTGTTTATGTTACATAATCATCAGGGACTGACTGAATATTGCAATAAAACATGTGACACAAAATGGAATGCAAATTGCACACTGTTTTAATTGCTTCGGAGATAAAAGACTGTATCAAAAACAATATGAACACAAGGAGTTTTCAGTTCTGCAGGAACACAGAAGTAAACGAAGTGATCTACTTATGCTGATTAATATGAATGAGGACATGCATTATTAACATGAATGAATCCACATGTATCAACATTTGCAAATTACCTTTCATAATCAGCAGACTTAGAAAAGAGAAGCATGAACCAACTGTGAAGTAATGAGTCTCAACAAATTGGCAGCTGAGCAGAAGATTTTGACGAGTTTTCCATAATTACGCTGCTCCTTGAACGAAGCCTTCACCTTCTCCTTGAAACTCATTGATTTTAATTATTTATTTCAGGGCGCAATAATTCCAAGGTCAATGCTGACCTTGCCACAATGATTAAATTTAATTATACAAGGCCATAACAGTGGTTTACAGGCAAAGTAGATAGAAAGCCAGAGCATCATTACATTATATGTTAAGACTCTTAAATTGCAAAGCTATTCAAATCATTCAATCGGAGTGTTATACTTGTGTATTTCATTTTCTGTAAAACATTTAATTGTGGGAGGGACAATGAAACATTTACCTGAATTTTTGCTTCTGAACTTTCATTTTCCCACTATAATTAGTTTGAGATCAATAATATATACATTATATTTTGCATTACATTATATAAGTGTCCAAATACTTAATGTAAATGGTAGAAGAGAATAAACATGGTAGTACCTAATATATAGCATACAGTATAGGAATATGATTGTATATTGCTCTTTTCCAGGCTGAGACCATGACTAAAGATGTCAGAGTGACTGAAGATCATTTGGTCACCCATCCAAATCACGAGACATGCAATCAACCTCAAGCTAAAGCCAACGTAACCATTAAATGTGCTTCAGCCAGTTTAATTTTATGGAGACATAAACATAAACATGCTCTCTCTCACTCACACACACACACACACATACACACGCATTGTTCCCTCAGATTCCACACATTGTAGTTTTAATTATCTCTTTGTGAAAAATGAAGTGTGAAAACTGTGACATTTGAACAGTTTTGAGGTTGATATGGTGGATTTATGACAGCAGTAAATGAACGTGTGCAGAGAGAGTGAATGAGTGTGGGAGAGAGTTGTGATGTGTGAGAAGATCATGAGCACCTTTATTTTCTCTGGTGGAGTAAAAGAGATTCAAGGCCCTGTAAACTTTACAATAACACTGCGGGAATGTGCTCTCTCTCATAATAAAAGAATTGTACGTTTCAGTTACAATTGTTGTATATATGCTTGTGCTCAAGGGGGCATTTATTTGATAAAAAAAAAAATGTAAAAACTGTAATACCTTGATTTGGTGCTCAAAAACATTTCTTAATATTATCAATGTTTAATATTTATGGAAACCATGATACACTACCATTCAAAAGTTTGAGGTAAGAAAGACTAATAATTAATTGATAAATGCTATTATTCTTAAAACATTAGTCCACTTTTAAATAAACTTTTCCTGATAATTTACTCACCCCCATGTCATCCAAGATGTCCATGTCTTTTTTTCTTCAGTCGAAAAGAAATGAAAGTTTTTGATGAAAACATTCCAGGATTATTCTCCTTATAGTGGACTTCAATGGGCACCAAACAGTTGAAGGTCAAAATTAGTTTCAGTGCAGCTTCAAATTGTTCTACACGATCCCAGATGAAAAATAAGGGTCTTATCTAGTGAAACCATCGCTCATTTTCTGAAAAAATTTGAAAATTATTTAAGTTTTAACCATAAGCTCATCTTGACTTGAACTAGCTCTCTTCTTCTTCTCTATTAGAATTCCAGCAGTGTAGACACTGCTAAGTGTATTACTGCCCTCCACAGGTCAAGTTTTGAACTAATTGTCATATGCAATATGCTCAATAGTATATAACAATTAGTTCAAACTTTGACCTGTGGAGGGCAGTAATACACTTAGCAGTGTCTACACTGCTGGAATTCAAATAGAGAAGAAGAAGAGAGCTAGTTCAAGATGAGCTTATGGTTAAAACTTAAATAATTTTCTTTTCTTTTTTCAGAAAATGAGCGATGGTTTCACTAGATAAGACCCTTATTCCTCATCTGGGATCGTGTAGAACGCTTTGAAGCTGCACTGAAACTAATTTTGACCTTCAACTGTTTGGTGCCCATTGAAGTCCACTATAAGGAGAATAATCCTGGAATGTTTTCATCAAAAACTTTAATTTCTTTTCGACTAAAGAATGAAAGACATGGACATCTTGGATGACATGGGGGTGAGTAAATTATCAGGAAAAGTTTATTTAAAAGTGGACTAATCCTTTAAATTGACGAAATGTGACAGTAAAGACATTTCTAATATTGCAAAAGATTTCTGATCCTGATTCACGAGTTCACCCTTACAAATAAGTCAGATAAATTAATTGGTAAACGTATTTGGCGTGCTGTCTGGGGAGAGGGCTCCGAGCTTGGTATTGGCCCGAACACAGAGTATCTCAGAGTATGAAATCTGAGAGGGTTTTTTAACCTTCATTGAAAGCAATGAAATTACCATTCAATGTTTTATAAGTAGTAAAAACATTGTCAAAATAGTCGACATGACTACAGTGTTTCAACCTTAATATTATGAAGCAACAAGAATGCTTTTTGTCAGTCTGTTTCGCAGTTGCTGCACACGCATGCCTCGTGCTGCTCACGTGAACAGGTGTCAGCCAATACTGAGCCACTGTTTGGACGTAGAACCTGGAAGTGCTGCAACGAAAATAGTGTAGCAGAATGACAGGGGAGAGATGAATTTGTTGAATGAAGTCGTTACTTTTGTTTTGTTTCTGAGCACAAAAAGTATTCTCGTGACTTCATAGCATTAAGGTTGAACCACTTTGATCACGTAGACTATTTTAACGATGTTTTCACTACTTTTCAGGACATTTCATTGCTTTCAATGGAGGATAAAAAAACCTCTGTGTTCCGAATTCGTGTTATGAAGATGAACGAAGGTCTTACGGGTGTGGAACAACATTAGGGTGAGTAATTAATGACACAATTTTCATTTTTGGGTGAACTAACCCTTTAATAATTGAGCACCAAGGATCACGTGACACTGAAGACTGGAGTAATGATGCTGAAAATTCAGGAATAAATTACATTTTAAAATATATTAAATTAAAAAATCTTTTTTTTTTAATATTGTAGTATTTCACAATATTACTGTTTTACTGTATTTTCTTTCTTGAATAAATACAGCCTTGATGAGCATAACAGATTTATTTAAAATATATTTAAAAATTGTAAATATACCAAAAAAGTGTATATAATTATAATATTGTGAATACGCATTCAATAAAACTATTATACCCACTCAGACCATCTCTAAACTGGACTGCTACATTGCTCTTTTGCATGCACAATTACACATCTCATTTGTAGCACTGTGTGGATAAAAATCAATAAATGTATACAATAAAGTTTTTTGGTATAAACTTTTCTCATCAATATCCTTTCTGTTCTATCACAGTGCTGGTAGAGGATGAGCACCTTAAGTTGATTTTTTTTTTAATCATTGGAGAAGTTTCTAATCTTCAAAAGACATGCTCTGTTCTCTCCTGAAAAGTGTTCCCTTAAAAAATCTAGACAAGATGATGGAGTGCCTGTTTTTACAGGAATGCAGTGGTGCCGATACTTGATTAAGAATGTGTGTTGGGGAGATAAGACTTTAGTTTTAAAGTGTGCACAAATTAATATGTTACACTTTACCTGTTACAAGAACATAATCAATAGAAGGGCTGGGCAGAAAAATCAATTTAACAACTAATCTACCCAACACAATGAACAGTGATAATGCCCAGCTTATCTGAATATAATAACATCCATTAGTGTCTTAAACAGTAGAGCATGGTGCTTGCAGCACCTAGTCGTGAAATTATAAAATGTATAGGTAAAGTAACTTTGAATAAAAGCATCTGCGAATATATAACAGGTCTAATAAGACGTGCATGCAACAGGTTCACATAGCGTGTAAAGAAATTGATTGTGACCACTGGAGTTTGCTCTTGCTGTTAAGGACTGTGCATAAAAGAGTCATCAAATAATGTTCTATATTGAGTGTGATGGGTGAGCTTGGAGAGAGGGCTCTAAAAGGGTGGAGACACGCGCATCTCTTCAAAGAGCTACTGGAAGAGACAGACGCGCACAATACGCACAGAAGCTCCTGCTTTTGGGCACTTATATGTACTAAAACAATATCTCAAGAGACTGAGGCATCGGCGAACTGAATGAAAAACAAAGCAGATGAAAACGGGACGACAACTGACACCCGAGGGAGACTTTTTACAACTTTAAACTGTTTGAATATGAAGTAGGACGCTGCGTAAAAGCTTGCGTAATCGTTTGCAGACCAGACTAAGACTACACATTTTCATATTTATTTATTCTTTTTAAAGCAAAAAGTTTTGTAAGATGAACACCTCGGATATTTTTTGCGATTCCGAATTTGCAAATTCGTCCAACTTTTCGTGTGTGAACCGAACCGTCCCGTCGTACAGCATCATTGACATCGCGTCTTTCATGCACATATTCCCCACTATCTACGGCATCCTTTGTTCAGTTGGAGTTCTGGCCAATAGTTTGGTCATCTACGCTGTGGCATCATGCAAGAAGAAGATGGTCTCTGATATTTACGTTCTGAATCTGGCCATTGCAGACCTGCTGTTCTTGCTGGTGATGCCGTTCAACATCCATCAGCTGGTCAGGGACAGACAGTGGGTGTTTGGGCACTTCATGTGCAAAGCTGTGGTGGTGGTGGACGTCAGTAACCAGTTTACAACAGTGGGGATAGTGACTGTGCTCTGCATTGACAGGTGAGAGTTGCATGCATTTGGGAGAGTACCAGAATATTTATTTATGTTAGCCTACTGTTGGTCACACTTTGTTAACCTCTCTTGCAAAGTAGGCCTGACGATACTTGAACGTGTTGTTCTACATAAATGATACACAACCATACTGAAAACACGAATAAAAAAAAACGACGACGACAACAAACGTTTGTCTAATAAGTAGGCTAACTAGATAAAAACGTTTGAGGTGTGTAATTGAAGGGCTAGTTCACTCAAAAATTAAAATAATGTACTTTTTGTGCGCCAAATTTTATTTTTATTTTTTTTTAAATAACGGCTTTTCAACAATATCTAGTGATGGCCGATTTCAAAACATTGCTTTACGAATCTTTTGTTTCGAATCAGTTCGGATCGCGTATCAAACAGCTGAAATCACGTGACTTTGGCGCTCCCAACCACTGATTCGAAAAAAAAGTTTCGTAAAGCTTCGAAGCTTCATGAAGCAGTGTTTTGAAATCGGCCATCACTAGATATTGTTGAAAAGTTGTGGGTTTTTCTTTTGTTTTTTTTTTGTTTTTTGGCGCACAAAAAAGTATTCTCGTCGCATTATAATATTAAGGTAGAACCACTGAACTCACATGAACTGTTTTAAATATGTTTTGAGTACCTTTCTGGATCTTGAGAGGTTCATTTACATTACTGGCAATAGAGGATTTCATCAAAAATTTCATCAAAAATACCGTAATTTGTGTTCAGAAGATGAATGAAGGTCTTACGGTTGTAGAACAACATGAGGGTGAGTAATAAATGACATAACTTTCATTTTTGGGTGAACTAACTCTTTTAACGTTGTAGAACAAAACATCCAAGTATCATGAACTTAGATTTACCACAGACCTTATATTACCTACTCATAAATTGAAACACTTAATTATAAAAACCAATAGGAAAATCTTGAGGGAACCACTGGCGGTTTAGTCATCCCTGTACCACTATGAACTCAACTATTTCTCATTATTTTAATACAGTAGTTTTTAATAGATATATTTAATTTTTTTGTTTGATTTACAGTTATTATAAAAACTGAAAATGTAATGTTTTGCATTGTGTGTGAAATAATAGGCTTCGTTTTTTTTTTTGTAAAATATAATTTAATCATTTCTTTTGTGACTTCTGACCTGGACGTGTTCTTGACAGGTTTCTTTCAGTTAAGATAATATTAAATATGCTTACACTATCAGCTTAGAGGTCAAAAGGATAGAATTCTCTAATTACAACTCTAATTACAGAGCATAGAGCATTTTCACCAAATTATATGAAATTACAGCCCTGCTCTTCGTCACTGTTAATCAACTGAATGTATGCAAAAAAAAAGAAAGAAAAAGAAATCAATGCAACTCTCAAGGGTGTGATCCACGCTACATGACCTTGAATAAGCAAACTGCATCCATCATTTTTGTATCCTAAGTCTGCAAGTCTGTATACTTCAGCAATAAACAGTGTGTGACTTTGAAAAGCCCTCTTACTTAGCCTATATTTATGGCACAGAAAAGCACTTTAGCACACAATATCTCACTACATACAAAAGGTCCTCATAAAATATAAAGTGCAGAGGAGAGTTTTTGCTTAGTTGTGAGTGTCAAAGACATATGAACCCCCCGGAAAGCCTCTGCATGATTAGATGATAAAGCTCCTCTATAACACTTTTTCATATAGTGCCGTTGCTGTTTTCCCAAAGGTTTTTTACTGGTCACATGCTTGGAGATACTTAGATAAAGTATCTTAGCTGCACATTTTCATTATGTTTTGCAAAGCAATATAATCCCAAATTCTTTTTAAAGAGCAGCACTGCTACTACTGTGAGCAATACATTATACATGGAGCCAGACACAAGGAATTGCAAGGGGGAAAAACAAATATTGTCTGACTAGAGTAAGAGAGCTGTTATACTTGATGAAAAATGAAGCTGATGTGTTTGGACTGTACTCGAGAAAAGTGTACACATCTGTTGATTTTGTACTCAAGCTTTTATCTGATTTTAGGATACAAACAGAGCAAATGCATTTCTTAGAAATCTGTCACTTGCTGTGCTGTTTTGCTGCTCTAGTAGCATGTGACCGGTTTGCTTTCTGAGAGTCAAGACAAGTCAGCTACATATTGCTACAAAGCTGCCTTAAAAAAATGACTTGTACCCTCAGTGAGTAAGACAAAGACAGCTGTGGCAGATGAATACTCTTTTTTTTTCAAGCAAGAATGTATTAAATTGATCAAAAGTGACATTTAAAATGGTACAAAATATGTCTGTTTTAAATAATCAAATAATTCTGAAAAAAAGTATCATGATTTCCACAAAAATATTAAGCTGCTAACTGTTTTCAACATTGGGAATAAGAAAAATTACCTTGAGCATCAAATCAGCATATTAGAATGATTCTGATGGATCATGTGACACTGAAATTGGCTGCTGAAAATTCAGCTATGCCATCACAGGAATAAATTACATTTTAAAATATATTAAAATGGAAAATGATTATTTTAAACTGTATCTCACAATATTACAGTTTTACTTCATTTTTTATTTAATATGCAGCCTTGATGAGTATATCGGACATTTTTCAAAAACTCTTACCAACCGAAAAGTTTTGAAAGTTGGTAGTGTACATATGCCAAAAATTAAGCTACATTATATGTATCATTTAATTTACATGTTTATGTATCAATCTTATTTAATAATGTGTTATTTAAATGTAGGCTAGCTATATGCACTGGAATCCACCAGGAAAATGGATGGATGCAGTTAGTAGGTTAGTTTTAAAATTTGGACAAAACAAGAACTCAGATTCTTTACTGAATCATCTTTACTGAAAGCTTCAGATTATTCAAATGTGAAGTTCTTTATATGATATAGTTTCAACATCTCTCTGTTGTATAATAATAGCCCTGCACTTGAGCATTTTATAAAGTTTACTCCTGAAAAAAAAAAAGTGAATTTACTGATGGAGTCACATATGAAAGAAATTAGATTTCTTTAAAGCGTTAGTTCAGCCAAAAATGAAATTTCTGTCTTTAAGTACTCACCCTCATGTTGTCCCAAACCTGTAAGACCTTCGTTCTAAGATATTTTGATGAAATCCAAGGGTTTCTGAAGTACACACAGGCAGCAATGTCATTGCTCCTTTTGAGGTCCAGAAAGGTAGTTAAAGACATCATTAAAATTGTTAACGTGACTACAGTGGTTCAATCTTAATGTTATGAAGCAATGAGAATACTTATTGTGCACAAAAACAAAACAAAAATAACAACTTTATTTAACAGTTTGAACTGTTGTCATACACAGTTGGCGTAGTGAACGCAGTTCAGCACTTCCGTGTTCTACACCAGAATGCCGACTCATTATTGGTCGGCTCCTGCATCAGCATCACACGCATGATCAGCATCAGCCAACAATTAGCTGGCGTTCGGACATAAACACAGAAGCGCTGAACTGCGTTCACTACATCAACTGTGTATGACAACAGTTCAAACAGTCAAATTAGGTCGTTATTTTTGTTTTTGCGCACAAAAAGTATTCTCGTCGCTTCATAACATTAAGGTTGAACCACTGTAATTTTTAATGATGTCTTTACTTTCTGGACCTCAAAAGGTGCAATGGCGTTGTTGCTTATGTGTGCTTCAGAAACCCTTGGATTTCATCAAAATATCTTAATTTGTGTTCCGAAGATGAACAAAGGGTGAGTACTTAAAGACAGAAATTTCATTTTAGGGTGAACTAACCCTTTAATATCTCAGTTGTTTATCCTAAAAAGTGAGTTCAAATGGTGATCAAATTACTCTTGCGAAAGTCTCCAGCTTTTCCCTGGACAAAAAGATCATAATAATCAAACAAACACACTTACTCTATAGAGTACATTGAAGACATCTAAGATTTGCCCAGATACTATTGTCTGCAAAGACAAAATGCAAGGCCAAATTATCTGAGCTACCATAAAAGCTATAAAGTCTCATTCAAACTGTTTTTATTTGTATTTCACCAAAATAACTGAGTTCATGAGTTATGAAAACAGCAACCTCTGAGTTTGGATGACATTAATAATTTTGAACGATTTTTTTTCCCCAGGTACGTTGCAATTGTACATCCTACATCTGAAAAGAGAACCATTCAGTGGACCATCGTCATCAACATTATGGTGTGGGTGGGCAGCTTCCTTCTGAGCATCCCAGTCATGATATACGCTAAAGTCATCTCCAAAAAGAACATGGACATCTGTATGATTGACCTGGATGGGCCACAAGATATGTACTGGTACACGCTCTACCAGTCCATGCTGGGTTTCATTGTCCCCCTGATTATAATAAGTACATTTTACACTCTCACTTTGTACCACGTGTTCCGCTCCATCCGGCGGGTCAAACGCAAGCAGTCGGTGTGGGCCAAACGGGCCACTAAGACAGTTCTGATGGTGATCGGCCTGTTCCTGGTCTGCTGGTCTCCCTACCATGTCATCCAGGTGATCAACCTTAGCATCTATCACCCCACCACCGCCTTTGTGTACGCGTACAACATCAGCATCTGCTTAAGTTACTCACACAGCTGCATCAACCCCCTCATGCTGCTGATATTCGCCCAGAACTACCGCGATCGCCTCTGCCATCACAAAGAGCTACGGTCCCAGATCAGCTCATCCAAGACCACCGTCAAAACCGACGGAGGGTCTAGCGTCAGCCCGGACACCAGTCACCGTTGCACTGTCATCTAACGCCTGCCGAACTTCGCCCGACGTGCTATCTGAGGAAAACTTCAAGAAGGCCTGCAATGCAACACTTGATGCACGGGTGTCAATTGCATGGTAGACTGTTTCTCAAAGGGGAAAACTAAAATTAAACGCCACAGTGAACTTTCAGGAGGCATGAAGGAGTGAATCAGCACTCGACTATATGTTTGTGGTTTGTCATACTCTGAAAAAAAGTGATTATTATGTTTTCAGTGTTTACTGTTAATTTATCTATTATTTGTTGTATAGTGTTAATTTATGAGTAGTGTTCACCCAAAAACTAAAGTTCTGTCATCACGAGTCACGTTCTGTATGACATTTTGTGCTGTGAAACACAAGGAAAAAGGTTAAAACTTTTTCCAAGCAATTACAAAGAATAGAGTCTGAGGCTTGGGAACAAACTGAAATTTAAGTGAATATCACTGATAATTCCCGTTCAGTGAACCGTTACAACACTGTAAAACCGAACAGTGAAATTAATTCAATTAAATGAGTTTGTTTCACTCAAATAATAATGAAAGTTCATTGTACTTAAAGGGATAGTTCACCCAAAAATGAAAATTTGATGTTTATCTGCTTACCCCCAGTGCATCCAAGATGTAGGTGACTTTTTTTCTTCAGTAGAACACAAATTATGATTTTTAACTGCAACCACTGCCCTCTGTCAGTCAAATAATAGCAGTAGATGGGAACTTCAACTATAACAGTAAATAAAACTTGCTTAGACAAATCCAAATTAAAACCTGCGGCTCGTGACTACACATTAATGTCCTAAGAGACGAAACGATCGGTTTGTGCGAGAAACCGAACATTATTTATATAATTTTTACCTCTAATACACCACTATGTCCAACTTCGTTCAGCTTCCTGTTAGTGAGGTCAAAAAACGCGTTGTGATGACAGAAGTGATGTCTCGCCCATATACTTCAATGAGCGCGAGACATCACTTCTGTTGTCAGAGCGCGATCAGACCTTAGTCTGACATAGTGGTTGGACATAGTGGTGTATTAGAGGTAAAAAATGATATAAATACTGTTCGGTTTCTCGCACAAACCGATCGTTTCGTCTCTTAGGACATTAATGTGTAGTCACGAGCCGCAGGTTTTAATTTGGATTTGTCTATGGAAGTTTTTTCGACTCTTATTGTTCAAGTTCCCAATCACTCCTATTATTTGACTGACAGACGGCAGCGGTTGCAGTTAAAAATCATAATTTGCGTTCGACTGAAGAAAAAAAGTAATCTACATCTTGGATGCACTGGGGGTAAGCAGATAAACATCAAATTTTCATTTTTGGGTGAACTATCCCTTTAATAGGAAAAAGTTGCATGAACTCAAAATTTCATTGTAGTAAGCTGAACTTAATATGAGTGAGTTGAGCTGCAGCAGATTTCTAATTCCCAGCATGCTTTGCGTCAGACCATATAAATAACTGTTGAAATTAAGTGTTATTTTGACTGTTTTTGCACAGGATTAACATATTGAGATATAAGTTAATGTTTAATGTTGTGTTATTTTGGGATTCGGGGGGTTCTGTTATGTTAGTTTTGTAGGGTTACCACTGTGGAGTTACCAAGAGTAGAGCCTGTGGTTAGGTTGAGGATGAGCTGCAAAACATTTAAGACCACATATGTTGTTTGATTACATATATGCAAGTATGTAATGACAGTCTCTCTGATAATTATAATAGCATGTGTTATTTGCTATGTAACATTTAACCAAGATCTGAATGTGATGTTTATGTAAATTAACTGTATGTAATTAACATTATGATGAGTTGGGAAAGGGATGCTGGTGACGGGATTGTTATTGAGAGACACCTGTGCACCACACTGGCCTTGATCCGCTTCCATGGCTCTCAGCCCCGCCCCACAAAAATTTTAAGTTCTACCAACTTTAAAAAAAAAATGAGTTAGTTTACTTAAATGTTTTGAGGTAATAAGTTTCCTCAAATGTTTTGAGTATTCTGAACTTATTGGGTTTTACAGAGAATTGGTGTCATTGAATCAGTGAGTTAAACTAGATCAGTTCAGTTTGTGAATGAATCATTCAGACTGGTTTAGTGAATTGCATCTACTTATTCTTTCTGACTCAAAATGATCCATACACAAGATTAATTTTGCAATAGTATAACTTCAAAAAGTCATTTGGACCACTTTTGTGATACTATTATGGTGCTTTTTTGTTAAACTTGTTCATTAAAAATGCATGGCATTGAGCAATTCTGCAAAAACATTTTTCTTTTGTGTTCCACATAATGAACACAGAATTTTCATTTTTGGGCAAAATATCACTGTAAATACAATTAAAGTCTTTTTTGTTATACTGTATTGGTGGCTTTTGTTTGCATTGTTGGGGAATGGTAGACACAATGAGAGAACCATCAGACTTGTCATTTATGCAGATGTTAAATAAAATGTCTTTGTAATATGAAATAAAAGCAGTGTTTTTGTGGGTATGTATCGTGCTGAAGTCCATTAGTGGGTAAAATAAGCAAATATTCTGATCTAAGACACAGGTGTAATTGATCATAAATATGGCATTCTGCTTTAAATTTCACTTTCATACATGTGTATATATTAGCCTAACTTTAAAGTATTTTTAGAAAGTATATTACACATTTAAATGTCTTTGACCTCATGTGAAGTCTTGCTGTCATGCATGTATAGCTGTCTGTTTACTCTTCACTTTGAACATTGGACAACATAAAATAACCCTGATGATTCTGAGCATTTTATTACATGAATTCACAATGATATCAGTGTGAAATTCTTGATGTGGTTCTGTTTTTCCTTTTTTTCTAAGAAGGCCCTGCGGCCCAACTGAGAACAGTCATGTTCACTGTTAACGTGTGACACTTAAACTATGTGTGACCAGTCACATTTCAGTCTTGCCACCCTCAATCAACACATTATGATGCCTGGCAAACAAACAAAGAACTGTGTATTATTTTCTCATAAAATATATTATTGCGTACATTGACAAATGCCTTTTTTAGTAGGGAAGTCAGAGAAAAAAGGCAGATGACAAAATTTTAGGTCATTTGCTATTCAGGGAGAAAAATGATTTGATGATCATTGTTTTAACGTTTACCTCCTGTTTCTTGTCTGTCCGTACTGTTATGAAGGCTTTTGTTTGTATGTGCTATAAATGTACAAAATAAACTTGAAAAAAGAAAAGAAAAAAAGCCTTTGACTATTTGAATATAAAACCATGTTCTTGTATCACTTTGGTATGTATTTTTAAATAAACAATCACACTATTACTGGGTTCATGACATTGTACTGAATACAAACCACTTAAACAGATAGTTCAGTCACCCAAAAATGAAAATTTTATCATTTACTCAACTGTTTGGTTACCCATATTCTTCAAAATATCTTCTTTTGTGTTTGGCAGAAGAGAAAAATTCATACAGGTTTGGGACAACTTGAGGGTGAGTAAATGATGACAGAATTTTCATTTTTGGGTGAACTATCTCTTTTAATAACTACATTTTTCTTTCTTTCTTGGAACACAAAAGGATTTCTGCAAAAGAATCTAATGAGATTTGAAAAATATGGTGGAGAGGAAGAATTTCAGAATTTTAAATGATTTAAATTCCATCTGTTCCACAATCATGTATTAGTTTCAGAATAATTCAGTAGATATGGATCACTTACTTAGATTTTTTTTCTTATCTGCCATTTTGATAGTGTTCCCACATTAAACATTTAATCAATGCATAGACAATTTCTACTTATTCTTTTCACAATTTATCTGTTCATTCTTTCATTCTATTATGTAATTACTTTTGACTATATGGAAGAAGACAAAAGAGTAATAGACTGAAGATTCATCTTTTAGTCCATCCATCTGAAGACAACTCACAACATCTATTGCCTCATCAACTGTTGCACATGGTTAGTTGGTTTATTCATAATGATATGGGCAGCCTATTTCACAAACCTCATTATGTCCTATAATTGCTGTGTATAATCCCATAACAGCCATTTTACAGTGCCAGGTGCAACATAAGTTGTAAACATTCTTCCTTAATGATGTTTCCCTATTCCAGGATGTTAATCCCCTCATAAAGATGGCTGGATGAACTAAAAAGTGTTTCATGAACATGAGGATGAAGTCAGACATCTCCCCAGTTGAACTTATTTAAATATCCTGAAATTTTATAGCAAATTCTGGAAACTTTATAGCAAATTCTTCCCAGAACGCAAATAACTAGAGGGTTTTCTTCTTCATGAATGGCCAGTCTCAATTGTGAACAGCTTTGGGTAAAAGCATTTGCTAAATGGATAATTGTAAATGTGGTCTATTATCTGACTACAAACATTTCAGAACTTTTATGACTTTCCAAGAACTTAAATAATTCTGAAGACATCACATGAGGCCTATTTTTTGTATTAACATTAATGATAATACCAAGAAGTAACAACATAAAGCAACATAATTAAATAACATTTAACAACATACCATAAACCAACACATGTTGACATAAACCATAAACAAAACTTACTTAACATTTTAGAACATAACATAAAAAGTATAAAAATAACATCCTTGACCACAAAACCAGTCATAAGGGTCATAAGATTTATAGATCTTCTGAAAACTGGAAAAATAAGCTTAACAGGAAAGGACAATATTTGGCCAAGATACAACTATTGGAAAATCTGGAATCTGAGTGTGCAAAAACTTCAAAATATTGAGAAAATCCAAATGAAGTCCTTAGCAATAATTTATATATGTACGGTGGGAAATTTACAAAATATATTCATGGAACATGAACTTTATTTAAAGGGATAGTTCACCCAAAAATGAAAATTTGATGTTTATCTGCTTACCCCCAGCGCATCCAATATGTCTTTGTTTCTTCAGTAGAACACAAATGATGATTTTTAACTCCAACCGCTGCCGTCTGTCAGTGGTATAACGCAAGTAAGCGGGAACTTGGACTATAAGAGTAAATAAAACTTGCTTAGACAAATCCAAATTAAACCCTGCGGCTCGTGACGACACATTGATGTCCTAAGACATGAAACGATTGGTTTGTGTGAGAAACCGAACAGTATTTATATGTCTCGCGCATATACATCAATGAGAGCGAGACATCACTGCCTCTGTCAGAGCGCGATCAGACCAAACGAATCGAGTGATGAATGCAGTTGGACATAGTGGTGTATTAGAGGTAAAAAATGATATAAATACTGTTCGGTTTCTCACACAAACCGATCGTTTCGTGTCTTAGGACATCAATGTGTCATCACGAGCTTCAGGGTTTAATTTGGATTTGTCTAAGCAAGTTTTATTTACTGTTATTGTAGAAGTTCCCATCCACTAGCATTATACGACTGACAGACGGCAACGGTTGGAGCTAAAAATCATAATTTGTGTTCTACTGAAGAAACAAAGTCACCTACATCTTGGATGCTCTGGGGGTAAGCAGATAAACATCAAATTTTCATTTTTGGGTGAACTATCCCTTTAATATCCTAATGAATTTAGGCATTAAAGAAAAAAACTATAATTTTGACCCATACAATAATGTATTGTTGGCTATTGCTACAAATATACCCATGCGATTTATGTGGTCCAAGGTCACACTTATTGAAATGAAATAACAAAAAAAATATTAATGTTATCAAAACAAATAGCATTCAATAACAACAT
Organism: Chanodichthys erythropterus; assembly: GCF_024489055.1. Lineage (NCBI taxonomy): Eukaryota > Metazoa > Chordata > Actinopteri > Cypriniformes > Xenocyprididae > Chanodichthys > Chanodichthys erythropterus. The sequence continues at coordinate 19,498,207 of NC_090221.1, read as the reverse complement.
CACACAAAATATGACAAAATAATTTGTCAATAACAAAAAAATTTAACAACATACATATAATTTAACATGACATAAAATAATATTAAACAAAACCTTTAACAACATGATATAAAACATTTGATTACATAACATAATATAGCTAGGTGTTGTATAATAAATCTGTCTGTTGTCAGCAGATATTGTTTATAGCAGACAACTTAAAGGGTTAGTTCACCCAAAAATGAAACTTCTGTCATTAATTACTCACCCTCATGTCGTTCCACACCCGTAAGACCTTTGTTCATCTTCGGAACACAAATTAAGATTTTGTTTTGTTTTTGCAAACAAAAAGTATTCTCATCACTTCATAAAATTTAAGGTTGAACATCGACTGTTTTAACAATGTCTTTCTGGACCTTGAAAGTGTTGATTATATTGCTGTCTATGGATGAGTCATATACCTCTCAGATTTCATCAAAAATATCTTAATTTGTGTTCTGAAGATGAACGAAGGTCTTACGGGTGTGGAACGACATGAGGGTGAGTAATTAATAACAGAATTTTCATTTTTTGGGTGAACTAACCCTTTAATGGTAGCCAGCCTGAAATATGTCACTGATGTACTGATCTCAAATATATTTAACAAATGACTTACTACACTCTAAAAACTGCTGGGTTAAATATGGACAAACCCAGGGATTGGGTTGTTTTCACCCAGCCATTTTTTTCAGCCAATTTTGGATTTATTTTTTTAGCCAGTAATATAAAAGGCATGTTTTTGCTCACCCCCAAATATGGGCAAATACGTGGGGTATTATAAGCTGAAACTTGACCACACCAGAGACTTATATTACATCTTGTGAAAGAGGGCATAATAGGTGCCCTTTAACCCAACCTGCTGGGTTTGTCCATATTTAACCCAACTTAGGTTGTTTTTAACCCAACATTTTTTAGAGTGTATAATATATACTGTTCTTAGTTCACTTATGTTTTTTGTTGGATTTCAATGTCATGATCAGAAATTCAAACTCACATTTCCCACAAAATCTTCATGCATGTTAGAGTCTGCATAGTATCTGTTAGGCCATGGATCTGGTCACTGTGTCATTTTAACTGGAAATTTCTTACCAAACCATTTATAAAACTTATAAAGACTTCTTATGCAATTAGGAATTACACCACAATATAATATAAAGAGATACACATAATGATACGCATAATTACATAATGCATTGAAAATCACAAGAGGCTAAGCTATGCCCCCATCCATTTAATACAGCCTGTGGTCCTTTTATAGTCAAATTCACTTAGGCACAGACACAAAGACTTTGATAAGATTATGATGATATTGAGATGCTTTAATGTCTTTATAAATGTAAGCGGTACTTCAATCATGTTCTGCTTCAGCCTTCCCTAGACTCACAGCCATAAATCACTTGACTGATAAATCTCGAAAGCCCTGCATCATCCTACATGTAATGCAAATATCATACTAATTTATGACTAGTTTTTTAGCATTGGATAAAATCATCTGCATCCTGTTTTCCTTCTATGACTAAGGCGAATCTGTTCAGATGCAATAATTAGTTAGCTGAGTTTATTAGTTTCATACAGTTTCCACAAGGCAAAACAGTAAACAAATTGAATAAAGGCCTTTTATCAAAGGGTTCAAAACGTATTAAGAGTATATACATAATGGCCTGCATTGAACAGTTTAAAATATCTGACCCTGAATGATTAAAATAATAAATAAATACCACACAAAGCATCTCTTTGCGTGTCCTTGCACCAACCACAGAAATGCTATGGGGTATCATCACCAAATAAGAAAGATATTTTTCATGCCTTCCATATTCTTTAGAGATCTCTGTATGAGAAAGCCGTTACACAATATCAGAGATTTCTTGGAAATTTGGAGAAAAAAAAAAAGAAAAGAAAAACTAAGAATTCCCATGAAGCCCTGAGCTTCTACACCTCAGCAGGAACTGAAAAAAAGCATGAAAGGTACAAAATAAAAGATTTTTGTTTCAGAACACTGTTTCAGAAAACAAAAAAAAACATCTCTCCACTTACTTCAAGGTCATATTCAATGCAATGTTGTCATGTCCTGGAGGGAGAGGATGTATTGACCTCTCTCTGGCATATTCATCATTCATCAGTAAATCTTTATTTAACCACCTCCTTAAGGCCTGGAATTGATTTCTTTTGTGTTAGATACTAATGTGCTTTGAAAGAAACAGCGCTGGATGCTTCCGGTCCCATAGGGTGATGAATATCATCAAATTTTGATAAAAATTAAAGCAGAACTAAGTAACTTTTTTACCTTCATAAATAGTTTTCTAAGTCCTTACGGTGGTTAATTGACTTGTAGTGGTATGTTTGAGGTGAGCACTAACCCCCTCTGGCACGTCTACGCCAAAAAACAGCACTTGCTGCGCTGACCCGACACAATCTCGCCTCATGTTCACATTCACGCGAGAGTGACAAAATGCTTTACGGTAATTCAAAAACAGTGTATATATTATGACTTTATAAGACAATTTCGAAAATTACCCACCTCCATCGAGATTTCTTGTACTGTATTTGCAAAATACTACTGCGCTGGTGAGCGTTGTAGTCGTTGTAGTCCAGAGCTGCGCTTGGAGTATTTACGACAGTGTGATTCACTGAAGGAACCTGTAGGGGGAGCTTCGCAAATCTTACTGAGTTCCGCTTTAATATGCCACACAGCCAAAAGAGAGTTCAAGTAATACTCTGATGTATCATTTATAGATTAGAACCCTTACTTTAAAATATTAGCAATGTACAAACAATAAAACAATAAAAAAGGAAAAGGAGAAAATTGATGGAATATGAAATTGTGGGAGTTGATTTAATCTAAAGGCTGGTTTACACTGTGCGATTTTGGCCACGATTTGGTCGTCTGAGACAAATTTTGCAAATCCTAAAAGATTTCTATAATCCTAGTATAAAATCTGTAGTCTTTGATCGCTAGTTTGACATGTTCACAGACAGCCGGTTAATGACCGTTGCGATCAATGTCATAAGATTTGGCGCACAATCCTCCAGTGTGACTTCCCCTACGACAAATGTCAAATTGTCTTTGTTTTTCAAGACAAGCCGTGATCAAAATTAACCCTAGAGATGTCTTTGTTAGCCATCATTTCAGTGGTTATATTTATTAAAATTATTAAATGGATGCTGCCTTATTGGGAGAATTAAAACCCTCCCTACATCTTCCCCTAACCCTATCCAATAAACACTTTTAATATTATTATTACAGTTAATTTTCACTTTTAGAATATTATTTTAGTTTTATTGAAAATAAATGCGAGCTTGGCAAAAGGCGGATTCGAACCCGTGTCGATTGCATTAAAAAGCCAGGTCTGCAAGTTTTATTTGCTACTGCTACTGCTACACCACTGAAGTCATTGAATTTCATGCTTCTTTTTTAAAACTTGAATGGCCCAACCAGACATTTTTGGGGGGCGGAGCTAGTGTAAATAGCATTTGCCAACAAGTGACTCTATTTGTATTTAGTGTAAATAGACACTCCGTATCTTTATCCCATTAAATCTTACAGATAATCAGATTATTCAACATATCAGAATAGCTTCAGCATTAGTTTAATCAGGTGCTAAGAGCTGGCCTAATAATATTTATCATGATAAGCATTCTGAATCAGAGATCAGACAACACATTAATATACCTCATTATCCACAGGAACTGAGGAGTTCTAAATAGCATTTCCAAAGACACAAACATTTTGTGATGCCTTTTAAATTCAACATGCTTTGAAATGAGCAAAACACCCTCATTAGAAAATGTCACTTGAGCGACTTTTATCCTGCACCAACAAATTGACACTTTGATGCCATATTCAGTAGGTTTTAGAGGATTGTCACTTTACCCAAGGCTAAGTTTTTAGGGTTAAAAAAAAAAAAAAACTGAAAAAAAGACTTGGCACACTAAGGCTCCAAAAATACAAAGGACTCTTACAACGGTAATGTTTCGAGTATCCAGGCTCTTCATCAATCTTTTACTGACAGGCTCCAGAAATGTCAAAAATAAATAAAAATCAAATAAAAAAAAAATCAACTTGCGTGTAGACTGCACAACAACCATGTCAACTCAACCAGAGGTGAAAATGACAATTTTCAGCTTTGGAGCTAAATTACAATTAAATGTCATCAAAACAAGCTACATTTATAGTTTCAACATTATTTATTCTTCAGAAAATTCCCTTTTAAATACAATAAGTGTCAGCTCTAAGCAAAGGGACCCACATTTGTTTTTTGACCATTGACTATGGAAAATATTCAACTATTTAGACATGGAGCCATATTAAGATCCAAATATCTATGGGATTGAACCATATAGGGCCCTAAAATTTGGCATAGGAAAAGAAAGGTTTGCAAAGAACCAGAATGTAAAATCATATTGAGATTTCTTTAATACTTTTTAGTTACAGGTATGCAAACCTGGAAAAGATATTATTTATGACACTCAGACAAAATGTTCTATATGCAATTGTTTTCATAGAGGGAAACCAGATCCATTTCTAGTTTCAATATAATTTGTTCTTCAGACATTCCTCTTTTGAAAAGAAAAAAAGTATCAGCAGTATGAGAAGTAACTGCATTTAGTTTCTGACCAGTGAAAACGTATTGTATTGAGATCCCCATATCTCTGGAATTGAACGACATAGAGCTTAAAATGAAGATTCCAAAAGAAAAGTTTATTAAGAGCCAGAATCTAAAATGATACTGAGATATATTTAATACTTCTTGAATTATAGGTATGCAAACCTTGGGAAAAAAACTGCTTTCTTCCCCATTTTTGAACTGTCATCATTGGCATATAATGCAAAAAAGACTGCTAAAGTCAACAGATTTTACATAATAATGACCTACCAATCTCTGTGTAAAAATAAAATAATAATGCTGCAATCTTGTTCACCCTCTACAAGTTTTCCTTCTTTTTTAACCCCTCCCTACACAAAATAGTGGATAACTCAATAAATATTCATCCATGACATTTAATATTTTGGTTTTCATGACTATTTATGTTTACTTTCTTCAGAAAAACAATATATAAACAAAACTAAAAATGTGAGCTGGAAACATTTGAGTTTACTAAAAGTTTTCTGAAACCATATGAATGTGAGGAACAGACTATGTTCCATCTTTTGGCATTTAATAAGCTTTTCAGTTATTTTACATTAAATTATAATGACTGCACATTTATCTTTCTTTTGCAGAACATGTACATTTATATCGTACAATGCAAATCTGATGGAATTAGAGGTTCAAAAATATCTCTATAATAGTATAATATGAATGCAATAAAACATCCAGTTTGAAGCCACTTTCATATTTTGTGTCCTTCACCACCAACAGATTAATGGTAACAGTTGCTACAGCAACACTCCCTTCATGAAATGCCTGCAATGAGACTGAAACACCAGGAAAACAAGAAATGGAAGTACCATGTAAAATATGTACATGCAGGTCTTTCGGTGGAGCTTTGTGTTAAAAATGGAGGGGAAGAAAGAGAGAGAATGACAAATCTTAGAGATTATCAGGTCTCACATGAAGACCCCCTGCCACACACACACAGACCTCAACAGGAAGCCACCATAATGTGATATAACACTTCAAAGAAACTTTTACAGCTTTAAAAATTAAATTATAGTCCAAGGGAACACTTTCAAGCTAAGAGCACTAAGGCTCAAGTGAAAGATTTTAGGTTTTTTCCCTTTCTCACAAGATAGATTCATGCTGAGAACCAGAATCCCACTGAGTTGAACTGTGTCAAACATGAATGAACACGACCTTTCGACCCATGCCTGAGAAAAGTTTCTTCCTTCAGTATTAAGTTAAGTTGTTATAAAATGTTTTCTTAAGGGGATAGTTCACCCCCTTGTCTTATGTTGTTCCAAACCCATATACATCATTTATTCTGTGGAACACAAAATTCTGTAGAATATTCTGGCCAATCTTCTCAATATAATGAAAGTGAATGAGGACTAGTTCACCAGTAGACATGTTTAGTTGGTCCAGTTCACAAACCATGATTCATTAACACAATCATTCAAAGTGATTATCAGTGAAAATCAACTAAAATTTTGGTATGTTTGTCACATAATTATTGTAATGAAATTTAATTATTGTAAGATTTGGACTTTAAGTTGTATGACACTATTATGGTGATTTTGCATCCTATTTAAACTTTGAAAGCCTCAGTTCCCATTCTTTCAAGTCATACAGATTTGAAACAACACTTATTAAAAAACATTTTGAATAAAATATTTTGGTTATCTACCTCTTTAAGCAGTCAGATCACTGTTAAATTATTCTGTTTTATGAGATTGTATCTCTCCACAGCAAACCAAAGTCTCATGACTGAAATGAAGGCAATATCAATATATATTGATTTTCATCAGCAGAGAACTGTACCTAAAGCTAAAATGTGATTGATTGTGTGTAAATATGTTGATAATATAACACTAGAGGACAAAACATAATCCCTGTCAATTCAGAGTGAAGAATCAAGCAATGAGTAAAATATCCGTAAATGTTTGTTTCAACTACTTTTGCCGAGATAACAGCTCTGAGTCTTCACCTATAATGCCTGATGAGTTTGGAGAACACCTGACAAGAGATCAGAGACCATTCCTTCATGCAGAATCGCTCCAGATTCCAGCTTCATGATGGTGCTTCTTTTCTTCAGTTCACTCCACTCATTTTCTTTAGGGTTCAGGTCAGGAGATTTGGATTGCCATAGCTTCATTTTGTGCTCAGTGACCCAATTTTGTGTTGGTTTTGATGTTTGTTTTGGAACATTGTCCTGATGGAAGATCCAACCACTGCACAGATTTCTAGCAGAGGCGGTCAGATCTGTTGGCATTTAACAGAATCCATGATGCCATGTATCTGAACTAGATGTCCAGGACCTCCAGCAGAAAAATAGGCCCACAACATTAAAGATCCAGCAGTATATTTAATGGGGTACTTTTTATCCATGTGTGCATCTGGGTTTGCTCAAAAAACATTTGTTTCATCTGACCATAGAAGCCAGTCCAGTTTGAAGTTCCAGTGTCTAACAACTGAATATGCTGGAGATTGTTAATAGATGACAGCAGAGGATTTTTGTTGAAACCCTCGAAAACAACTTGTGGTGATGTATGTGCTGTTTGATCTTTTTTTTTTTTTTTTTTTTTTTTTTTTTTTTAAGGCTTTCTGACCACAATATTCAACTAATTTCTGCAATTCTCCAGCTTTGATCCTTGGAGAGTCTTTAGCCACTCAAACTCTCCTCTTTACTGTGCATTAGGATGATAAACATGTCCTCTTCCAGGCAGATTTGTAACATCTTTAGTTGTTTGGAACTTCTTAATAATTGGCCTCATGGTGGAAATGGGGATTTTCAATGCTTAGGCTATTTTCTCACAGCCACTTTCTATTTTGTGAAGCTCAACAATTTTTTGCTGCACATCAGAACTATATTCTTTGGTTTTACCCATTGTGATTAATGATTAAGAGAATTTGGCTTTTGTGTTTCCTCATGTTGGAACAAGAAGACAAGACAATTTCATGTTCCAAGTCACCCTGGTGTGCTAAAAATGTAAAAATGAATGGGAATGTACTTCAGAGATATTTTAATATTTTACACAAAATTCTAGGGGTACCAAAAATAGAAAAAAAAAAAACATTTATTTCATAATGAGATTCCCCCACCCTCAATGAAAGGTGAGGTTTTTGCGAATGAAAGATTAAAAGGATAAACAATGCAGTTTTTTTTTTTTACCAAGGGTGCCTGTAATTCTGACCACTGAACGTGATATACTCATGGCAAAGTTCTTTTCCGTTCTTCTTTGCTTAGAAATAAAATTAAGTTGGAAATACATTTGCGTTTAACAAACATCCCAACGCCCAGTCACGTTGCCCAAGCTGCTGAGAGCGATGTTTGGTTAAAATTACAGAAGCTTCATGAATAAACAGAACTGACAGTCTGTGCAGTGTGAAAAGTATAATTAAGGCAGTTATCAATGTTATTCACAACGTATCACTGAGAAGTCTTGAACAAATTTAGCTGTCAAATGCTAGCAATTATTTTAGGTGAGCTACTGAACGGCAGAGAGAAGATTCATTAAAAGCATCTGGAGCAGAAAGCATAAAGACTTAAAGCTCTTAGAAAGAAACCTTGGACATAAGTCCTTCTTTCACTCCATAATTGACGCTGATCTCACCTTGCGTGACACAACAACCTTCTGAGAAATATTGACTATCTGCTTGTGAGGCTGCCGAGCTCGTACATGTCAACCTTTCATAAAACGTTCTCTGAGTCCAGTTTATCAACCCTGCTTAAAAGAGCAGCATTGTCTGTTGCGCTGCTCCTCGGCATAGCCTAGCTTGTCCACAACAAGCTATAAACCACAAACAACTAGTCTGCTTAAACCACAAGGCCATGTCATGTGACCAGCTAAACTAGCACTTAAACAAATGTTCAATACATGTTAATCTGCATCAACAGTTTGTAAAAACAAGAAAATCATCATTAAACATGTTAACTTGAAACTATAGTATAATTAATCTGGTGGCACACGCTCAACAAAGTGCATGGAGTAAAAATATGAACAATACCAGCAACACGTGGCGTTAAGGGGTCAAAATGAACAAAAAATGGAGCTAAAAGCGACATGCTTCCTTGATAATTGATCAAGCAGACTTGCTGGAACATTATGGACGCTACCATACACCCGGCGCAATGCGACACCGGGTGCGACGCAATTGTTTTTTGCTATTTCAGCCCGAACGCAGTCATCATTTTCCAGCGCCCATGTTGTTTAAATAGCAAATGCACTCACACACATCTGTTCGCCCATGGGCATGCTGGTCTGAAAATGAGGTGTGTTCAGGCACACTGCTATTTTGAGGCAACTGAAATAGACTGCGGCATTTACCAGCAAAAACCTGGTCTAAAGTCAATGGCACAGTTTTTTTTTTTTTTTTTTTTTTGTAAATGGCACATTATATGTGCCTATAGGTGGGTGCACAACACGTGTACACTCTGCTTGTTACACACACAGGGATGTGCAGCAGCACACAAACATTTTTAAATATTAGAAAAAAAAGCATTCCTCTCTGGTGAAACATTCAGTCTTTTCAATTGCAAATACCGCCATCTAGACTAAATAGCGAATCTTCCATGGCTTTTAAAGGAAATGGGAGATGAGACTCCGATATGATGTGCACTGTAAATATATTTATATATATATATATATATATATTTTTTATTTTTTTTTATTTTTTCAATTTTACTGTTTTACTGTAATTTTTCAAATCAAATTAATGCAGCCTTGGTGAGCATAAGAGACTTCTTTCAAAAGCATTTTAAAAATCTTACCAACCCAAAACGTTTGAACGGTAGTGTACCTACAGTGTAAAGGCAGCAAAAGTCCAAACAAAATTGTGTGTGGTATAAGACAAAACATAGATGATAAGGAGCAAAACAAAAATTTTCCGTGAAGCAGCAACAGTGTAAACTTAATGCATCCAAGTCAATAGGCGTCAGTATAAGGACCCCCCAAAAATGTTCATTGGGACAAAGAAGTCAATGTCTGCATTCTAAATCACATACTCTCTTGAGTAGGTACTTATTTTGAATAAGATGTTACTTCACAACTGCTAAAAAAATGCTATGTTCTCTATGGTATGAATGTGTGTAGTATGAATGTAATCTGGACATACTACATCTGTTGTTACAGTCATGTGACCTACCAGCATCAGTTACATTGCTTCACTGCCATTCACAAATTCTCTCTCATGGCCTCATGGGACAGTAAAGCGTCCATCGAATGCGCACTTCAGAATCTTGCCAGAAGTAGTATCATCCGGGGACTTTTTGTCTACTCTTTTTTACGAGTACTGTGAATTCGGACATACTTTTTTTTTTTTCACATACTGTTTTACGCCTACTATATAGCAGGAAAGTATGTGATTCCCGATGCACCTTTTTTTCAAATCATCTTTAATAAGTTAATATGCACATCCCTTGATTACCTGAGTTGCAGCATAGTTTAGATGATTTCTCAAAGCTTGGGCATATCAGTGAGACTTCTTTGTTTATTTAGCCACATAAATATGTCTGCCTCGACAGTTTGTTGATATGCTAATCATTGCACTCAGCAAACTGTTGAGCGTGGATGTTTACAGAGATTCAAACTGTCACAGAAAGTGCAAGAAGATAAAACTAACATTCACCCCGTGTTGTCTATCAAGAGCAAACAGAAAGAAGGGCAGATTAAATATGGGGCTGAATTTTAAATTAACAAACTCCAACTTGAATCTTTCATGTGTTCAAAGACCTATCTCTGTTCCTAAAGCTAATCGAACCTCGCTTACCATCTCCTGGCGTGTTTTTGATAAGGAAGCCAGACTCCTCTGCCGGTGGAGCTCTGCTGTAATCTGTGCAGTCAAGGAGAAACTCTTTTCCAGTTTGTGTGCTAATCTGATGCATGCATAACCTTATTGCAGGGTCAGCTGCAGATCAGAGAAGAGTGAAAAGTTCATTTGCATGCTTTCATGTGCACAGTCGTCACAAGATACCTTTTATCTTCATTATGACATTCCCTAAACTGTTCCGAAGACAAATGGCGTGTAAAAGAGACTTTAGTGTTTTAGTCAATATCCCCCACCTCCCAAGTATTCCATTATTCTCCCCCAACCATAGATCATGGATCAACTCCATCACCGTAAAAAGCACTTTGCCTTGTTCAAAACCAATAAAGAGAGGTTTTTACATGGGCTTTAAGTGGTTTGACATAAGGTTCTGTCACATAAGAATGGCACTCGGCCTAATTTAAAAATGTAAAGAGCAGAAGCGCATTAGTCAACAAGCTGCTGCAGAGAATTAAGACAAATATATTTTATGTGGGAAGCAGGGCTTGTGTCTTCTGAAACAAAACAAAAAAATAAATAAATAAAATAAAAAAGTTATCCACACAATGACAAAACACCTTCAGGGTAACATAACACTAAATTAATGCAATACATTTTAAATAAACAACATAAATTTGACATAAAACACCCCAATGCATAACTGATTACAAAAACTATTGAAAGCAGAAGTGCGTAATTTAGCATAACAAAACACGTCCAATGTGTTGTTCAACACAAGGAGATGGTGAAGGGATGGTAATAGACGACGAAACACCGGCAGTGATGATGGATGATGACACAGACCCAGAGCACAGCAGGGATGACAGCCCACAGCGGAGCCCAGGTAGGGAGGATCCATGATGTAGCTGTGGCTGGCGATGTCCTGGTGACGACCGACGAAGAGGGAGCCAATGAATCCCAGGGAGCAAACAGAGAGCCGATGGTATAGAGTGACGCCGCCGGCACTGGAGACCAAGGTAGAGTCTTAGCGACTGAGGCGGAGCCAGAGTGCCTGAGGACTGAGGCAGTGCCGGTGGGAAGGAGGAGTAGCTGTAGGGGTGGAGAGACTGAGCGTAGTGGAAGGCTTGTAAGTCCGTGGCGTAAGTAAAGTGACGACTGACCAAGGGGGAGGTGGTGGGACGAGGGAACCCTTTGGAGCCACAAGGTCGAGGGTCTCTGGTGGAGTCAGAGGAGGGAGGAGCCAAGGCGGAGCCAACAGGTCGACGGGCCGAGGTGGAGCAAAGGGATCAGAGGCCGGAGGTGGAGCCATAGGATCCTCTCGCCTGGGCAAGTCTGGTGGTTGCACGACCTGAGGCTTCACGTCACAGCAAAGGGGTTCCTTGGGATTTGAAGGGCTGCAGGCATCCAGCAGAGGTGGTGATGGTTACAGAGGTAAACTTGACGGGATCAGTGATGATAATTCACAGTCCATATAGGTTTCACCAGTAATCCCTCTGTTGCTGCTGTCGCCGACTCACACCCCTAGTCAGACACTCTCTTGGGCTCTGTGATGATGGTCAGTGCTGGCCTTTCCTCTTCGGGCTCTGGCTCACTTATCACGATGGGCAGTCGCTCTCCGTCTGCGGGGGGCTCTAGTGATGTCTCTGCGGTCGTGTACTGGGCTCTGGGTCTGACTGTGTCCTGGATTCAGGAGAAATGCTCTCCAGACACCTGATGATTGCATCCCTCCAGTCCTGAGGTGTCTGGGAGATCTATAGGGTTGTGGTAGTTGGTCCCGATCCAGAACAGCGATTTGAGGGTTTTGTCGTCGACAGAATTGTTCTATGAAGTTTAAAAGGTTGTGGTTACTCTGGGCCACTGCAGCAAACTTAGCAGCATAATCCATTTCTGCGTCCAGTCTTCTATTAGCAATGTTGTTGGTAAACACACAACAATGAAGGAAAAGTTCAAAATAGTTGGGAAATTAAAAACCAGATGCAATTAGAGACAACAATAATAGACAAAAGGTGAATATTTATTAATAAGCTTTAATATTTTATTAATATACATTTAATAGTTTAATAGTTTATTAATATAAATTTATTAATAAGCAATTTAATAAATGTTTATTGTTCAATAATTATTAATTGAACATTAATACATGTTCATTTCCAACATACTTTGGGTTAATTTTAATTAAGCAATACAGTAATTTTTAAACAATAGTTGAGTTAAATAAAACTACCCAGCAGGTTGGGCAAACATTTAACCCAACCACTGGGTTAAAACAACCCAACGCTGGGTTTGTCCATTTTCAACCCAACTTGAGTTATTTTTAACTCAGCATTTTTTAGAGTGCATGCATGTATTACATTATTAAATATGATTTTTCACTGTATATTTTAAAGTGATGTTGATTATCACAAAAAAAAAAAACGTTAATCTTGTCTTTCCTTTTCTTAAAAAAAAAGCAAAAATCTGGTTAACAGTGAAGCACTTTTAATGAAAGGGAATGGGGCAAATCCGTAAACGTCAAAATACCCAGACACCAACATTTTAACCATTTATAAAATTCTGATATTTCGCTATGAAGATGAAATCATGATCCTGACTTTTCGTTAATATTACAGCACATCGTGAATGTATATTAGCATCGTTTGTTGTTTGCTTTTGGCATCTAAAGCGGTGACACAAGACCTCAGAGACTTAACAGCGGATAGTAATTCAAGGTCATGGCAGGCTTCATTTCCCATGCATAAATGTAAATAAATACCATGACATTTAATTCAAAATGTGATTTTTATCAAAATCCTACTGTATTATTATCTGATCCTGCCACAGTAGTGTTTTGTAAAGGCAGACACAGAGCAAAGCTCAACAGAGTCTAGTAAAGGAGAAAAACCCATAATAGGTAAGATCACATTGCATGCTGCCTCACAGGAGTGCTGTAAAATTTTAGTGGGAGTTAATGCTCAGGGCATCCATATAAAACAGACATTACATTAAATGCACTGGCTGTGAACAATGAGCCAATATGCGTAACGTTGCATGTGAAAATATTTCAGAGGTAATAAAAGTGTATGATAAAAGCAGGGTAATTAGAGCTGTGAGAGCAACACTTAACCGAAAGGGAACATTTAATGTAAGCTTATGAATAGAGCACTGAATCACAACCCCGATTACAAAACCAGATATCACGCGGCAGTTTGTGTAATCATTCATATCTTGCATTGCATAATTTCTTAGCTAATGCAAAACAAAACATAAAAACACAGAAGCATGAATTGGATGGGTGTTCCTACTAATTAAAGTTCCTAAATTTGTTGTCGGATGGCAGAGCCAGCATGCCGTATACATGAATAGGCTCTTGTGTACATTCAGATTGAGTATCATTCTGTGAAGTATCATCACTCTATTGAAGTAAGAATATGTTAAGAACAGCAAACCCCTCAATCACATTAACTAATCTTCCCATTAATCGAACAGCACTCTGATTCAATTGGTTAAAGCTTCCTGGCAACCACTGGATATCCAATCGAATTACACAATCATCCAATCAATCCATTAGGAGCAATAAATGCCATGAACTTTCTACTGGACGGTGACTTCTCACACAGCCACTCGCCATGGGACAAGATGACGGGCGACTGGCCGATTTGGAAAGAAGCCAGAATAGCATGGAAAGTGTGGAAGATAAGAATCAAATTTGCAGGACTACACAGGGAGGGAAAGCGAGAAAATGTTTAGAGATTTCCCAATCCTCCACATGCAGGAGGTATTGTCCCCGTCAGAATTTATCTGAGTCATGCAGCGTTGAAAAGGCCTCATGCCCTCCGACATCAACTATCTCTTAAAATCCCCTCAAGTTTCACCCCTAACAGAGTAAATAGTGTGATTTCGTTGCACGATTGCGTGCTGAACGTGGATGACCATATTCCATTCATTAGCTTTCAGAAAAAGACACCAAACTGCGTTAAACAAAACATGTTACGCTTTAAGACCCATTCATTTTCCTTGCTGCATGGGCAGCTGAGAAAACCCAAGGCGCATCTTCCCCTTCTGGGCAATTACAAAGCTGAAAGAGTCTCTCAGATAGCACCCACATGAAACGAAAAGGGAGCTAAGAGGTGTCATGTGATGGTTGCCTTGTTCTAGTCAAATGACGCAGGTTTGATGGCATCAATGGCTGAATGGAAGCCTTTGAAACTGCCAAACCAATATGGCTCATGCAGCCCATAAATAAACAGTCAATTCTATGGTTGAGATCAACACTCATCATGATTCACTTCACAGTCTTACGAACTGTGACGGGCCACACGTGAGATGATTTGAACTGTATTAATATAGAAGAATTTAGTGGCTTGCCGGATAGATGCAATAACAACTGCACTCTAAATAAAAGCATTTCAAAGCATGATAAAACATGTCTCCATTATCTCAGTCCAGCGGATAGATCTTTCCTTTCAAAAGAAAATAACGCCAGTCTGTTGAAGTACACACACATGTCCAAATATTTTATGTCTTAATTATGTTTAGAGAACAGTCATGAGTTTTGAAGATGTATCAGATGAATCAGGATCGAGTTCACTGCAAAACAAACAAAATAGCAATATGATGCTCAATAAGACTTGTTTTTTGAGATAAGTTAGGGATGGGGTTATATACAGTACAGTCCAAAAGTTTGGAACCACTAAGATTTTTCATGTTTTTAAAAGAGGTTTCGTCTGCTCACCAAGGCTACATTTATTTAATTAAAAATACAGTAAAAACAGTAATATTGTGAAATATTATTAGAATTTAAAATAACTGTGTACTATTTAAATATATTTGACAAAGTAATTTATTCCTGTGATGCAAAGCTGAATTTTCAGCATCCTTACTCCAGTCTTCAGTGTCACATGATCCTTCAGAAATCATTCTAATATGCTGATCTGCTGCTCAAGAAACATTTATGATTATTTTCAATGTTGAAAACAGTTGTGTACTATTTTTTTCAGGACTCTTTGATGAATAGAAAGTTCAAAAGAACAGCATTTATCTGAAATACAAAGCTTCTGTAGCATTATTCAAAAGTTTGGGCTCAGTAAGAATTCTTATTTTTATTTTTTTGAAAAGAAATTAAAGAAATGAATATTTTTATTCAGCAAGGATGCATTAAATCAATCAAAAGTGGCAGTAAAGACATTTATAATGTTACAAAAGATTAGATTTCAGATAAACACTGTTCTTTTGAACTTTCTATTCATCAAATAATCCTGAAAAAAAATATTGTACACAAAAGACTGGAGTAACGATGCTGAAAATTCAGCTTTGCAACACAGGAATAAATTACTTTGTCAAATATATATTTAAATAGTACACAGTTATTTTAAATTGTAATAATATTTCACAATATTACTGTTTTTACTGTATTTTTAATTAAATAAATGTAGCCTTGGTGAGCAGACGAAACTTCTTTTAAAAACATTAAAAATCTTAGTGGTTCCAAACTTTTCGACTGTATATATATATATATATATATATATATATATATATACACACACACACACATACACAGTACTGTACAAAAGTCTGAGGACACCATTAGATGTTGTTTTAGCAATGGTATAATGACCATATATAATTATTTCTCAGTCTATTTATTAGAATATAACCAGAAATTACAGGACATTTGTATGCAGTATTAAAAACAGGGGGAAAAAAAAAAACTTTACACTTGAGCAATAGCAGGAACCTGGCTGTCTTAAACCTAAATAGAATTGAAAAGGACTGGAAGGCCAAGAAAAGGAGGTCACGCTTAATACTGATTTTTGCTTAAAGAAGCCATTTTGTTCTGAATTTTTTTTTTTTTCTTTTACATTTTGTGTACATATTTCATTATCTGTTTGTATCTTAAAGCTGCAATCCGTAAGTTTGGTCTCTTTGTCGCCATCTCTGTTTGAAACCTGCAATTGCAGTAAAATGTGGAATTATTATCTTTACGTGGATTGTGCCTCGGTACGGCTCGTCAGGGCGGATTAATCTAATGTTTGCTGTCAGTCACCGCACCGGTGTGGATACTGTACTTCAGAATCACAGATTGTAGTCTTGAAGTATGACCAAAGTAAGAATTTTCAACGGAAAATGTCATCTGAACGAGTAAGTAACATGTCTTCCACTTTTGTTCCGACCAACTGAGGAAAATAAACAATAAATCGCACTGCAATGGTGATTAAATCTAAGGATCGCTTAGCTCAGATCACATCAAACCATGCAAATTATTATTGTTGTTATACTTTGTTCTCAAAATGTCAATGTTAACAACATCAGCATTGCATGACTATGTGTATTTAGTGTGTATTAGCGTTACCTGTAGGTGCAATTTCTGTACTGTCCAATCTCTAAGGTTAATTTGTCATACCATACAATCCGCCATCCAAATGATAAGTTTAATTATTGCAGCTGCTGTGAGAAAAGACTATAAATGATCTGTCACCTGCAGCATTTTCACATACGATATAGCCTACTAGTTGGAACTCCTTTATGTAAACAGACGTGACACAATGGCACAAAGACGAACGGCTGCATGCTCGAATTTCCCGGCGAAAACCCACCAGTACCACCCCAATTATAAAACATTATTACAAGCTTACCGTTTTGAATCGGGCTAAGGTAAGGAGATAGTTTTGAACACTGGCTGGTTATGTACTTGCTCAAAAATTGATTTTGGATCATTTTTGACCCAAAAAAAGTTATGGACAGCAGCTTTAATAAAGAGAATGAAAAATAAATGGATGGTCATTAAAACTTTGCCAAAAAACAAAACAAAACAAAAAAACAAGGCTGGTGGTGGCCTAAGACTTTTGTACAGTACTGTGTGTGTGTGTATGTATATACATATATATATATATATATATATACATATATTTAAATTAAAAATAAGATATATTCTCTAAAAATAAGTCTTATCTTAAATTATTTGTTTTTTTAACGCACTACTAAATCTAGGATGATTAAAACATGAAAAGCAATTTGTCTAGTCTTCTGAAAACGAGTATTCATATAACCTGCAAAGTTGCTTCTCCAGTAAGTCATCTTGTTTTTATGATATTTATATAAACAGACAAAAAGGTCCCAATGCCAAGACCATTTTTCGCACACTGTGAACACTAATGTTGTCATAAATGTAAACTTCTAATTAAACTAGAAATTATAATTCTCTAATTCTAATTAAACATTGCTTAATGTCAAGTTTTGACTCCTGTATCTGCAGTGCATTACTTATTTGTAAAATAAAATAAAATAAATTATGTTAATAATTTAATAATATCAAGTTGTGTCACAAAACTGGGTTTTGTGGGCAATATCAAAAAATCTTTCCCCTTGAATTTAGTAAATATAAAAAGCAATTTTTTTTATGATAAATGTGAATATACTTGCTATTAGTTGACTTGCACGGTTAAGTTCTCTCTTTGAGATTACCACATTGGGTAAACATTAATGATATGGGTTTTGAGAAGCACCATTATTTTATTTGAGGTAACAAGTTTGCTCAAGGACTTTGAGTAAATTCAACCTGTTGTTTACAGTGTTGAAAGTCTATGCTGCCTAACAATAGCTCGCTGTTACAAGTCACATCATAAGAGTAAAAGCCTGTTTTGATGATACAGAACAAATAAAAGCATCTCGCACCAATTTTATCCAATAGAGATGCCATTGTTGATAAAAAAAAAAATCATGCTTTTAGGGAAAGCTTTAAATGAAACTAGCAATCAACAATATTTTTCATCTTTCAGAATAAACGTAGACTGAGAACGAGTCACTGTCAAAATGTGCAGCATGCTGAAACCGAGGCACTGGGTCTTTTTCAGAAGGTAATCTATCATCAAACTAGTATTTCTTTAAGGTTAGACCACAGCAACAGATTGAGCCAGAGACATCATAAAGTCCTATCAAAATGTCACATTCCTGCTTTGAGACTTGGAGTAATCCAGTCAAGGATCAGCCATATGTTGAAAGGGCACAGGGCACATAGAAAACTTCTGATCTGTTTTCCCCCTAAGAGAAAAAACCTATAAGGAGTTTCCTTGCCTCCAGGCAATACTGTGATGCACCTCCAATCTGATCCTTTCAGAAACATAATCTCTGGATATCAAATGCAGGGCCAGATACACATCGACAAAAAATAATCCCCTCCAGTCATTTACACTCAATATTTCATCATTATTTGATTTGACTTCAATACGGTGGAACATGCTAGAGAATACTGAATTTAATTGTGGCTGTTTATCTGCGGGGGGCGTCATTTTAAGAAGGTGGTCTTGATAATGTCACTGTACCGCTTATTGACATGCACAGCATGACGGCACCTTCACAACACTTCAAAAGAGGGTAAGTAAGTACTTACTGAAGGCTTCTCAACTAAATCATTCTGTTCAGAAAACCACTGAGAAGGACTGCCAAATAAACAAACAAAGCACACACAAATATGCTTAATGAACACCAGCAGATGGAGACCGTATATTTAATGCTGCGTGTGCAGAGAGACCATGTCAAAGAGCACATAAAACACATTAAAGCATCAGTTAAATGGCACTCGAGCAGTGTTTTTGGTTCGCTTGAGTCAGCATGACACACTATTGAAGAAAAAATAAGAAAAAAAGATTAGATAATCAAGAAAAGATGATTTTATGTAAACTTACAGGGCTTGCTGCTGTTACGAACTGTGAAGGTTTGTCACCACCTAGTGGTCTAAGTGAAAATGACATCAGTGTATCTTCCTCCAGCTGTTGCTTACAGTCTATGTTTCCGTCACTAATTTTTAAGTGGCCAGAAGTCAGGTACAATCAATGTCCACAATTCATATGTACCTTATTTTTTTTAACATAAGAGCAGGCACGGCCATTGTAACTTGATCGTGTCGAGGCTTCCGGTGTTAACTTCCAGTTCTGTCCGTTATGCTGCTCGATATTTCAAACTGTTATTTATCATATTTTAACTAGGTAACAAGCTAACCTAGTTAGTTATTTTTTGTTGCTGGCTATTTTAGTATCCGAATGTTACTGAAAAAAAAAAAAAAAAAAAAAAACTTACATATCAGTCTGCATGAGCGATGGACATCGGTAGCCTAATGCTAATCTTTTGTAGCTTATTTGAAGGAATCAAACATTTACAAAAGACCTGAAACGATCGATTCGACCAGTTTAGAAAAAGTAGAATATGGTATAAAAATAATTAAAAAAAAAAAAGAAAACAACAAAACCTACCAAACAAACAACCCTAAAATAAACACTATTAAAATAACTTTAACGGTAAACGCATAAATCTTGTCATTTATCAAAATGTATTAAATACTTTAAATATTTGACAGTGGTTCTACTTTAATTAGGTGTAACATCACTGTAAAATGAACACGTATGCCAATGGTAAATTGGTAAAAAGATATGAAATAATAATGCATGACTGATGAGATTCATTTTGGAAATAAAAAAAAAGTACAATGTAAATGATGTGAAGTACCACTGAACACCTATTTTCAGTCAAATGTTTGACAGAACTTGCAAATGAAAGAAACTGAGTTCAGAATGTCATAAATCCATTTTATTATGAAAAAGAAAAAGCATATCTTGTATCATAGTATACAGTGTAACAGACCATCTCCCACAAGAAAAGTCCATTTTTGGATGCCCCCAATACATGGACCTTTGGACAAGAATTACAAAAAACATCAAATAAAACAAAACTACTGCAACACAGTGGATGTTTCCAAATACGATCAAAATTTTCTATCATTTTCTTTTTTAACAGAGAATGAAAATCCACATTAAGTATGAGTGTTACTTTAGGTTAGTATAATCATCGACTCATAATGGAGAGCATAGGAAATGCCTTAGGTCTGCAAGTGCAATATTCATTATCCAGTTGGTGTTTTGAGTTATTCTAATATGATATTATCAGATAATAAACACTAAGTCAATAAACTAGTCTTCAATTTGATCTGAGAACCAATTGTTTGCACGAACCAGAGTACTGAAATAGTGCTGCTCATAATGGCTCTGGGTAAGTTTAAACAACAACAACCCATTCAAATATGAAATCAACATTAGTGTGTCAAGAAAAGTTTGCCTAAAAGCATCTAAATAAAAGCTGAGACTGTGAAGGACAACCTGCAACCCTTATTGGTGTTGAAGATACTTAAAGCTGGCTTTTTTGCAACTCTTCTAAAAATGTTCACGACGGCTGCATTAGAGTTACGACTCCCTAAGTTACTACGATTGAAGTCATTTCTCCATGATGAGGTAGAATCCAAACATTTCTGTGAAGATGTGTATGGGAATGTAAACAAAACAAATAAAATAAAAATTAAAGGCTTTCGCAATTGATATCTCAAAGCGCATTAAAAGTGACAAGTGTGATGTCAAGCATTAAGTCGGGAAAAGATCAAGACATCTTTAAATCGTTCAAAAACTATATTGATATGCATTCACAATCCACGCAGAACTGTTCTGTACAACTGTTCTAGAAACTCCAGCTGCTCTGATAAAACTGTGCTTAAACATTTCCAATGACTGTAATGTACAAACTACCACAGCTGGTACAGAGAAAGGCCAGCAAAAAGGCTCAATGGTTTAAATACCAATCATCAAAACTGTTTCTGATGAACCAGCACACAAAAACTGCAGAAATGCATAATGCACTTCATAAAAAAAGTAAGCCAATGCATGCACAAGGAATGTCTAATTCACTACACGAACACAGATTTGCAATGTTTTTCAGTTGTGTGCCTACAGTCAGACAAACATTAATTTATTTTGTAAAGATTATTCACATATATGTTTGTGCATTGCACTTTGAAGGGTAAGTTATATATGACATAACATTAGTAAGAGATGATTTTTACATTCATGATATGCAAGAGGCTCCCTCAAAAGGGAATGTTAGAGTTTTTTGTTTCGGAAAAAAAAAGGTCAAATATCAAAAGAAAAAAGCCCATTGCATGATGACGAAAATGAGAGGGAGAGAGATAATAAACACTATATTTGTTTCTATCAAAATACATGTCCAGGTTGCATTTCGCCCTAGAATATATATATTTTTAAAAAAAAGTGTTGCTTAGCTTTTTGTTTTCATTTCTTCTTAGATTCTCATTACCATATAGCCTCTGGAGTTTTATTTTTGAGATTATTTTAATTGATAATTAGATTACATTAGCTTGTCATTCTAATACATTATTTTTCAGTATACATAAATACAATTATTTTTTAATTTAAAATCACCAAAGGCAGTACAACAAAAATGATCATTATATATTTAAATAATTTACCTTTTTATATATAGTGATTTTTTTTGTCATCATGGTTATGAAAACTTTGTGTGTGTGGGTGGGGGTAAATATGCTTCATTTTCTTTAGCAAACTCCACTTTTTCCTTTATGTAGGACACAGAAATGCAACCTAGACATGTTTTTAATAGGTTTATATGGGAGTCATCCATTTGGGTCCTCAAAAAGGGGACTAAACATCATTTAGCATATAATCTGTTTTGTATCTGCATAAAAAGTGCCTCTAATATACACCATTAGGAGTCGGCAACCCCTTCCCGAATCTCCCAAAAAGACCACAGAAGAGAAATCTCACATTTTACTATTCGCTCTGACAACACAGGTTATATAGACCCTTCAAACAGATGATTTAGTTCAGTCTGCCAACACTGCCGAAACCATCCGGGCACGTTCCACATACGCAGTACGTCATTTATCTTACTTTGCACATTATTAGCTTTAAGGTCATGAGTCAATGCAGACACCTTCTGAACACAGCTAGGTGAAAACGCACTGGTATGGTAGTCATAATGGGGTGGACACACATGTGTGCAAGTGTTTAAAGAGGTCTGCATTGCCATGCATTTTGTTTTATAGATGATTAAATGTGTCGTGCAGGGCAAAGCAATGGAGACTGAATAGTAAATAAAGCCATTCTAAAGGTCCATGTGCTGCGTAACTGCCGGAGGCTTCTGCTACCATCTCTATAGGGCTCAATAAGGCATGTGATCATACGCACGGCTAATTCAATCTGTCCACTTCATGTGCACTCATGTCCGACTCGTTTCTCAAAGCACTCTGCGTGATCTGAAGTTTCCCAGAGGGAATGTATACCTCATGATTTCTATAAAAAGTTCAGTTGGTTAGTAAAGCGATGTATATCTTTTATGAGTTAAAGCAGCAGCATATTTATAATAATACATTATTAGTGTCACTATAGCATATCACTATCTAGCAGAGAAGCAAAAACAAAAAGATTCATAAGCTAGTCTGGGAAAGTCAATTCATACTCTTTTGCCACAGAGACAGCCAAGAGAAAATGAAAATAAAATATAGACAAATAACAGGCCTCCCCAACAGTAGTGGTAGAACTCACAAAAATAAATGCATACGTGTAGTTATCAAGTACATTGTTCTGATTGGCTACTCTGTGCAACAGAGAGCCAATAAGAGGTAAGTGTCCAACTGTCCACCTGCTCGAATGACTGACAGAATGTCGTGTAAAAAGCTGAATCCACACAAGTCAAGTGTATAGAGAAATGTGCTGCTGTAAGGCTTTTTTTTAGTTCATGGCTCCTCAGTGGTTGATTTTTGTGTTTCTCCAAAGCAAGTCATCCACAGGTTAATGAAAACACCCTCCCCTTGACATTATTCACCAATGCGAAGGAGAGTCTGGTTATCATTTTAATAAGGGCAAACGAAAATAGTGTTCGATCAAGAGACAGCCGGGAGATCGCAGATAGCTTGATCTCGGTGTGACATCTCACATTAAGCTCCATCTGGATAGCCTCCATAAGAGCTTGTTTTCAAATAAGGAATCACAAAAAAAGGAAAAAAAATACATAGATGGAAAGTCTGTTTTGTAAAGTCAGCCAACATACAATGTCCATAAGGTTAAAAGGGCAGAGTTTCCCAGCTCAATGGTGTGTAAACAGTGCTGATTTGTAATTAGCTCTCTGCCATGAAGGTCACTGTCAGCTGTCGCCCTCTGCAAAGGGTCACCAGTTGGCTTTGACCGCTCTGATGTCACTCACCAGGTTCTGAGCCAGACATATCCCAAAAATCTGAAACATATTTAAAAAGTAGACATCATAGAGGAGAAAAGGAAATAACAGCTTAGGAAATATTACTGTACACTATTCAAAGTGCTCTCATTTTCACTTTTAACTACCTGAACAGCTGAAACATCTCTACTAATCTACAGATGTATGACTCAGAAACAGTCAAGAAATATCGGTATCATATTTAAATTTAAAATAAAACCTATTTTGCATAAGGACAACGTAGTCTGATTTTAGGATAATTAGGGTTTTTTTTTTTTTTAGGGCCATTTAGGATTTTTTCATGACAATTAAAAGGATTAATCCACTTTAATCCAAATTTCCTGATAATTTACTCACTTCCATGTCATCAAAGATTATTATTATTATTCCTTTATTTAACCAGGGGAAGTCATATTGAGACTATAGTCTCTTTTCAAAGAGACTATGTCCATGTCCTTATTTCTTCAGTTGAAAATAAATTAAGGTTTTTGATGAAAACATTCCAGGATTATTCTCCTTATAATGGACTTCAATCGGCCCCAAATGGTTGAAGGTCAAAATTACAGTTTCAGTGGAGCTTCAAAGGGCTTTAAACAATACCAGACGAGGAATAAGGGTCTTATCTAGCAAAGTGATTATTTTTATTTATTTTTTAGAAAACAAAGTAAATTATATACGTTTTAACCATAGACGCTTGTCTTGAACTAGCTCTCTTCTTCTCTATTAGAATTCCAGCAGTGTAGACACTGCTAAGTGTATTACTGCCCTCCACAGGTCAAAGTTTGAACTAACTGTTATATACTTGCACTAGCATATTGTATATGACAATTTAGTTCAAACTTTGACCTGTGGAGGGCAGTAATACACTTAGCAGTGTCTACACTGCTGGAATTCAAATAGAGAAGAAGAAGAGAGCTAGTTCAAGACAAGCATCTATGGTTAAAACGTATATCATTTATTTAATTTTATTTTATTTTTTTAGAAAACAATCACTTCGCTAGATAAGACCCTTATTCCTCAGCTGGTATCGTTTAAAGCCCTTTGAAGCTGCACTGAAACTGTAATTTTGACCGATTGAAGTCCACTATAAGGAGAAAAATCCTGGAATGTTTTTATCAAAAACCTGAAGAAAGAAGGACATGAACATCTTGGATGACATGGGGGTGAGTAAATTATCAGGAAAATTTGATTTGAAAGTGGACTAATCCTTTAAGCATTTTTTTTTTTTTTTTCACGCCCATCCTTAAGGGGTAGTTCACCCCAAAATGAAAATTTGTGCAAGTCTGTGCAAGAAACTGAACATTTTATACAAGATTATTATCTGTAATCCACAGCCTTAGCAAGCGGTCCTGAGCGCATTCACGGCAGTCTGGAGGGCAAGCTTCCTGTCACATATTGACGCATGCAGATCGATCGTTTCACTTCATAAGGCCTCAATGTATCACCAGGAGCCACGGGTATTAATTTTATTTTTGTTTTTCTGACTCTCACAGTGACGGTAGCCATTGACTTGCATTATATGAATCACAGAGGACCACAGATTCAGCTAAAAATCTTCTAAAAAATGTCACCTACATAAGGAAAGGCCTAAGGGTGAGTAAATTAACAACATTTTTATTTATAAAAAAATGTTATTTTATTATTTATTGTACATTTTTAAGTATACACTAAACCATTTGGGGTCAGTAATATTTCTTTAAATAAATTCATACTTCTATTCATTATCAAGCACACTTAAAATTGATCAAAACTGACAATTAAAGACATTTATAATGTTATTTCTATTTCAAATAAATGCTGTTCTTTTGGACTTTCTATTCATCAAAAAATCCTGCAAAAATGTATCATGGTTTCCACAAATATATGAAGCAGCACAACTGTTTTCAACATTGACAATAATAAGAAATGTTTCTTCTGTTCAGAAAAACAGCATATTAGAATGATTAGAGTAATGATGCTGAAAATTCAGCTTTGCATCATAGGAATAAATTATTCACATAGAAAACAGCTATTTTAAATTGTAATAACATTTCACAATATCATTGTTTTTACTGTATTTTTGATCAAATAAATTCAGCCTTGGAAACTTATTTCAAAAACATTTAAAAAAAAAAAAATCTAACCAATCCCAAACTTTTAAACTGTAGTGTACATTGTAGTATCTGAAAAATTTTTCTTTTTAATTTTGGGGTGAAATATGACCCAAACATTTTAAGATTCACTTTGCTCTCCATTAATGTTGGAACTATACTTAAAGCTGTATTTTAAGGTTTAACCAGGAGATGGCAGCATGATATTCATTCTTGTGTGACCATTTTACCACTCAGGCCTCATTCAAGCAAATCTGTTCAGTTACTACTACATCTTTAAAGGATATTTGCATGCTTTGAAGCATTTAATTTCTCATTGTCCTTACCTGTAATAATGCAATCCCCACGAAAATCCCAGCAACAATGATCAGATTGTCCTGTAGCCATTTTTCAAACTGCCCCACGCAGCCCTTGGTGTAAATATACTTCTGCTGATCCAACTCCTATAAAAAATATTATTCAAAACATCCCATCACTTAATGGAAAATGTCAAATCTATATAAGAAACTAAATCTTCATTTAAGTCCACTGTGTGTCATAGTGGTGTTCACTCCTCCGAGTTAACCTTTAATCTTTATACAAGTCCAGGATAAACAACCAGGCCTTCACCTGGGCGGACCTGCGCATTAATCTATTTGAGAACAAATATCCTCTCTGGAAAACTGGAGGAACTCACTCCCACGCTTAGCAGACAAAATGTCACACACCTCACCACATATAACCTGACACAGGGAAGATTCAGTTTGTATTACACTGACATACAGGAATGTCTTAACTACTGTCTGTCAGATTCTGGGAAGGAAAGGAGATGAAAAGGTGTAATTTGGGGCTGTCAGTGACATTTGAAGGTGAAGAAAGAGAAAGCCACACAATCCAGCTTTTGTGAACCATACAAACACGTTCTCCATAGAATCTTTTGTCCCCCCAGGGAAGAAGACACAAAAGACTTTAGAAACGTAACACCAAACCAGTAGGAAGTCGGCAGGATTCAGAGAAAGCCAATGAAAGGAGAGGAAAATGACTGTATGACAGTTAACTGCTTGAAGATTTTTGTAAACTTTTTCTTTCCAAGGCATTCCTCCAAGAGTTGAACAAAGAATATATAAAAGTATGATTCTTTGAGCAGACATTGGTTTATGTCTTTACAATACTTACAGGTCGTTATAAAATCAAATAAAACCTATTCAAAGGTGGATTGTGGGAGAAAGAGTATCCATGGAGACGAGAAACGGTGGTGAACCGTGGGTGCAGTGTCACTCCACCCAGGCTGGCATAAGCCGCTGACTTCCCAATTACAGAGCTCCACAATTTCCCGTGGCTAAAACTAGAAGCTAATTATCACTTTTAAAGGTTTAAACTGTTATTAGGGAGAACAAGAGGAACTCAAATGCTCTCAGAATCTCTCATGCACTTAACCCTTCAGTGCTCTTTTCAGAGGGTGGTCTGACACTACACGATTTATACACTACATTACATCATGTTTTTTCATCATTAAGAATATGGTAACACTTTACAATAAGGTCTCATTTGTTAACATTAAAGGATTAGTTCACTTCAGAATTAAAATTTCTTGATAATTTACTCGCCTGCATGTCATCCAAGATGTTTTTGTCTTTCATTCTTCAGTCGAAAAGAAATTAAGGTTTTTGAGGAAAACATTCCAGAATTTTTCTCCATATAGTGGACTTCAACAGGGTTCAACAGGTTGAAAGTCCAAATTACAGTTTCAGTGCAGCTTCAAAGGGCTCTACACGATCTCAGGCGAGGAATATAGGTCTTATCATCTAGTGAAACGATCAGTCATTTAAAAAAAAAAAAGAAAAAAAAAAAAACATATACATATATTTTTTTTTTTTAACCACAAATGCTCATCTTGCACTGCTTTGCGATGCACCATGTGTTACTTAATCACATTGGAAAGGTTACACATAGACGGAAGTGATGGTCCGGTGTCTACAAAGTGAACGTGAAAATACTAAGTCAAACGGCCTTTACAAAAAAAAAAGGTAAACAATTATGTCGGACGATTTTGAAGTTGGAGAAAATGAGATGGAGACAGCGGTACTTCCGCCTACATCACAAGTGACCTTTCCAACATGATTACGCAATGTGTGGCATATCACAGAGCTGGTGCAAGATGAGCATTTGTGGTTAAAAGATATACATTTTTATTTATTTATTTATTTATTTATTTATTTTAGAAAATGACCAATTGTTTCACTACATAAGACCCTTATTCCTCGTCTGGGATCGTGTAGAGCCCTTTGAAGCTGCACTGAAACCTTCAACCTGTTGAACCCCAGTGAAGTCCACTATATGGAGAATAATCCTGGAATGTTTTCCTCAAAAACCTTAATTTCTTTTCGACTGAAGAAAGAAAGACAAACGTCTTGGATTACATGGGGGTGAGTAAATTATCAGGAAATTTTAATTCTGAAGTGAACTAATCCTTTAACTACTTCAGTTATTTGAATTAAGAATGAACAATACTTCTATTCTGGAACAATACTTCTTAATCTAGCTAATGTCAACTTTAACATTTACTAATACATTATTCAAATCAAAAGTTGTATTTGTTAACATTAGTTAATGCACTGTGAACTAACGAACAATGAATGTTTTAACTAATATTAATAAAGATGAATAAGTACCATAAGAAATGTATTACTCATTGTTAGTTCATGTCAGTTTATACATTAACTAATGTTCAGTGCTTGAAGTGGAAAATAAAAGTGCCGGTACTCCTGATGCTCAGTTCTGGTCCATTTCAAGCACTGCTAATGTTAACAAATGAGACCCATTTGTAAAGTGTTACCACATTAACTAACATATTTTTTTACAACATTTAAAAATCTTGAATTTACTAATGTTGAAAAATACAATTTTTAATATAAAAATGTATTATTAAATGTTGAAATTAACATCAACATGAATAAATGCCGTAGATATATTATTTATTGTTAGTTCATGTTAACAACTGTAGTTAACTAATGTTCACAAATCAAATCTTATTGTAAAGTGTTACCAAGCATATATTATGGATGTGCACAATTGTAACATTTTAAACTAGTAATAACACACTCACCCCTTGAAGCCGCACATCATAGCCACACTGTGTATTCAGGACATCCTCCTGGAGAAAGACCAAGAAAACATGCTCATTTTATTTCAAAACATTTTCATAGAATCGCAAAGAATTCACAAGAGAATAAAACATAATCTGAAGTACAGAATACAGATCAAATATAATGTTTACGATAACATGAAACCATTGGATAGTATTGAATTAGGACAGAACAACATTTTTAGAATAAAACAGAACTTTAAAAATAGAATAGAACAGTGGTTCTCAAACCACCAGCCCTGCACATTTTGTCTCCCTCATCTATCACACCTGATTCAACTCATGAGCTCATTACTAGAGACTGCAAGACCTGAAATGGGTGTGTCAGACATAGCAAAGAATATACATTAACAAGAAGCAACACTCAATAGAACGCTCCATTGCAACACCAGCGGCCAGCAGCAGCCCTGCGTTTCCACCATTTTGTGGTGAAGGCGAGTCGGCAGTCCACTGGTTTCTATGGCAATAGAATTTCTATCAGCTGCTTTGTTAAAACAAAACGTACAATAAAGCTGAAATCCAACCTGAATGATGACAACAAAGAATAAAATACTATCACTAGTGATCATCAAATCCTTTTAACAGTTTATTTTACACACTTTGTGTTTAAGTCTTCCACTTTTTTCACAAAAACTTTGCTCTTAGAAACCCAGTCAGTTTGGGTTAAATTTCTTTAAAAGGCTTATAAACACTGAATTATAACCAACATATGAAGGACATGCATCAGAAAAATTGGGAATGTTGGACAATAAATAAATGTACAACACAGCTTGATTTTGCAGTTTTGTCTAATGTCCGTTGAAGTAAAAGTGTCCAAAAGTGGGAATTATGTGATAACGGACACAGCAATGCATCATGTATTATAAGATCACTATGTTTGTAGCGTGATCCATTAAAACTTACAATACAGCCTATTTCAATTCAGACCTAGATACTATTATTACTATTGCTCCACTAGGTCTGAAATATATTGTTCGCTGCAAACATGATGATCTTAAATTTATTAATTATTAAATTTACTATTAATAAATGTGTACAGTTGCATAAAATGGAAATACTCAATAAAGTAGGCTAACTACGTTATCTCAGATGGATGAATGGTTGGATTCCACAACTGTTAAAATAAAACATATATAAGACAATACAACATTTACTGTAGGAGCCATACAATTTACTAGTGACTTAATTTAAAAAACTGTTCTATTGCGCTTCTGATTTGGCAGTTAAATTTGCAGATTTTGGATGCATAAGATGTGAAGGATTCTATGGTCCAGTTAGTATTTTCATCCCAAAATGGCGGCCGCGCTACCGGAGCGCCATCTAGTGGCTCTTATCCAAAAAATATCAAAGTGTCGCCTCTTAGGTTCTATACTCTTTGGATATAGGGAGACACCAGAAGAGGACAGGTTTGAGAACCAATGGAATAGAACATTATGGACAGAACATAATGTTTAAAAATACAACAAAATGCGATTATGAGGATAATATTATGAGGATTGAACGTATTACTTTGGATAGAAAAAAAATGTTTTGGGAAAAAAACAATTAAATGGAACAGAACTATTCAAATCAGCATATTAGAATGATTTCTGAAGGATCATGTGACACTCAAGACTGGAGTAATGATGCTGAAAATTCAGCTTTGCCATCACAAGAATAAATAACATTTTTAAATATTTTCAAATAGAAAACAGTTATTTTAAATTGTAATAATATTTCACAAAAGTACTGTTTTTACTGTATTTTAATTAAATAAATGCAGCCTTGGTGAGCATAAGAGACATTTTAAAAACATTAAAAATCTTACCGATCCCAAACTTCTGAACGGTAGTGTGTGATTATATGTGTGCGTGTGTGTGTGTATATATATATATATATATGTACATTAGTCAATGTTAATTTTAACACTAATACATTAAAAAGTTAATATTATTTAATAGACCTGAGATGAACAAACTAACAATGAACATCTGTATTTTTATGAACTAACATTGACAAAGATGAATAAATACTGTAAAAAATGTATTGCTAATTGTTAATGTTAGTTAGGCTAATGTATTAACCAAGGTTAACCAATAGGACTTTAGTGTTCATTGTTAATGAAAAAAAAAAAAAAAAAACTAGTAAAACTCCATCCCTTAGCTACATTCTGTTATCCCAATAAAACAGACCAGCACATCATACTAATCTCAGAATGAGTTCTGTGTATGAACACATTTTAAGATGTTAAGCGTGCAGTACAGAAGAAAACGGGTTTAAGATTGTGATAACACAGTTAACTTGCTGAAAGAGGAACAGGGAAGAGCAAGTGGTAAACAGATGAAATCGTTTTTGGCACTCACAGCAGGGTCTTTGACGCAACAGGAGAAGGGAACACCACACCTTTCCCGGCTGGGGTTAAAGTCGGTACAGTTGAAATAGATGTTCAGGTTCCAGTCATTCGGTCCATGAGCGCCACAACATGACCACTGATGTGATACATGACATCACCATAATCATCACACAGCTGTAACTTACAGTTAAAACTCTTCATATAAAGAAAGATGAGTCAGCAGGTGTCTCAAATTTTCAAGTGCAAACTTACATATCTTTCTAATTCAAAATATATACACAGCGCAGCAGAAAATGAGAGGGGAAGAGAAGTGCTGACTCACATATTCTTGAGCAAAGTCAATGAGGTTTTGGAGGTCAATGTCATCCCGGTATGCTTTAACATTGTTGTTGATGAAGAAGTTCAGCTGGTCTTTGATCCAGTCTTTAAACACGAAGGCTAAAATGCCAGCTGTGAGCTCCAGGAAAAAGATGAGACCCAAAAACACAGAAAACTAGAAGAGAAAACACACAGATAGTGAACTTCATCATCCTAAAAATCTCAGTAAATCCTTTTCAGTGATTTTTTTTTTTTTTTTTTTTCCCCAAGTAAACAATTCTTCAATAAAATTATAATTTTCCTCCAGGAGGCATTTCAATTACTTCTGGGTGTATTCTTGTGTTATGGCCAATTCATTTCATTTAAACGTCCATATCTGGAAACAAATAAACCTTGAAATCAGAGGGGAAACAGGTTGCAGAAAAATGGAAGGCAGGGCTCGTAGGCCGGATAAAAGGGTGGAACTCACAAATTTGAGTAGAAACGTGTTTTCCCGGAGCGCACCGATGCATCCGGCAAATCCGAGGATGAACATCACCCCTCCTACTACGATGAACAGCCAAACAGGGTCGAAGCCGCCCAGATCTGTGATGGAGGAAATGTTTGACAGCACTCCCTGTGGGCCAGACACATCAGACGGAGTTGTTACAAGTTCACATCCTGACCTTCAAATCCTCCACCACCTGCTAGGCCACCGCAACTCTCCTCGATGATTCATGCCTTCCACGTTTGGATTTCCACATCAGGGTGGAATCTCAGTTCAATCCCAGAACCAACAGCAGGTTTTTGACCATGCTGACAGCGAATATATACAAGGTTCCTTTTTTGTGTGTTCTCGCCTGGTTTGTCACAACGACGGAAAAAAGGCAGCTCTGAAATTCGCTTGAACACTTAAAATAACAGAATTTCCACCAATCAAATTCAACACCCTCATCCCGATTCTTAATGCTTTACTTCTGTAATTAACATTTAGCAAATTAAAAATGAATGCTTTATTAATTATTTACACGGTGTTACCAAGATGTTTCTTAATTGGCGGACATTAATACAATGCCATATGGCCTACACGTGTCTTTTAGCAGAACAATCAACGACCGAAATGGAGCAATTTCCAGGTTATTAATCAGCCAATTGACTTCTAGATTCATTTAGTCGCCTCAAATTAGCGTGAAGAAATTACATTCACCTTTCATGCATGAATACATAACAGCGAGGGTGACCTTTTCAGAGCGGGACAACAAATCAGAGAGAATAGTCACAATAAATACAAAGCCTTATTAAGCTATGCAGCACAGTTTAAGGCCTGCAACAAAAATGTAACAAAGACATTAAACTGCCTTGGAAATAAATAAAAGATGCCACCTAAATGCTCTCAAATGTCATGGTTAATAAAGGCTTCAGACATCAAAAAGAAGAAAAACCAACATGGGGGAATCACAGAAGTCTTTACATTTCATAAAATAAAGCATAAAGTCCAACAGAAAAAGATGTTAAACATTAATTCTGTTGCCGAATGAGACAACAGGGCATTTGTAGGTAGTTTGTACTTTTAAATTGTGGTTTGTCTTCTGTTTATGTCTATGATTCTGTTGCTCTGGCAACCACATGGATAATAATATTAGGAATTTGAGGCATGTCACCAATCTTTGTGGTAATCTGTATTTGTGTTTCCAACTTGCCTTTTCTGCCCAGGCCCAAAGTCCAATACCCAGGAATGCAGCTCCCAGCAACTGCAACACACAACACAATTTATCACATTTATGCCACTTATACAATTCATTCTCGCTCCATAATGGCATGAGGTTACTGCTATGTGCAGACAGCACTGCTCTCTCTCTTTATCTGAGGGCAACCCATCTGAAACAGAAGTTGGCTGAGTTTCAATCAAAGGTCTGGAAAGTAGCTATTTCCCTGCATGCACTGCCATCTTTGGGATAAGGTTCCTTGTGAATGAGCCAAGACTTGTTTTTACCTGAATGAGAGAAATCACTTGGATGCCACTGCTTACAGCAAGAACCAGTTTTATTCCATTGAAGTTTATCAATAATCTTACCATTCTGGCATGTGTACACTACAAGATCCAAGGCCAATCACATTCTAAATTGACTATCACACTTTAAAGGGATAGTTCATAAAAAATATTAAAAGTCTTTCTCACTTTTCCAAACCCATATTTTCATTCCTCAGAAAAAGAGATGTTACTGATGTCTGTTTGGCATTATAAGTGAGAAACAGGCCAAAACTGTAATGTATGTAATGTTTTAATTAATCCATGTAGCCACTGTAAGCTTAGGGCTGGACAATAATTCAATATCAATATATATCGCGATATAATTATTTTCGATAACGGTGATATGATTTTTAAACACATTTCCGGTATTTCGATATACATTACAGCATTTCTCATTGACTTGAGGCGCAGCGGTTAGAAAGAGCAGAACAAGATTGGCTATTTGCGTGATGACGTACACCACAGAGACACGCTGCCATCAGCGTATCTATTGGTTAATATGGTTTGTTTAAAATAGTAACGTGGAAAACAGACAGAGTTCAGATAATGTATGTTTCAGTCGATGGATGCGCAAAACGACGATAATCAAAAAGCGTGGACAAAACAGTCACTCTTTGTAAACTGTAAACAGCTAACGTTAGTACCGTGTGCTCTCATGTCCAGTCATTTACGCCGTCATCACCCGGGTGTTGATAGCGCGCGAACGCAGGTGAGACCTGAACAGCACACATTGCTATTTGTGTTTAAACTAAACTCATTTGAGCCTTGCTGATTTAAACCTTCAAGAATAAGTCGCGAAAGAGAGAGAACTCGCACGCGCTATGAGAAGATTTGTGTGCGCTCATCCGAAGCGCGCACACGCTTATTTCAGACAGCGCGCAAATACTGAGTTCTCTTTCAAGTCTTGCGCTTTGACGGCCACATTCATACAAAAAATGATGTCAACATGCCCGTCTTGTCGAGTATCCTAGCAAACATAGTCAGTTATGTGTTAAGTGAACGTATAACAGTCGAGAAAGACAGCGCATGTGTAACAGTGTACTGGTTGTCTTAAAGGGAAACAAAAAACTATTCCTGCTGCCTGTTTTTAATGTTAAATCAAATAACAAAGAAATCACTCACTGCTCTTGACTGAATAGTTTTTGTAACTTAAATAATGATTCATCTTATATACAGTAAAGATAATATGCAGTGTTATTTTATATTTGATTACTTTATCCATTTTCTGTACCTGAAAACTACTGTTACATACCTGAAAAACCTGAAAAGCACTGTTTATTTTATTTGAATATTTGCTTTATTGTACTTATTTGTGATGTTGCTTGTAGTTTGATTGTTTGTTCTTATTTTCTTTATTTTTATTTGGCAGTAGTCCTATTTTTAGGGTCACGGTTTCGGTGCGGTACGGTACAGACATCCATTGTGGCCGTTCTTGGCAGTTTTTCTGAGGCTATTATATAGTTCATATCGATATCGGAATTATATCGTATCGACCGAAATTTAGAATTATATCGTGATATAAATTTTGGCCATATCGTCCAGCCCTTATCATTACATATTATATTGTTATATTACAATGTAGGGATGCAGCAATATGAACATTTTGGATGATATAATAGCCGATAATTCTTTATATTTGAAAGCCAATAACCAATATATTGGCCCATAAATCTAAATCCAAATTTTGATATAGTTGAGAGCCTAATTAAAAACATAAGGCTCACCATTAAAAGCCATGTCTCAAACACTTCAACATAAATCAAACATATACAACAGAGTTAATGTGAATAATGGGAGATGGATACGCATTTGCCGAATAAATTCCGACGTAGTGAAAATTAAACTCACATTACTAATCGGCTGTTTCTGCTGATGGTGTTTTATTTACTGTTGGTTACTAGGTTACCAATACCACCATCCTCCGCTCAAGCAACTTGATTGAAATGCACTTTATTTCGCATTTGTGGGTTTTTTTTTTTTTTTCTTTTTTTTACTAACTTTGAAAAGATTTGCTTCACGTTTGGATGGAAACCCAGCTAATGTCACTGCTAAATACCTATAAATATTAAAATGCCATAATTTCGCAATAGCTTTTTATCGACATTAAGAAAATATTGCACAATTTTTGTGTAAATCTGTAATGGAAACCTGGCTACTGGAACGCCCCAATTTGTAAAGATCGGGACTTAAAGCAAATCCCGAGCTTCCGACTCTTATTTACGACTTTGTGGTGGCGTTCATGTGTGTTCAGCTCGTAAATACAATATTTTCACCATGACTTGAATGCACCATTAACCATTTCCTCCTCCATATTCTTCCTTTCTTTTTCTTGTTTTCATTGCAAATCAGCACAGGCACAGGCTAACTACGTTATCTCAGATGGATGAATGGCTAGCGTTTTTAATAATAATCCTAGTCTCACGCGGGAGCTCTGGTCTTGCACGCATGATATCGCGTTGTTTCCTTGTCACATCTCGCATGTGTTTGGTTGTGAAACGTAGTTTGCGTGCCAGAGAGTTGTCGGCGATTTTACCAATTGTAAAGTCATGCAGTGTGAAACCTTCTGTCGCTGATCCATCGTGCAGTGTGAACACAGCAGCAACTGAATGCTGGCCAACATAGTCATGCAGTGTGAAAAGAACAGTGACCCGACTACTTTGAAAATCGTGCAGTCTGAACTCGGCTTTAGTGTTCACACTGCACACGGATTCAGTCCGGTGTTATGACGAATTTCGACCCCCTGCCAAATTATTACCCCCCTCGTTGAAGTCGCTACCTGATTGCATAATCTTAACCCCACCCTTCCCCCATACCTACTCCTAAACCTACCAGTACTAGGGGGGTAATAAACTGGCAGGGGGTTTAAATTCGGCACAACACCGGCAATGCATTCCAGGAGCATTGCAGCGATCGTTTACGTTTTTGCTGTGCTGCACATGCTGAATTAAAGTGACAGTACATTGTTCACATAAAAATAAATATAGATTGAAATGAAAATATATGAATTTCACCATAAATGCATAGAATTAAACTCTACTGTGTCTCACACTTAACATTTGCCCCGGGTACAGCAAGGAAAAACATGATGGATGATAGCACTTGTCTATTTGTGGAGGTAGAAAAACAAGTTCTTTATGACCCGCAGGATTTCTTGTATAAAGATTTAAATGCAAAAGAAAAGTCTTGAGAGGCAGCTGTTTTTTTTTTTTTTTTTTTTTTTTTTTTAATTTATAAGTTTAATTTAAAATGTTTGTAATTTTAACATAGCAACTTAACATAGGGCTATTAATCTATATAGAAGCATTGAATAATACATTGTTTATATTTACTGTTTCAATGTGAATACGTCTATGAAAGATTGTATAACTGTACTGTGTACGAAGAGAATTGCAATACTGACTAAACATTTTCAGTAACAACTTTTGAAAAAATTAATGAATAAATGTTGTGTTTGTGGTATACAGCTGCGGATCAGTTGCGCAATGCAAACGCAGCATATGTGACAGCACAATGAGAGTGTGCTGCTCCTGCATCGCATACGTATTGCAACACGCACTGCATATGCACAGCAAGCAGAATGTGTGAACATGGCATTATTCAAATGAACCGCACTAACAGAGCAATCGCACCAGAGTTAATTTAAATCGAACCAAATCTGTCAGGTGTGAGCACATTCTATATAAATCATTTTTAAAAGTTGTGAAAATTACATGATACAGAACCTTTTTACAATGTGTACCATTGTTAAAGACTTTAAGTCTAGCCCTCGTTTTCATTTGCGTTAAATTCAATATGCCATCTAACCTGACTAAGGTCTATAGCTTCAGAAAACTTTGGACAGTCACAAATGTTATTAGGTTCACTTTTATTAAAACAAGTCATACGCCACTTTTATTACACAGAGACTTAATAGATGGTACAGGAAATTACCAGAGAGAGGAGAATGAGATGAGACTACTGGTTAAACCATGCAATGAAAAATGTTTCTCTGCAAGTTTGATTTGCTAACTGATCTTCTTGGTTTAATGTGTTATCAAAACTACAGATTCCCTGTCAAACTCCTGCTGGGCTCTCAGCTGTGTGTTTGACTGCAGGTTAGAGCAATACCAGCGTGAGGGGAAATGTGAGAGCGGGAAGGTAAGAGTCAGAGTTTGGGTATCAGCAGCCACAAATCCCATAATCCTATTTCCCTGTGGTCTCGGCTAATCCAATGGATGGATGGGACAGAGCAAGGGCCAGTCATCCACTGCACACACTTTCTCTGTCAATACGTGCCACTGACTCCCACTCATCGCTATCATGAAGACATCAGTCTATCTCCCCCTGTCCTGATGGTTGTGATCCAGGGAACGCCCATGTGGATATCGGGATTAGACACATTCAAGCATCGTAGAGCACTTAAAACATCTAATTTAGTTATTCTGGCCAATCAGAGGAAAGCTGCTATCTCACACAGTAGGATGATTACACATACAGCATCACAGTATTATCACAAAAGGCAGCCAAATAAACTCTTGGCTTAAACTCTCAGCTGTGACAGGGAGCAGAAACTCTTTTTCCACCAGGTGTTACATCCATAAGAACAACTTTTGCTTTCCTTCTCCTTAAGTCATCTTCTGACATCTTTATCTTTATTTTATTAAAGAACTGCTGCACCACCAAGGAAACTTATGCTTTTGGAAATTCTGACTCAGTACATCGCAAGCAGTACTAAAAAAGCCAGAAATACTACTAAGGCAAACTGCTAACTGTCCTTAAAACGTTTACTTTGAATATTAAAGTTCTGAATGTCATTTTTAACACCGGAACTAAAGAAACAAAAAAAGGCTTTTATGACAAATATTTTGTAACGGAACTTGTCGAACCTCCAAAACAATGCTGTGTGCTGGGATAAATGCACTTGTTGTATGCGAGTACATATGATGGAGCTGACAACTTATAGAGCTTATAAAATGTGCAAAGGAGTCAAGACAGCAGCAGGAATTCCTCCATCACACACACAAACGAAGATCTGCTGCGAGGAGATGCGGTTCTGATGCCTGTACTGAACTGTGATGGGGAACACCGTGACTATGACAAGAAAACAAAAAGGTACGCCTGAGCATTTTGTCCTTTTTAGGGTCGCATCTTGTGACACAATGTCCTGTTTTTGGTTTGTTTACATGTCTTTGGTCAGTGTTGCACCAGAGTTCGTTTCAAAGCAGTCCGAGACCCATCTTTCCTGGGGTCTCGGCCTGCGTGTTAGGTGCACACTGGGGTTCAGATGGCATTGTTCACACTTATTCAAATGAAGCGCACTAACAGAGCAATCACACCAATCAAACCAAACATGGCAAGTGTGAACACACCCTAAGTGTACTTTAACTTTTCTAAAGTACATAGGCCACATACACACTGCAGATAAATTCGGTTGCCAGTTCAACTTTTAGTGCTTAATCCTGTTCTGTACACACACAGTTCAGTAAAATACGGGAGTGACAACCGCATTCTACAACCAAATTAACTCCCGAAAATTACAGGTAGTGACAACCACATTTACAGAAATTCTATGCAGTGTGTACAGAACCGAACCAAACTGAACAACTAGTTGTTAATGATGTTTTTTAACATTCATCGGAAATGTGTCCCTCTTCTGTATGCGCGGTGAATCACAGGGAAAGCACTAGCCTTGATTCATTTGTGTTGCCAGATCTTGCTAGAAAAACCAGGGAACAGGCCCATAAAAACCCCAAATAAATCCTAATGCTTTATGCTGAAAAAAGACCAAAATATCACGACCCATGTCTGCTCACTTTAATAACTCAAACCCGATCTCTTTATGAGCAGAGCTTAAACAACAAGCCCGAAAACACTTAAAATGAGTGATCATGGCAACACAGAAAGAACTTGTGCTGTGTGAAACAGGCTGTACAAACATTGACAAAACACAATGCCTCCGTCGACGGTTTAGTTAAATTGCTAAAATAACAAGTGTTATGTCACTGTAATATTACTTTGGTCACAATAACAGATACCAAACATGCGAGACGCCCGAACATTGCTATGGTTTCAAAGCTGTCAATCATCGGAGTTTTGAAAGCGAGTCGTGTTCTGTACACAGATGTAACGATAATTTACAGGATTCACTCCCGTATTCAAATGCGGTTGTCACTCCTGAAACTTTCAGTGTACGTGGCCTATCTGACTTGTGATTTTCATCTGGTGGGTGATAGAACTCAGCCTCATATCATCCCAAACCTGCCTTTGTGGAACACAAAAGAACATACTTTGAAGAATGTTGCAACTGTCCATATAATGAAAGTCAGTGGGGTCTAAAACAAATTCATTGTATGGGCAAATAACAGAGAGAGAGAAAATCATATGGGTTTAGAAACAACTAGCAACAAGCAAACGATTCCAGAATTTTCATTTTTGTTTTCATTATCCCTTTAAGCAAGCACCTAGAAACTGCATAGCAACACATTAAAAACTACTCAGAAAACCTTAGCAACTGCATTGCAACACCCTGGCAATCACCAACAGCAAAATTATTTGCTAGAACAAACACCACTCAGATTTTCTTCAGAAACAGCAAAAGACTAGTGTTGCACTTGTAATGCAAGTTTACCACTTATCGTGGGAGCCTGTTTATGGTTCTTATCGGTTAGAAAATATCTTTCTCTGGCCAGTATAATGGAAATATTGCATCATTTCCAACACGACGCTGAAAATGTGACACGAACGTGACTTCTAGCCGTCATCAAGGGGACGTATCTCACCCATATACTTTAATTTATTTCAAAACAACAAAACTATAAAACAATGAACAAAAGCAGTTCGTTATTACAACATAATTGCTAAGTGTCAGCAGTGCCCCAATACTGGAATATTAGAGTAAGTTCAACATTTGATGGAAAAGGGAATGACTAATGTTTGATTCATTTATGTTTTAGTGAGAATGAGTCAATGTGTGCGAGTGAGAGTAGGGCCTGCTGGGAAATGGCATGGAAATAAACTCCCTCGCAGAGCAACAGAGGAAGAGGGGGAACGGACATGTGGTTCCCATCTGCCGTATGAACCTGGAGGATATGAATAGGAAAAACATACAAAAACAGGGCTACACATGAACTCAGCACGAGCTCAAGCAAGGACACAAACACATGCAATAAACACTTCAGGTTTCTCTCAGAAATCAGAAACACGCATTGCTTTGTTTGCACACAATGCACAAGCCACACACGTTAAGCCTGCAGACAAATGCAGCAGTCAAATATTTTTGTCGCATCAGGGGCGGTGTGCATGACAATAGTCGCACGGCCCCGTCAGCTCCACAGCGAGAGATAAATGGAGTTCACTGAGACACACAGTGCCGTGGCTCGCACCCGGGCCCCTCAGACTCTGTGGGAACAGCACGTCCCCTCTCATACACACCATTTGCTCACTCCCAAACATCTTCATTTGAATACAAGACAAGGGGGCTGTGAGGCACCCAAATAGAGAGGAGGAGGAGAATTTGGAAAGGAGGAATTAAAGGCTGTTGGGGTGGAAAGAGGGGGGGGGGGGTCTTGTTGGGAATGTTAAGATGTCCCTGCAAAGCCTCCCGGGTAGATATCAGACTGTGATTACTGAGCAAGGCGTCTGTAATTACAGGCCATCAACTTGGCCCAGTCTGAGGCTGGCGAAGTGAGTGCTCTGTAGGGATCAGGTAGGTTTCTGACCGATCAGACTGTCTCCACTTTAAACCAATCAGACAGGCATTAGATGGTATGGGTACACCGGGGTCAAACAGTCTGCAAAGAGAAAAGGAGTCAAGAGACAATGGAAGGCTTTCAGACATGACGAGGGTACAATAAATGCAAGGAAGTATGGAAATCACACTTAATTATTGATGCTACTGCTCAAAATTAGGGTTAGGGATTTGAACGTACCAATTACACAAGCACTCATCCTGTACAGTTCAAGCTACAGACATGAATGACACTTCCAATTATGAGAATTGTTGAAAAGTGGCCTTCTATTATTTTCTAAGCGGTAAGATTACTCTTTAAGCATATTTTTTATCTGATCAGTATCTTTACATCAGCTGTCACGCTTGTGTTGTGCAGTAGGTGGTGGTAGGCACCTTTAAGTGGAAGCAGCTCAAATATGAGTGAGTGAGGTCCGAGAACCAATGAGGTTTGGGCCGCGTTTAACTCCACTTTTAGACATACACTCGCAAACTTCCCTAAGCAGGCTCGCAAACTTCCAGGCCAGATCGCCTTCCGTATTCAACGTACGAAGAAAGTGTAAAATCTTGCAGTTCAAAAAGCTTACACTACGTCCTACACCTTCCCTATTCAACTTACGGAAAAAGTGTAACTGACGCGAGGGTTGTCACGATACCATAAAAATGTCTTACGATACTATACCAGCTGAAGTATCACGATACCAAGTAGTATCGCGATACCATGTAGTATACAAAATGAACCAAACTTTCATAAAAACATGAAAACAGACGAGATTTTTCTCTGAATACTTCATTAATGAGAATGAATAACAGGCTTTTATTACCAATCAAATGAATCATTGTAAATAAAATTCATCTTAGCACTGCACAGAAGCTGTATGAACTGACATTACGATGTAGCATTTATGCATTTACACTTCAATTACAATTGCATAAATAATGTTATGATATTAATGTTTCAAATATAAAAATCTGAATATAGAAATAAAAATGATAGACCTACTTTAAGATGGTAAAAAATTATAGAATAGGCCTACTTTTAGATGGGAGACTAAAGTCGCCAGTAGGTGGCAGCAAGTGTTAATGATTAAGTCAATGGCTGCGTCTGAAAAACTTAGGTAGCTGTCTTGCTGCCTCGCTATCTTATAAGAGAATGACTTGTACGACAGCATTTGTGCATGAAGGTACCTCACGAAATTGATTTCGGACAGACTTCTGAGGCAGCGTAACAGTTTAATGATCTACAGCAATATAGCGCGAGCTTTGGTGAGAACCAAACAAATATTTAATTACTACAGTAGTAATTTCTCAATAGAAATTATATCAAAATTGAAATATGTTGATCAAAAACGTACATTTATACACAAACTGAGCAGCAAACGCAACCTTTGGACGCCATCTTTATTTTTCTAGCTCAACTGTCACAGAATGGAAAGCACAGGATTGTGGGATATCAAAGGCAGCTAAGGATACATCTATGCTTCCTTCAAAAATCGATCTGAGGAAGGTATCTCATGAGAGAGGAAGTGAAGCTAACATTGGATTCGGACGTGCCTTGATGCCTTCTTACCTTGAAATGTGTCCTCGGAAGGCAGCATTTTTCAGTTTTCGGACACAGCCATTGAATCATTCAACCGATTCGTTCAAAATGGCTGATTCATTCAAGAATGAAGCAAATGACTGTCTTAATGAATGGATTAGTGAGTCAGTGACTCACCCAATTTGTTCAAAAACAGATTCATTTAGAAACTAAACAAAAACAGCGCTCTTGCTCATTTCACTAACTATCAGGAGCATTTTTGCCAGCCTATCTTGAAATATCTAACCCTGACTGGAGAGCAGTATGTATATTAAAACATATAATACATTTATAATTATAAAATCACGATTGATATGACTGATAAGAACCGAGTGCAAACCCGCTATAGCTTATTGATGAATGGAATTGCATTTGTCTGAATCGGGTTCGCAAAGATGTTTCTAGAAACATTTATTTAACTATTAACTATTTAATCTTTTCCAGAAGTGGTCAAATAAGCAACGGGAAAACTGTGAGAATTCATTCTTATATAAAGATTTTATGATGTTAATTAAGTGAATTTCAGACCCTTTCTCCAGATAAAATGCACTGCGAACAACAACGTGCAAGTGCAACTTTATCTCATTGCAAAATTAACTGAAGCATCAGGAAACAATAAGGCGCTAATTCTACAGAGCGTTTACTACACAGGGCACAGCAGACAGTCAACGGCAGTCTCTTGTAATGTTTTTGCAGGCACGCATGTTCAAGTGAAGTGTACCTGCCGCACATACAACATTCCTTACGGTTCTTACGATACTACCGTTTAAAAAATACAATGGCATCGCCAGTATTTTAAAGCTTTAGTATTGCGATACTACCATAGTACCGGTACACCGTGCAACCCTAGAATACGGAAGGCGGTCTGGCCTGGAACTCACTTCAAAATGACATCAGGGATTCCCCCAAGGAGAAGTGCTTAGGGAAGTTTGCGAGTATATGTCTAAAAGTGGAGTTAAACGCGGCCCAAACCTCATTGGCTCTTGGACCTCACTCACTCATATTTGAGCTGCTTCCACTTGAAGGTGCCTACCACCACCTACTGCACAAAAGCTCTTCAAAATGGCATCGGGGATTCTCCCGAGGGGAACTGCTTAGGGAAGTTTGCAAGTTAGATATTTTACTTCCTAACTTGTTAAATATGGATTTTTTTTTTTTTTTTATGCAAATGCATCGCTTTGCTTCAGAACACCTTTATTAACTCCCTGGAGCATTGTGTAGCACACGTTTATGATGGATGGATGTGGATGGAAGCACTTTTTTCAGCTCATACTCATGAGCCCTGTTCAGTGCCATTATAAAGCTCGGATGCATCAGGATATTTATTAATATACCTCTGATTGTGTTCATCAGAAATAAGAAAGTAATATACACCTAGGATGGATTGAGGGTGAGTAAAGCTTGGGGCAATTTTCATTTTAAAGTGAACTAGTCCTTAAAATCCACTTTTTTTTTAACCTTCTGTTGCAATTATTGTGCTTATTGTATTTTAATTTTACTTTTAAAGTTGTATGAATTTTATTTCATAAGTTTAAGTTTTGTTTAGATTTTATTTCAGCTACATTTCAACCATGAAAATTATTTTAATAGGTTTAGTTTGACAGTAACAACACTGCAAACCTAAAAAAAATATTTCAAGTGTTTTCATCCATACAATGAAAGTCAAAACAACACTGGATCCCACTGAAGCTCGCTCACTGCATGGACAAAAAACACTTCTCAAAATATCCATTTTAAAAATACTTTTGTGCTCCACAGAAGAGAAAGAGTCTTGTGGGTGAGAACATATTGACAGAACTTTCATTTTTAGGTGAACTTTAAAGAATCAGATTTGACTTACAGCAAATTGCTGTAAGTCAAGTGTTTAATTTAACTACATTTAAGAGAGGGTTGATTACAGCTTCCAGAAGTATTGACTGACATTCTGGCCACAATTTGGTGAAAACACTGGCGTCTAAGTTCCTACAAAACACAACAGACTCTCTATAACGTGGGAACAATGGCAGTAGGAGGGCTAGCTGTTACAGAGGACAGCGGATCATTATGTAAGGTTAACATTTCAGACGGGAAAGCATTAAAGCACAAGGGGCACCAA
Source organism: Chanodichthys erythropterus (assembly GCF_024489055.1). Lineage (NCBI taxonomy): Eukaryota > Metazoa > Chordata > Actinopteri > Cypriniformes > Xenocyprididae > Chanodichthys > Chanodichthys erythropterus. Next base: position 19,453,530 of record NC_090221.1, on the reverse strand, counting down.
TTACCATCACGTCCTCCAGAGGGGTCTTCACTACCCTATTCAATACGAACCAATTAAGAGAAACCAAGATGGAATTTATGACATCAAGAAGCTTAACAGAATCATGCTCCAGGTGATGTGTTCACACCAAAAGTGACTCATGGAAGCTTCCCGCTCCAAGTGACTCCAAGTGATCTCACAATTTATCACTCTCCACATGAAAACCTTAGTGAAATGATTGGTTCTTAACAGTGTTGGATGAGGTACTTACTGTCTGAAAAGTAATTTAATTACTCAATAAGTAACTTACTAATTACTTCTTAAAATTAGCCTTTTGTAGCTTTTTAAAAATGTTAACTTTATTAAAACATATTATAATACTTTTATTTACTTTAAAATACTTACTTTTTTTTTTAGAGTCACTATACCAAAAATCTAGTAGTCAGTACCGATACCACCAAAAGTGCACAATCCCAAAGTCGATACCACAGAAAAAATATATAAAAATACAAATAAAACAATGCTATATATTTTTTTCCAGGTAGGTCTAACAGTAGCAAGAAAAAATACCACAGAAATTGATTAATCAAATATAAAATAACTGCATAGTCATAACTGTATAAACTAAATATAGATTAATCCTTATTAAAGCTTTTCTTTTGTTGTTTGATTATCATTTATAATACAGACAGCCAATAGTAGACAGTAGCATGTTTTAAAGGCTGCTGTCACTAAGACCTAATGGACGGAGACAATGCTGTTACACATGCTGTTCACATTCACATAACCAACTCAAATATACGCCAAGACAGGCATTTTGACATATACTTTACTTTTTCAGGGGATAAGCAATTTAATTACGGTAACACATTACACCCAGCACTGGTTTTTAATGATGAATGTAATGGAGAAATGTCCATATTTAAGAATTAAGAGTCACTGGAGAGAAAAAAAAATTTTGTCATCATTTGCTAACTCTCACTTTCAAGTTGTTTCAGTTTCAAACCCATACGTTGTTGTTTGCTAGTTGAACTTAACTAGATATTTTCCATACAATTAGTGAACATGGCTGTCAAGCTTCAAGAAGGACCAAAAATAGCATCCAAACAGCTCATTTTCTATATTCCAAGTATCCATAAAGGGTTAGCTCACTAAAAAATTTAAATTCTTTCATTAATTACTCACCCTCATGTGGTTCCAAACCCTTAAGACTTTTGTTCATCTTCGGAACACAAATGAAGATCTTTTAAATGAAATCTGAGAGCTTTCTGTCCATCCTTTGACAGCTACGCAACTACCACTTTCAAGCCCCAGAAAAGTAGTAAAGACAACATTAAAGTATTGTGACTCAAGTGGTTTAACCTCAATTTTTTTGTGAAAAATTTATTTACGAGCATTGTAGATTAATATTTTGTGCAAAAAAAGCACTTGTGTTGCTTCATAAAACTGAGGTTAAACCACTGGAGTCACATTACTTTAATGATGTCTTTACTACCTTTCTGAGGCTTAAAAGTGGTAGTTGCGTAGCTGTCAATGGAGGGAAGGAAAGCTCAGATTTCATCAAATAGATCTTCATTTGTGTTCAGAAGATGAATGAAAGTCTTACGGGTCTTATGAAGTTATTTTTAATGAAATCCGAGAGGTCTTACGGATGTGGAACGACACGAGGGAGAGCAATTAATGACAGAATTTTCGTTTTTGTGTGAACTATTTCTCTAGAACTATTGCAATCAGTTTTTCTCTAAATCACCACAAGAACATGTAAAATCCATTTGTGGAAAAGAGATAATTTCCAACAGTGACCTGGAGAAACTGAATGCTGTGAGGTAATCTCTGTTAAACCTGTGAATTGACCCAAGCTCCCCAACTAATGAGACCTGGATAATCCTATTTACCCTCCACTCCCCCCACTTCTCAATGGGATGTATTCTCTAGACCTGGAAAGGTACTGAAAAAGATCCAACAAACATAGCAAGCCTAATCCATTCCCATGGGAAACAGGCGATTTTCTACCTGGATGAGAATTTGAGTATCTATCCAACATTATACACCTCAGATAGACCATTTACTTCATAAATAAATAAAAATATAGCACTTGTACGTTATATCTCATACAAACACGTTCATGTTATATGTTGTGAAATGAATAAGTTAATTGTCTATCCTGCTTAACTTGAACTGAAATAAGGATTTGATTAGTTGTTTGAAACATACAATGCAAACATTACAGAGGAAATTAATGAGTTTGAGAGCCACAATAAAAAGCAAATTAACAGCAGATCCACAAAACTTACCCAAAATATGATGTTGAATCCGAATAAGAAGTATTTAACACAGCAGCTGACCTCTGCTCCTTTAAAATGATGCTGTTTTCTGCTCATTTTGTCCAGGCCAGCCAACGCTGTTGTGATGATTCAAAGATCAGCTAAAACTAACCGAATGGGCAAAAATACGATTGGAAAAAGATTGACGCATCTATATTTTAGCCGAAGAGGCTGCTAACCAGCAATACATCGCAAACCACAACATTGCACCATCAACAAACGCTTTTTCCACTGAGCTGAATTCTTCAGTTTTTAACATATAAACAATAGGTGGGGAGTTAAATGGGTGGGGAAATTAATGCTCCAGGTCCCCCCTGATAAACCCCGCTCCTTTTGGATTGGTGTCATGAGATGTGTTTGATATTTTAACCTTATTGTGAACGTCCCGAGGAAACAATCCAGAGCAATCTAACAATCCAATAAGAATAGTGAAGCGTGACACTGCAATCAGAGGACACGAGCTCGCTGTCAAGCTGTCATAGTAAAAGTCCTGTCAGCGGCAAAATTCATTAAACGATTATTTATTTCACCAACTAATCATTATGAAATATAAAACGTCTTTCATCATAAAGTAGTTTTTAAAGTCATTTCGGGGCGAGATCTGTTGTGGTCGTCTTAAGTATGCTTTTCCAATTATCAACTCTTGAATTTGTAAGCATGTTGTTGTTTTTGTTTACTTATATTTAATAAATCTAGTGAAAAATGCTGTTTAGTATAGTCCTGCCCTCAACCTTGTAATTCCCACCCTGCATCAAGAGACTGTATTTTGCATATTCCATATCTTGTATGTAAATTCTTTCAAATTATTGTTTCTTTTTAATCCTAACCTTGTCCTTTTCATTTTGATTGATTTTGATTTACCCCTCACTTCCTTTATTTCTGTAATTCATCCTTTATTGTCTGTTCCACTGCTATAAATAGCCTATATATTTATATATAGCCTATATCAGGCCTTCCGGAAACAGAAGACAAGGAAATCACCAGGCCCAGATGGCGTTACACCAGCCTGTCTGAAACTCTGTGCTGACCAGCTGGCCCAACAGATCACTGGAGCTATCGAAGTCCATTCCTGCTTTAAATTCTCCACAATCATCCCCATCCCAAATAAACCCAAAATCAATCTAGAGCAATCTGGATTGAAAGGATTAAATGACCTGTTGCTTTAATGTCATGTTGTTACATGTAATGTCATTGTTTAAGGTCATGAAAGACTTTGAAAGACTGGTGTTGGCTTAACCAAAGGACATCTCTGGACCCTTGCTGGACCCCTGCAGTTTGCTTATCGAGCAAACAAGTCTGTGAATGATGCAGTCAACATGGGACTGTTTTACATCCTGTGACATCTGGACAAACCTGGGACTTATGTGAAGATCCTGTTTGTGGACTTCAGCTTGACTTTCAACACCATCATCCCAAACCTCCTCCTGTCCACATTAACCCAGCTCTCTGTGCCCTCCTCCATCTGTCATGGGAACACCAACTTCATGACAGACAGGCAGCAGCTTGAGGCTGGGAAAATTCTGATCCAACACCCGGCAATAAACATGTGCAATAAACAACACTATTTATACTTATATTTATTTAGCATACCTCTTATTTACATTTCCCTGTGCATACATATATTGTACATTGTCTATTTTTGCATATTGTGTTTTTTATATATAGTTTTATTTTATTTTTTTAATCACTTATTCTATTTTTTATTATTATCTGTCTTGTCACTGTCATTCTGTGTGCGTGGAAGCTCTGTCACCAAGACAAATTCCTTGTATGTCTAAACATGCTTGGCAATAAAACCCGTACATATATGCATTACACACACACACACACACACACACACACACACACACACACACACACATATATATATATATATATATATATATATATATATATATATATATATGTGTGTGTGTGTGTGTGTGTGTGTGTGTGTGTGTATATATATATATATATATGTATATATATATATCTTAAATATCTTAAATTTTGTGTCATATTATATGCAATTGATGTGACAGCTCACAAATAGTAGCCTACATTTACAGACGGCGGACGGGTTATTTTATTTTGTCACTTCCGGTTGTTGTTGTTGTGATTGATCGTCGCTTATTGCTGCCGTTGGAGCTGCTTATGCAGCATCAATGCAGCATTGAGGGTCTCTCTGGAGTATATAAAGCATGTTACCCTGCATGAGTAAATAATCTAAACAGAATATAAACACGCCTCCGAGGAGTGGGGGTTCAATCTTCAACTGGCTGGCGGCAGCAGCCACTGACAGGTCACATGACCTGGTGGCAGCTGCCAGTCTGATTCTGGCAGGTCACGTGACCTGCCAGTGGCACTGGTGGCAGCTGCCAGTCTTGATTCTGGCAGGTCTGTCAGCGGTGGCTGACAGAGTGTAACGCGTTCCTTATTTCTATCGTTGCATGGAAATACATAATTGTATTATTATTAATATAATCTTATGACTCTATTCTTTTGTATAATACACGTTTTAGATGGGTTTATCTCAATTAAAGCAGTAAAATGACCGTGATCTCAACTGGTGGAAAATGACGCATAGCCCAGCCAGCCACTGCTGAGACGCGAGTATAACGCGCTCTCTAATCACTCTCGCTGCATGGAAATACATAATTTTATTATTATTAATATCATATTATGACTCTATTCGTTTGTATGGTGGACGTTTTAGATGGGTTTATCTCAATTAAAGCAGTAAAATGACCGTGATCTCAACTGGTGGAAAATGACGCATAGCCCAGCCAGCCACTGCTGAGACGCGAGTATAACGCGCTCTCTAATCACTTTCGCTGCATGAAAATACATAATTTTATTATTATTAATATCATATTATGACTATATTGTTTTGTATGATTGACGTTTTAGATGGGTTTTTCTCAATTAAAGCAGTAAAATGACCGTGATCTCAACTGGTGGAAAATGACGCTCAGCCCAGCCAGCCACTGCTGAGACGCGAGTATAACGCGCTCCTCTAATCACTCTCGCTGCATGAAAATACATAATTGTATTATTATTTGTGATGTCCTTACATTAATGCACCACTAGATGGCACTCGAGTTTCCTGAGTTATATATATACATAGGAAGTAAGTGAGAAGAGTGAGAAAGTATGCTGAGCATGTGCATGCATGTTATCCTGCTTGTTCAAATTAGTTATTAAAGTTTCCTTAGAGGAATACACAGTTTTGTGCTTCTTGTCTACATGAAGACATAACAAATTTGGCGACGAGGACGTTTTTACAAGATTTCCTGAAGATGGCATCAGTAAGTGCTCCATTTCCCAGTCCTTTTTTGCCTTGTTCCGGTGAGCCTGCTATACCATTAGTAACATGGCTGAAGATGTTTCAGAACTACATGCTCGTCATCAATGCTACTGGGGATTCCTGGCCAGAAGCCAGAAAACGGGCTTTGCTCCTTCACTGCCTCGGAACTGAAGGTCAGAGACTGTTTTATACATTACCCAATACGGGTGACGATCTGGCAGATGCTATTAAAGCTTTGGAAGAGCACTTTATTCCAAAAAGAAATGTGGTCGTGGAAAGACATGCCTTCAGGAAACGAGTGCAGAGGACAGATGAAACGGTAGTGCAATACATTGCTGCATTGAGAGATTTGGCGACTACTTGTGAATTTGCTGACAATCTTGATGATATGCTGCGTGACCAGCTTGTAGAAAACATTGCTAACCCTCGCATTCGTGAAATATTATTAGTGGAATCTAAATTGACACTGGAGACTGCAATTACAATTGCCACACAGCTAGAGGCCGCTGATGCCCAGGCAAAATCAATGGCTACAAGCAAACCTGCTCCAGTACAAGCCGTACATGCCACTCCTGCTTCTGGACGACAGCGTCCTAAGACCAAATTTAAAGCACGTACCTCATCGAAACCCTCTGCTTCTGCTCCATCAGCTCGGACATGCTTCCGTTGTAGCTCCGCTAGTCATCTTGCAAACGCACAGAACTGCCCTGCTGCATCTGCTAAATGTAAGAATTGCAATAAGACTGGACATTTCGCACGAGTCTGCCGTTCTGCTCCTACTCGTTCAGTGCATTCAGTTGAATTACCAGAGGTCTGTATTCTCTATCTACCTGGAGCAACTGACCGTTTGATGTGTGATGTGACCATAAATGCCACACCTGCTGCCACCCCTGTGTCTCTTCAACTTACAGTGGACTCTGGTTCATCAGTGTCCATCCTGCCAAAACAATTGTATGAGCAGCATTTTCACACTGTACCATTACAAGCTCCTACTGCCCGTTTAGTTACTTATTTACAAGAGCCAATTTCAGTACTAGGATGTTTACCTGCAACGGTATCCAAATATGGCATTACCTGTCCTGCACACTTCTTCATAGTCGACCATGGCACAGCTTTGCTAGGCATGGACCTGATTAAGGGACTCCAGCTTCGATTTGATGGACACACTGTGCTGCCGCCACCACAATCCACTTCAGTCTGTGCCCTCTCCACTCCTCCATCACAGCGTGCTGCATTGGGCTGTGTAAAAATTTTACACACAAGGTTAACATTTCTGACTCTGTACCCCCTGTCAGACACAAGTTGCGTCGCTTACCTTTCTCTGTGAGAGATGCTGTTTCTGCAGAACTGGAGCGACTCTTGCATGCAGGTGTAATTGAAAGGATTGACTCCTCTCCATGGGTTTCCCCAATTGTTGTGGTCCAAAAGAAAACTGGGGGGATCCGCATGTGTGTGGATCTGCGAGGGCCCAATAAGGCAGTTATAGTAGACAGCTACCCACTGCCACACATGGAGGAGATGATGACATTACTGCAAGGTGCAACTGTATTCTCAACTATAGACTTGGAAAGTGCATACCATCAGGTACCTCTTCATGAAGACAGCCGGGACCTCACTGCATTCATCACACATGAGGGGCTCTTCAGGTTCTGCAGGGTACCTTATGGCTTGGCATCTGCTCCATCTGCATTCTAAAAGATGATGGTTGTCATTCTAAAAGGACTCCAGAATGTTGCAAATTATCTGGACGACATCATTGTGTGGGGACGCTCATTACAAGAGCATGATCAAGCGCTAGAGAATGTGCTGCAACGTCTCAAAGATGCTGGGTTGGTGCTGAATGAGTCTAAATGTCAATTCAGAAAGCAGAGCTTGAAGTTTTTAGGACACATGGTGACATCACAGGGTATTCAGCTGGATCAGGAACACCTCTCTGCAATAATCGATGCACCTGCACCATCAGATGCTGTTCAGTTGCGTTCTCTGCTGGGCCTCCTCTCATGGTACAACAAATTTATTCCCAATTTTGCTTCCGTAGTGATGCCTCTGCGTGCATGCCTGAGAGATGAGAGTGGATTTCGCTGGTCTGATGAAGCTCAACAAAGCTTGGCTGAGGTAAAAAAGCTACTGGTACACAGTCCTGCTCTTGCACTATTTGACCCAGGGCTGCCAGTGGTCATTTCTACTGACGCATCTGCTTACGGACTAGGTGCCGTTTTCGCACAAATATGCACTGATGGTCAAGAACGCACTGTTGCTTTCGCATCCAGAACACTCACCCCAGCTGAACAGAAATACTCCACTGTTGAAAAGGAGGCTCTGCTTGCCCCTGCCTCTTGCTTCGGATGCTGAGTCGGATACCGAGCCCGAGTTTGTTGCTTTACTGTCCACTGGTCCAACTGCCATATCCCAGGATGAGTTTGCTGCTGCCTCTGCTCGCTGTTCTGAACTCTCTGCACTGCACATACAAATTGCGAGTGGATGGCCTCCATCTTCTGCTGCTCTGGATCCTGTTCTTCGCCCGTACTACAAACTCAGACATGAGTTCAGTGTGCAAGCTGATTTTGTGTTTAGAGGGTCTCGATTGGTGGTACCCGGGGAACTGCGTGAGCCATTGGTCCGCATTGCACATGAGGGCCATCAGGGGATTGTGAGAACAAAGCAACGCCTGCGTGAAATGTATTGGTGGCCTAAAATGGACACACTTGTGGCAGAGAAAATTACTGCCTGTCAGTTATGCCTTTCTCTGGATAAAACTGCGAAAGCCTCTGCTGTTCCACTCCAGCCTGTTCCTTTACCTTCTGCACCTTGGGAAAAACTGGCAATAGACATTGTGGGCCCTTTCGAGACTGCTGTCTGGGACTGTCGATATGCTCTGACACTCACTGACTATTATAGTAAATGGCCCGAGGTAGCCTTTACTGCATCTGTTACAACAAAACAAGTGACTGCATTTCTTACCTCTGTCTTCAGTAGACACGGCAACCCGACCACTCTGGTCAGTGATAATGGACCTCAGTTCACTTCCCCAGAGTTCGCTGCTTTCCTGAAAGAGAGAGACATTAAGCACATTCGCACATCAGTGTATCATCCTGCTGCAAATGGAGCTATTGAACTCTTCCACGGAGTTCTTAAAAGTACAATTCAATCAGCACCATGGAAAACAACAGTGACTGACTTCCTGCAGATCTATTGTGCTACACCTCATGCTGTGACAGGGGTTTACCCCTTCGAATTACTTCATGGAGGGAAAATGCGTACCCGCCTCAATGTCCTGAAACCCTCACCTTCTGGTCATGAGCCTAAACAGCTGCAGAAGCGTGTTTCGTCATGTCAGGATGTCATGAAATCTTGCTTTGACCACAAGCATCGAGTGTGCCATTTTTCTTTCCAAAAAGGCATAAAGTGTGCATTAAAAAGTCAGTACATGTACCAAAAGCCCATCCAAAATTCACTCCTCCAGTTGAGGTTAGGAAAAAAGTTGGCCCTTACACCTACCTCTTGGATGATGGAAAGAAGTGGCATGCATCGTGTCTTGCACCCATGCCGACTAAAGCGCTAGATAATGGACTGACCATCAATGCTGAAAACTTGATTCCCTCTCATGTTCCATTGTCTGGAAATTCAGTGTCTTCTGATGCTTGTCCACGGGAGAGACGTCAAAGACGTGAGCCAGGTTGGCTAAAGGACTATGTCCATTAGCCACAGAAACTGACATGGACTTTTGCAACATACATTACACATAATCACATGAAAATTCAAGTACTGAATAGTAGTTGAGTAGTTTTGTTCATACTCTTGTTCAGCACTCTTTTGCATTCATTTAATGTGTTTCTTAGTGTATAATTCATATACATGTGGAATTGTTGATACATTTCAGATTTTATGTTCTTTATTTCTATTTTATGCCAATTGTCGGCTAAAGAAAGAATTAATTTAACTAAGAGGGGAATATGTGATGTCCTTACATTAATGCACCACTAGATGGCACTCGAGTTTCCTGAGTTATATATATACATAGGAAGTAAGTGAGAAGAGTGAGAAAGTATGCTGAGCATGTGCATGCATGTTATCCTGCTTGTTCAAATTAGTTATTAAAGTTTCCTTAGAGGAATACACAGTTTTGTGCTTCTTGTCTACATGAAGACATAACATTATTAATATAATCTTATGACTCTATTCTTTTGTATGGTGGACGTTTTAGATGGGTTTATCTCAATTAAAGCAGTAAAATGACCGTGATCTCAACTGGTGGAAAATGACGCATAGCCCAGCCAGCCACTGCTGAGACGCGAGTATAACGCGCTCTCTAATCACTTTCGCTGCATGAAAATACATAATTTTATCATTATTAATATCATATTATGACTCTATTCGTTTGTATGGTGGACGTTTTAGATGGGTTTATCTCAATTAAAGCAGTAAAATGACCGTGATCTCAACTGGTGGAAAATGACGCATAGCCCAGCCAGCCACTGCTGAGACGCGAGTATAACGCGCTCTCTAATCACTCTCGCTGCATGAAAATACATAATTTTATCATTATTAATATCATATTATGACTCTATTCGTTTGTATGGTGGACGTTTTAGATGGGTTTATCTCAATTAAAGCAGTAAAATGACCGTGATCTCAACTGGTGGAAAATGACGCATAGCCCAGCCAGCCACTGCTGAGACGCGAGTATAACGCGCTCTCTAATCACTTTCGCTGCATGAAAATACATAATTTTATTATTATTAATATCATATTATGACTATATTGTTTTGTATGATTGACGTTTTAGATGGGTTTTTCTCAATTAAAGCAGTAAAATGACCGTGATCTCAACTGGTGGAAAATGACGCTCAGCCCAGCCAGCCACTGCTGAGAGACGCGAGTATAACGCGCTCTCTAATCACTCTCGCTGCATGAAAATACATAATTTTATCATTATTAATATCATATTATGACTCTATTCTTTTGTATGGTGGACGTTTTAGATGGGTTTATCTCAATTAAAGCAGTAAAATGACCGTGATCTCAACTGGTGGAAAATGACGCTCAGCCCAGCCAGCCACTGCTGAGACGCGAGTATAACGCGCTCTCTAATCACTCTCGCTGCATGAAAATACATAATTTTATCATTATTAATATAATCTTATGACTCTATTCTTTTGTATGGTGGACGTTTTAGATGGGTTTATCTCAATTAAAGCAGTAAAATGACCGTGATCTCAACTGGTGGAAAATGACGCTCCAGCCCAGCCAGCCACTGCTGAGACGCGAGTATAACGTGCTCTCTAATCACTCTCGCTGCATGAAAATACATAATTTTATTATTATTAATACAGCTAATTTTATGACTATATTCTGTTGTATGGTTGGCGTTTCAGATGGGTTTACCTCAAATATATATACAATCTACTTAATGCTTTCTGTCCTCTGATTGACAGTACATAGCCTACACATGAAGTATGTGTAAGGCAAAAATGTACTGTACTGAAGCAACTTGATTATTCATATTTATACACAATTTTTAATGCTTAAAATTACTATTACTAATAAACTACTTTTTTCGTGTTATTGTAAGTGTCAAATATAACACAGCATGCTTTCGGGGAACATTATATTATGATTGATTTTCAAAAAAATTGAGCTATAAAAGCCTGATGTATAAATATGATGCTCAACAACAAAAACATGCACATACTTTTGAGTATCGTATTTCATACACACATGCACTGGGACTCGTGATTTTTATTTATACTGTACAAACTGTACATCCTCCCATATATATATATATATATATATATATATATATATATATATATATATATATATATATATATATATAATTAATGAGAAATGGACAAATAAATGTTACCCAAACGCCTGTTGTTTACATTAGCATTAAAAAATGTAAACATGTATTTTATTATTTTTAACATTAAAAAAAGAGGCATGAATAATTAGGTAAATCAAAGTTGCTGCATTCCACAAAATTTTTATCTTACACTTACTTACAAGCTAACACTCAACAACAACTTTTTAAACATGCAAATCCCCTCCAAATATTGTAAATATGTGAAACATATTTGTGAAACAAGTTTTCTCAGAAGGTGAGCAGATTTACAGGTGGTCATGTTGCTTATGCTGCCCGTGACCTTAAAAGAAATGAACAAAGTCAATGTATCTAAATATTTACATCAAACACACCTTTTTAAAATGAAATCAAGAAATGAGACCTAAACTTCCCCACAGCCGCTAAAATTATTGTATCCAGATTTAGGATTAATGTTGAGAAAGGGTCGTATTATTAGAATAATTCACGTTTTAATTGCCATTTTTATGCTATATATTATTGCATAACTCGTGTTATTACAAAACATAAAATCGTCACAACTATTAGCAGTATGCATACAAATTAGAATGATTTCTTTGGAATGACAGGCAACAGTGGCTGGATGGTTGAGCGTCCAGCGAAGCATATAGCAACCAGTTGAGATCACGGTCATTTGTATTGTATTTTCATGCAGCGAGAGTGATTAGAGAGCGCGTTATACTCGCGTCTCAGCAGTGGCTGGCTGGGCTGAGCGTCATTTTCCACCAGTTGAGATCACGGTCATTTTACTGCTTTAATTGAGAAAAACCCATCTAAAACGTCAATCATACAAAACAATATAGTCATAATATGATATTAATAATAATAAAATTATGTATTTTCATGCAGCGAAAGTGATTAGAGAGCGCGTTATACTCGCGTCTCAGCAGTGGCTGGCTGGGCTATGCGTCATTTTCCACCAGTTGAGATCACGGTCATTTTACTGCTTTAATTGAGATAAACCCATCTAAAACGTCCACCATACAAAAGAATAGAGTCATAAGATTATATTAATAATAATACAATTATGTATTTTCATGCAGCGAGAGTGATTAGAGAGCGCGTTATACTTTCGCGTCTCAGCAGTGGCTGGCTGGGCTATGCGTCATTTTCCACCAGTTGAGATCACGGTCATTTTACTGCTTTAATTGAGATAAACCCATCTAAAACGTCCACCATACAAAAGAATAGAGTCATAATATGATATTAATAATGATAAAATTATGTATTTCCATGCAGCGAGAGTGATTAGAGAGCGCGTTATACTCGCGTCTCAGCAGTGACTGGCTGGGCTGAGCGTCATTTTCCACCAGTTGAGATCACGGTCATTTTACTGCTTTAATTGAGAAAAACCCATCTAAAACGTGAATTATACAAAAGAATAGAGTCATAATGTTATATTATTAATAATACAATTATGTATTTCCATGCAGCGACAGAGATATAGGGAACGTGTTATACTCTGCCAGCCACCAGAACCTCTGACAGACCTCCCATAATCAGACTGGCAGCTGCCACCAGCGCCAATGGCAGGTCACGTGACCTGCCAGAATCAGACTGGCAGCTGCCACCAGGTCACGTGACCTGTCAGTGGCTGCTACCGCCAGCCAGCTGAAGATTGAACCCCTACTGCCTCCGAGAGCAGATATAAACTCAAGAACAGATCGTTTTATTTGACATTTTTATCACTATCATGAAAAGACTTTACAAAAGAACAAACTGTTCCTTGACGTCACTGAGGACCATGTTATTGGCGTTACTGATGAAATAATACAAAATTATTATTTATTCTCTTTTTTAGCCTTTCTATTCAATCTTTTCTTAAGGTTGAATACTAAAATACACAGTGTAGTATAATGTCAGCACATGTGGTCTTTATCGATTGCATTGGAATGACACCAGAATTGACCATTTTAGTCCTGTAGGTGGCGTTATTGACCAGGCATCTGTGGCCTTTGCTGACGAACTCTTCAAGAAACAGACCCAACTATTTGATTATTATTATTCATTCTATTATATCAATGCAATTCACATACTAGAATATATAGACTATATGATTTTAAAAACTTGTCTATACTGCCCGACAAGTTTTGTCTGTTAAGTTTTGACTTTTGTATTGAATTGTGAGGCAAAATAATGATTATGATGATGATAATATACATTTATGTAAAATATAATTACATTCTTTTATAATCACACTATAATAAAATATCTGACTATAATAATGTATCATTTTCTCCCTAAAATACTGAGGAAATTACACTTAGATGGGTAAAACTATGCGTTTGTAATTTCAAATTTGAAAAAAAATTATAGTTGAAAAGATGTCAAGAAATGAAGACCTTTATCCAAGAACATGAAATTTTTTTGTCTTTATTCACTTAATTTAAAAAGAACTGAACAGAGAGAGAGAGATAATATTGATGCTGGTTATTCAGACATGATATCAAACTTAAAGGAAATGTATATGTAAGTTGAATAATGAACAGCTACTCCCATAATCCAATGAAGGATAGCACAAGTACAGGGGCTGTAAAGCATTGAAAGTGATAAGATTATTCTCACTAAAGGTGCCAAGTCACTTTACAGCTGATGTCCCTGTCAATCAAAATTCTCCAAATGCAAAAATTCTCAAAAATCTGCTGATGCACCAATGCAGAGAATCATTTTCTCATGCACGGTGATCCAATATTTGAGCGCAGGCTAACATGAGTACACTTGGCATGCATGACCCTTGAGACTTAATCCTTACGTGAGTGCTAGTATTCAGTTCAGACAGATTTCAATATGTAATTTCAGAACGACGAAAGACAAATGTTGGTATTGAGTAGTGTGAATTACCTTTTACTACACAGTATACAGAGTGTAAAAATATACCAGTCAAGTGTAATGCATGCTGTAGACAGTCTGACAGAGGTGTTTAAATATATGATGAACCTTACAAGTGACCCATGAAATATATCGGTGTGAAATGTGTAAAAAAAAGCAACTATCTTTCCGTACTGTACCAACAGAGTACTCGGTCACCCTAAAACCAGAACTGCTTCAGTCCCTTCTAAGTGATATAATGGAATTGTATGTGAACATTAACTTGTACTGTATATACTGCCAGTTAACCTCAGCAAGAATTCTCTCTTCTCCTGTTTTGCCCTCATGGGGAACTGAAATATAACTATTAAGCAAGGTGCATTAATGAACTCTGAAATACAGTTCAATCATGTTATTCCTATATTTCATGTGAAATCACACTGTACAAACCTCCTAATGCTTTATTTTCACCTCTCCTGTGTCCGTGCATCAGACCACCTATTTTGTTCCTGTCATGTATGTCAGCACTAAACTAATATGGAAACCGCATTGGATTTCAAATCACTGGCATCTTCCATTTATAGTATATGTAATGTAGTAAATTTCCTACCTTCTCACTCATACCGTAAAAACCTTGCTGTGTCGTTCTGCCTTTACATCTAAACTGACACAATCAGCAATAAGCAGTCAGTTCCTTCCAAGTTTGACTTGAGTCGGACTTATGAATAGTGTCACATTCCAATACTCTCACACATTGTCAAAACATACTGTACAAAAAGCAAAAGGGTCAGTCCCTTTTATATTTATGTAGATTAAAAAAAATAATGAGGTTAATAACTAATACTGCTTTGAAAAGTCTTGCACATTAATTTTTTTTTCTTTGGTAAAAAAGCATTGAAATTCTTTGGTACACCTTTCTGAGTCCATGTAATGCCTTCATTAAATTACAGACTGCTGCAAATGTGACTTTACAGGAACAGTTCACTCTAAAATGAAAATTTAGTCCTCATTTATTCACCCTCATGTTTTTGCAAAATCATATGACCCTGATCAAATCTTTCTTTCTTCGATAGAACAAACAGGAATATGAAAGTGAAGATGCAAAGATGCTGTCAGGTTCCAGCAATGACAACGTGCACCATAAGTATAGTCAATTTGATCTAATATGATTTAGAGGGGAACATTTTCAGCATCAACAGCTTCAATTCTGAAAGAAAATCAGATGGCTTCAGAAGACTTGGAATATAGCATGAGTCACTCCAGTTCTGTCATCATTGCTTTGTACCAATGTTAGTTTTTGCTTAGTCTTGTGTAACTTTATAACATTGAGTTTGAATAACTTAAACCATTTAAGGCAATCGGTTTTCTCAAACCGTTTAAGTAATATATTTGTTAAAGGATTAGTTCACTTTAAAATGAAAATGACCCCAAGCTTTACTCACCCTCAAGCCATGTATTAACTTTCTTCTTTCTGATGAACACAATCTGAGTTATATTAATAAATATCCTGACGCATCCAAGCTTTATAATGGCAGTGAACAGGGCCAATGAGTATGAAGCTTAAGAAAATGCATCCATCCATCATAAACATGCTCCACAAGGTTAATAAAGGCCTTCTTAAGTGAAGCGATGCATTTGTGAAAAAAAAAAAAATCCATATTTAACAAGTTATACAGTTATACTTCTGCCAGACCACCTTCCGTAGTCAACTTACGAAGAAAGTGTAAAACTCTTGCAGTTCAAAACACTTGTGCTACATCCTACGCCTTCCCTATTTAAATTCATATACACCTAGGCTTGAGGGTGAGTAAAACTTGGGGTCATTTTCATTTTAAAGTGAACTAATCATTTAAGACTTAGATTTGTTAACTGAATTCAAACTGAATGAGTGGAATAAACTTAAAATCTTTAAGTTGAGTTTACTCTAATGATTGACTAAAATATAAGTGAATTCAACTTAATGTATATGAGTTTACAGTACTCATACTTATTGGTTTTAAAACTTAAATGGTTTACAGCAATCGGTTTCCTCAAATGGTTTGAGTTACCATAATAACTTATCGGGTTTTACAGTGTAGTCATATTCCAGCATCTGTTTTATTCACTTTCATATGATAAAGAGCAATGTGAATATTCTGTTGATCACCTAATTTTTGTGTTTACATGAAAGAAAGTCATACTGGTTTAAGTAAATATGTGGGGTGAGTAAATGATGACAGAATTTTCATTTTAGGTGATATACACTACCATTCAAAAGTTTGGGGTTGGTAAGATTTTTTTATTTATTAAATGAGCTCTTATGCTCACCAAGGCTGCATATATTTGATTAAAATTACAGTAAAACAGTAATATTGGTAATTTATTCTCTGAAGAATAGAAAGTTCAAAAGAACAGCATTTATTTGAAAAAAAAAAAAAAAAAAAATTAAACTATGTAAAAGTCTTTACTGTCACTTTTGATAATTTTAATGCATCCTTGCTGGATAAAAGTAAAAGATAAAAAAAAAAAAAGTGGCTTTTTTGAATGATAGTGTATTTCTTATCTTGTATAGATCCCATTACTCAGTCAAAAAAAAAAAAAAAGTGGCTTTAAACTTTTGAATGATAGTGTATTTCTTATCTTGTATAGATCCCATTACTCAGTCAACAATACTGTACTGTACTGTATGTGATGTTTAGCCATGTACTGCAAATCCACAATGCTGTATTTTTACATTCAATATTTAAGGGACAATTTGGTCTACAACGAAATCAGGCTGAAGTATAAATCATCCTTAAGTGCTTCCTACAGATCTTCAGGCAGGCCTCCCCTCTTCACCTGCAGACCGCCGGTCCAGCCACGGGGGCAGGTGTTGTAACTGCGCACTCCAGGAGAGCGCAGACCTGAATCCTCAGACTCGACCGAGGCGTCGGAGTCGGTCAGCGAGCGTGTGTTGTACAAACGCACCGGAGAGTGGATCATGCGGGTGGGCGACGGACTGGTAAGGGTGGGCGACTGAGCCCCCAGCATCCGCGGCTGAAAGGGACTGGCAGGCTTGTGTTCATAAGGCACAATCCCGCCGTTCACGGGGGAGATGGGTAGACTGCGCCCGCTCAGCGCCCCGGGAGACGGACTGTTTTTCCGCTTGGCGGCATTGATGATGTTTTTGGCCAAAATGCGGTGGTTGGCTTTGGTGTCCTGGATGGTGGCCGGGGATTGGCACCTGGTTTCCCAGGGTGGAGACACAGGAGAGGTGGCAGTCGGCTTGAAGATGGTACCTGGAGATGGAGTGGTTGCAATGGGTTTGTGGATGAGCCTTGGGGAAGGGCATGTCGCAACAGGCTTATGGATGGGTCGGGGGGAGGGGGAGATTGGTGTGGGCTTGTAGATGGGGCTGGATGATGTAGAGGTCGTCAGAGGGCTGCTGGGGGCCCAGACAGCATTGGAAAGCACCTCAGGGCTGGTGAAGCGTCGAGTCAGGTTGGGCGTCCTGGAGGTTGGGGTGGTGGAGCCAGGGCTAGTAACTGGTGCCGGGGTCTCTTCCTTGATCTGAAAGAAGATTAGAAAAGATTAGTTTTAGAGGTGAGACATCACTTTGATTTAGTGTCTGTATTGTTAAATACACTCACAAACACTGAACAATGATAATAAAAGGGCTCAAGAGTAAGGATTTTTCTGCTGTCCATTGTTCAAATTTCTACTTTGCCAACAATCGTCACTGGGCTCAAAACAAATAATCTCTAAATGTAATTTATCAATTATTAATTATCATCATAATGATAATTTTATATTAACATTTATCATTACAAAAATGTAAATGTATAATTTAAGTTAATATTTATTTTTACATTTTAATACAAATATAGATAATAAACATTTATATTTTAAATGTATTTTATAATATTTAAAAATAAATAATGTATCATACATTTTTCACACATATAAATTTAAATTATCATGTTTCAAAATTTCTTTACAAACAAAATTTGCTAGTCAGATATATAATAGCTAGACATTATTATACAGGAAAGTCCAATAAAATTCATACACTTTTAGTGAGCAGATAATACTGGACAGCATGTTAGATAATTTCATTTAGCTGACAAGGTTAAAAAGTTGACAAGCATAATTCTCAACCAAATGTCACAGAAAACAAGGCATAAATTGTGGAAGACATAAAATGTGCGTACATGATCAAATATATATATAGAGCGCTGATCTAATAAGACATGTGACAGTTCACTCACACTGAGCCAGCATACAATCCTTATTTGAGCCTTGCATAACATGTTATGATTCATTTCTTATGGGAATGTTTGTCAGAATGAAGATAGAGAGGAATGTTAGTGCACAGAAACAAAGATATCATCATGCTCGAGGTACAACAACAACAGAACAATTCTGGTTCCAATGATACACAATACTGTTTTTTCAAAAACTCAAGCTTTCTAAGTTCATGCCAGGATCATGCCCACGTTTGGGTAAGATTAGCCTGTAAACATGGCATTGAAACACATCTAAAACACCTCCTGCTGAACTGCATGCAACTTTAGATGTGATGTTATCGATATCAGGCCCTCTCATGCATCCTGTGATTACACTGAGCTGTTTATTCTTGCCCAATGTCTGAGTAGTTTCCCAGCACACCAGGATATCATGCCATCTTCAGATCACTTGCATACACACTGCCAAGACCACTAACCTTTACTGAGATATGCATTTGCACTGTTGAGGCTGCTGGATATGTTTTCACCTCCAGCAAATGTGTTTTTCGAAGCATGAGGGAGGGCAGAGGTCAGGCCGTAAGCCTAAAGCTCAAGCCCACAGGGGCCTGTTTCGGCTCAGATGTGCGTTTTTTTAGGGGCAGGCCAGGAATGTGCAGGGCACATACATATTCAGTCAGAGTTACAAAAAAAAAAAGTTTCTAATTTCATTCTGGGTCAGAGCACCATACAACGGGTGGCTCTGATACACATATCTTTGTTTTGTTGTTGCAAGTGTATAGATAAAACAACTCTTTGTGTGGGAAATCTGGCCTGTGATTCTCATCACTGAGGAGAGGATAATACCAAAACTGAAACAACTGATTATAGGGAATGCTGAAAATAGAAACAGAAATCCACACAGGAAATTCAGCAGATTAGTCAACAGAACAGAAGATAATATAGTATGAAAACCAGAGACAGAAAAGAAACTGAGTGTTTCCTTGTTTTAATGAAACAGAATAGACAAAATCATTTGAAAGCGATTAAGCTAGAAGGGGAAAAACAAAACTAGCATAAAAATATATTCCACAAACTGTGTGTAGTGATAAAGTAAGCTGACTTCATTAAACTTAATTATGGCTTTGCTGAATCAAAGGTCTGCAGTATAACAGTGTATGCACACTACACCCTAGTACATACTGTCACACAGCATGCAAGCTGTAAACTACACCTATAAATCAATGAGAAGCATACAGAACTAATTAAGAATGAGAACATTACAGGTGTCGTACTATGAAGTACAGAGGCCCTCATATCATCCTAGTCATATTAAATTGTATATCGTAGATCATAAAAGGCAAGACGCCATCTGCTAAAGTGCTTTATAAGACTGTGCCAACTCCAACCTGAAAACTTGGAGGCAAGCGTTGGAAAAAGACACACTGGTTTTGTACCTAAAATATATCTGGCATGAGGACAAAACTGAATAAACTCTAGTTCTGAAACACACAGCTGCACTAAATTACAATGTCTTTGATTAAAAAACAAATAAGTTTCTATTTATAGCCCTCTGGTGGCCAGTTCATGAATTACAACTTAAATCAGTTTTAAAAGTAAGTGTAAGACCTGACATTTATTGCCTCCACATGCAAAAAAATAAACAAGACAAAAAACTGATCTGAGCATGAAACCAACAGTGCTAGGTTTATTGTTTCCTGTAGAGCTATTTTTTTGTACCTAACTGCTGTCTTGTTACTTCTAAGTGGACAGTCAGTTCAATGTGTATTTCCCTTCCATTATTCTTTGGTCTGAGGAGTACATAAAGAAAAGAAGAGCAGAAAATGGAAAGGTTTAAAAGAATGAAGATGGTTTCCACACCTGTGGGTTGATACCAGCTTTTTTGGCGGAGAACGTAGGACGTGGAGCTTGGACGCCAGAGCGAGGTGAAGCCACACGTTCTGGAGCTAAAGGAGACACTGGGGAACTGACACTGCCTGCTGTAATGGAACTGAGAGGCGTCATTGGAGGCGAAAAGCAATGGGTTGATCGATAGCTGGCAGACGGGCTGTACGGTGAAGGCAATGGGCTTACTGGAAGGGATGATTGTCTGGAGAAGGAGTGGGCTGTCATGACAGGTTTAGGAGCTGGGGCAGCTCTGGGAAGAGTGCTGTAGGGATCTTTCGTTGGGTTGAAGATGAAGAGGGATGAGTTGAGCTGGTACGGCTGATGTCTGGACAGCTCCATCTCGATTTTTGTGCAACCGTTCTCCAAGGGTATCTCTGGTGGTGGAGCCGGTGCAGGTACTGGCGTTTTGGCAGGGACAGTCTTTTTCTGAGTGGCCTGCTGAGCTTGAAGTGTCTTTGAAATTTGTGCACTTATGTTGGAGGTGTTCACTATGGCCTTTACTCGACCAGGCATGTTGGATGGATACACCCATGAAGGAGGCAAGGACATGGTAGGAGAGGGAGATCTCAGCTCCTTGCTGTCATGGACGAACCTTTCCATTCTTGACTGCCGTTTGGCAAACAGTTCAGCTCCTTTTCCTGAAGCATTGGTCAGGGCTTGCTCTGGCTTGTGCTCCATCCTGGCACGCGTCCTGGAGCTTTTCAAACTCGAGGCCCACTCTGGCACCAAAGCTTCCTCGTGAACGTCCTCATCCTTGGCCTGGAAGTTTGAGGCTTCGGCCCCGAGAGCCAGCAGCTCCTCCTCCTGCGCTGCATCTGGCTGGGGTTTTGGTTTCTTCTTTTCATCTGCACCCTGCACCAAGGACAGGAGTTCGGGATTCGGAGCCACTTTTGGCTTCTCCTGAAATGTGAACATCGACTTGCGGGTTGCTCGGCGAGCCCGGCCCTCATCGAGGATGCCCGTCTTGATGGGTGTTGTGGATCTCTTCTCGCTCAAGAGTTCAGGAACAAATGTAGGCCTTGGGACAGATGGGCGGATGTAGTAGGAAGAAGGTTGGGGTGAGGGAGTATGGGCTGCATCAGGTGGAGGAGGGCTGGAGTAGCTAGGGAGAGGAGGAGTTGGATATGAAGGTGGAGGTGGTGGCGGCGAGAAAACTGGTCTTGCGTGTATTGGGTAAGTTGAAGGTTGTGGTTCAAAGTGTGTTGTGGAGTCATGGGATGGGGCTGGAGGGATGTCCATGCCTGGACTTGCAGTTTCTGAGGATCCTACTGTTGTCGGGGAGAAAAATGGTCGAGCTGTTCTGTTTATGATGGTGGCCTGTTTAGTCACCGTCTTGGCTGCTTTTCCATTGCACTGCATACTGTATCCATTCACAATTTCTTTATTGTGCGCTTCATTGGCTTCAGCTTCATCCTGACCAGTTCTGTTCATAACAACAAGGGTATTGTCACTTCTAAGAGTAATCTCATCCTTCACATCCTCTGTGAGGTCTTCTGAGAGCTCTTCATCCTTCTCATTGACGGGTAGAAAGTGCCTTTCTTGGCCACTTTCCTCTGCTACATCCTCCCGCGTAACCTTGCTAGCATCTTCCATGTCGCACCCAGTACTGAGGATTCTGCCAGCTGACCACGTTAGACCTGTCTTGAGGTTCCTGTGATTCAACTCTCTGTGCTGGTCCTCAGTCGAGTGCTGTTTGTCCCATGTCTGTGGACTTTCAGCAGATGAATCAATTACATTCTCAGATGCCTCCAGTCCCCCTCCTCCGACACTCACGAGCGTGAAAGCGTTCACTCTCTGTCTGCGACGGTTGAAAAGTTGTACACCTTTAGAGTTGGAATTGGCCTGGAGCTGAGCAGCAATGATCTGACTCTTGGTACGTGCCTCCTTCAGCTCCTTCTCCGACAAACTGGCACTTCTGCTGAGGTCTGTTATGGTAGAATAAAACAACAATCAACTCAAGAGAAAATTAAAATTATGTTATACATTCACAGCATTGACAATTGTAAAGCGTTTCAGTTCACAAAGACAAGCAAAGTGTTGCTCAACTTATAAATATAAAATTGAGCACAAACCACCAAGTCCTATGATGGAAGTGCTATTTTAAATTGCACTTAATTGTTTCAGCCTAACAAACACAGGGCGATGCATATAATATCACAGGCCTGTTTTATTAGAGAGAGCAACTGGACAGGTTTTGGCAAATATTAACCTACTTTGTATTTTATTTCATGATCTCATAATTTCTTTCACAATCATTTGGGTGCTGTTTAAGTTTCACTTATAGTAGCAATGTACTCAAATGGGAGTATTATTATCCTAAAAGTCAAGAGTATTATATGTCTTTCAAGTAATTGTAGTTTCCATGAGTCACCCTACTAAAAAGATGAATCATATTAGTTTGTAGTAATTTTTGCAGACAGACCTATAAAAGACACGCTGACATATAAAGTTCAAGGAATTTAGTTGAAAATGATTATTTTCACAGTTTGCTGTGATTCACGATGCCTGCAGGCAAACATTTGTAGACCGCATAACGTTTTCACACATTTATAGTTCTAAGAACCTCCTGTAAATAAATCATAATGCTGATATTTGCAGTTCTACCCATAGTTTGGCAAAGAGGGATGTTAAAACAGTCATCTATTTGTTGAAAATGGCAAAGGTTTATTGACTGGGCTAAAAAGCCTCATTCCGAACTGCAGAAAGTATTTCCTTCACCATGGGCTCAAGTCCCTCCCTTAGCATTCCTCAACTGCCGAGAAAATTCCCTGCTTGAGACTGCAGCATGCCTTGAGAAATCTCTCTAAGGCACAGGAGTCATTGGTTTATATGCTGACATCCTGACAGGTTCATGCATTCACTTACAAGACAAAGTCTACATTTAGATGCTTGAACTTTGACCTGCAGTGATATACTGTGGCATCAAAGTTTTAGTAAATAAAACAAGCATGCTTGAAGATCCTGCCTACAAAAGAACGAGTGCCTCGAGAAAGGAACACAACTTTTAAAACACAAACCCTCAACATCTTATACCAGCACATCACATCCTGAGAAAGACTGTTAACAATTAGATCACTGGCAGAACAGCTTCACTCACTAAATATAAGTGTGGTTAACCTGTGCAACATAAACACAATCTGTTTCCCTAATAGACCTTTGAATAATTAACCACTTATGGTTTCCCTGAGGTAGTTTTCAGCTTTCATCCTCAACCTCA
This sequence comes from Chanodichthys erythropterus, assembly GCF_024489055.1. Lineage (NCBI taxonomy): Eukaryota > Metazoa > Chordata > Actinopteri > Cypriniformes > Xenocyprididae > Chanodichthys > Chanodichthys erythropterus. Next base: position 19,429,964 of record NC_090221.1, on the reverse strand, counting down.
GACTTGGCAGCAAAACTTGCAAACAATGTTGTGTTTTTTTCTCAGTCCAGGCAGGTAGGTCTTTGTCTTGCCTGAGCTAAAGTTTAAAAAAAAAAAAAAAAAAAAGGTGGTAAAAAAGCAAGAGTTCTAAATCTATCCCATTTGTTTTTATGTGCAAGTTTGCTAGACTCAAAGGAGCTTTCATAGCACATGAAATAAAATTATAATAGAGCATGAATAATGTGCATCTGCCTTTCATTCCACCAGCGAAAAACACCTCTTAATTTAGTCAGACCATGCAACACAACCTCTAGCGCACTGTGATAAAAAGCTTTCCATTTTTCTTTACAGATATTCATCTTTATGGTATCTAAAATAATTTACTACTTATAAAATCCAATAATCAGCAATGAACACATGCAACCTTTCTCTTTTCTTTTCATTTGCATGTTTTCCCTGTCAACTCAACTACTTTGAAGAATCTCTTTAAACATAAGAAAATCATTAAAATTACCTGATGCACAGTTTTTACTTGTTTCTTATTCTTTTAAAAGAAATACAATTTTCTGTCACATCAGAGTCGGACCAGAATCCAAGCAAATTTATTCAGTTATGAGTTACTGTGACTCATTGACTGCTTTCTACTTTATAATTAACAAACACTAAAAATGTGGTAATGTGTGCAAAATAATAACTATTATTAAAAAATTGCTGGTGTAAGTATCCAGTCTGATTTTTTAAAGAATGAAAACTGTTAATTTAGATGTTACCACATGAAACACATTTTAGGTAAATAAATAAATGTACAACCAAGAATAACTGTTAAAATACATTATGCCTGACATATCTTTAAGTTGTCTATAAGTTCAAAACATTGTTCTTCTCTTTACTTGTAGGCTATACACTTGTATAAACTTTGTCTAAAGATAACCCAAATCAACCAATCATTTTTTTCCCCCTTTTCTTTTAAAACAGCATGAATTCATTACAAAATATTGCTCTCCTGTCACCACTTTAATGAAGAAGCGTCACATAATATAATTTGTATGATATGTAACCAAACCTCAGAACTTATTTGTCATGACTTCAGCGACTTCATTCCTTTCACCAATCTAAGTCTTTTTTTTTTTTTTTTTTTACTCAAATAAAGCTTTTAAACTTAAAGAAATATATCGGGTCAAACTAAACTTCTCTTACCTTAATTAACTCTGAATACAGTCTCTTTTGTTGCTGCTCCGCGAGCTTTTCTAATTTAACTTCATGTGTTTCCTCCACTCCCCCTTTAGCAGCGCGAGCCTGGATCGGATTTCGTGTCGTTGAGAGTGATGATCTCTCGCGAGCTCCACATGCGCATCGAGGCGGGCAGGGCTGGGGCACTGGACGAGGTTTGCGCTTCACTTTTGCTTTTTTAAGGATGGCTATGCTGTGTCGTTCCTGATTGACTTTGCTTCCTCTGCTTTTTGGATTTGTACACTTCAAATTCAACAGTGAAGAACCGGGATACAGAATAGAGCTGGGGAGCGGGGCTAGTTGTCACGCGGGGAAGTTGTCACAAGAGCTAGTCAGAAACGCTGAGGTTTTGAGCCAAAAAAATTCAATTATAACAATATTTTCTCTAGCAGTGTTTTTGTAGGTTGTTTTTAAACACATAGTTCAACTCTCTCCAATGGGACCACATTATATAAATATAGCCTATATATATATAAATATATATATATATATATATATATATATATATATATATATATATATATATAAATATAGCCTATATATATATATATAATTTAAAGGCATATAATAGGTCACATAAAAATGAAAATTCTGTCATCGTTTACTCACCCTTATGTTGTTCCAAAACCTCAAGTCATTGAAACCCACTTCTTCTGTGGAAAACCAAAGCAGAAGCAGAAGGAAAGTCTCAGTCACCATTCACTTTTATTGAATGGGAAAAATATGCAATAAAAGTGAATGGTGACTGAGGCTGTCATTCCCTGACTTTTTTGCCAAATCCATTTGTTTTCTACAGAAGGAAGACAATAATGTGGGTTTCGAAATACATTAGATTTAGTAAATGATGACAAAATGTTAATTTTGGGGTTGAACCACTGGTACCTTATGGGAACCTTATGGTAACCACTGATTCCTTTACCAGAGATTGTGGATGTAGGAATAATTTAAAAGCGTTCCTACAAAGTGACATGAGCACTGAATTTTACAAGTTATGACTGCTACGGCCTTGGATGTACCTAAATAATTATGTACAGAATCTGTAAGTTTTTCACATTCTGTTCCACTCCAAATTAAGTGGCCACATTTCATCAATGTCATGCTTAGAATCAATGTGTCAGCTCTTTGAGAGGATTGGGTTGCAGGGGAGTCGTTCGGTGAACACGCTCACTTCGTTGGATGGACACCTGAGCCTCAAGGGTGGAGTTCAGTTTAGACCGCAGAGGTTTGCTTGCTTAGCTGAACCATCCTACCTGACTCATAGCGCTCATGCTTAACTTATCATTAACATGAAGAAAAAGACAGGAACTTCCTCTAGCCTAAAAAGTAGTGGTAGGAATGGAAGGAAAGAAAGAATGTTCCCATTTCCTTGGCACTGAACTGCCAGTGATATATGGGCTCTCAGTTCAGACAGATGAGGGAAACTCCCTCACAGCTTGAGGATTTGGGGACCTGGCCGGCCTGGGGTTGTATATCAAAGGTCAGATTTCCCTGTCGGATGTAATTGTCTATTTGGAAGATGGGATAAAATAACAGTTTTTCTCTGGGAAATGTGAGTGTGGAGTAATGAGATTGGTGCTGTTTAAGAACTTAAAAACCATGAATGTGCAATTACACCTCAATGTCAATAAAACCTGTACTGGTAGACTCTTATGTAGGGCTAGGGCTGACCAATGTAGACAAAAAAAAAAATCATCTCAGTATTTTTTTTTTTTGGCTGAATGTCGATAGACAGTAGGCCTATGTATCTCTGTATTTTCTACTTTTCTTATTTGCATAAAAATCCAATTCTACATATGGCACATTTAATATCTATCAACAAATATTTTAGCATTATTGCGCTCCCATTCTATTGCACTTTATTTGTTTGGAACGCATGCAAACAGTGTTCATTCACTGAATTCTGTTTAGAGGAGACTCGCTTGCAAAAGGTTTGTCCACTGCTGACAGCTTTCTAATATTTACAGATGGAGAACATCCCTGTGAAATATAAGTTATGCAATAAGGAAAACACCACATCTCAAACGCATTAAACAGCACAAGTATCTGTTAGAGCATCTGACAGTGCAAGCCGTATATGTGCTATTACAAATTATTTTGAAACCCTTAATATAAAGCATACGTCTGAGGAAAATGTGGATTATGCACTTTCTCACTCTGTGTTGTCTGGTATTTTTCAGATGAGCTTGTAAAATCAAACCACTATATATCGATATAAACGGTATTGACGTCAGAACCTGGAAGACTAATTCATCACTGGTTCCCTCGAGATTTTCCTATGGGGTTTTATAATGGAGTTTTTATGAGTAAAGTAAAGCCTGTGTTAAACTTAACTTGACTTACTTTGACATTTTGCTCTACAATGTAAACTTATGTGCTCTCAGACTTTTGAACCACACTGTATCATTTTCCAATTTCATGCTATCAGCATCTGGAGATGCAAGAATAACAAGGATAATCATCAAAACATGATGCTCAGTCCCATACAAGGAGAGAGCGAGAGAAAAGGAAAGAAAAAGAGAGAGAAAATGCTGACATTTACTTCAGCGTTTCTTCTTAGGAACAGTATGAAACCAATATAAAGTGACGGAATTAGCTGTTCCATCTCAGCCTCTCCACATCCTCCCCTCCCTCTATTTTACATGCTCCAAAGCTGTAACAACATCAGAGCAACCTCTTGAATTCTGCAAAAACAGTTTTGGACTGTCTGAAATGGGTATGAATTCTCGTCAGAGGAGCTGTAAAACCCCTCTGTCGCACAGTCACTGGTGTGAACTGCTGCCTATTTGCAGTGGGTGCCTGGTCATCTGCAAACCTTATTATGCATTCTTTCCAGATAATACTACCCACAGCTTGAGCATTATGGTCAGCGGGTATGAAGAGCTATTACTGTACGGCTCATATGTTTCTGCGAGGAAACAAACGTGTCATTGAGGGTTTAGTAAGAGCTGATGTCTAAACAGTTAGGAGATAGCAGCATGTCTGACGGTGTTTGTCTCTCTGATTGTAGGGCCTGTCAACCATTTAACATTTTGTCTTGACTCACTTTTTTAACTGTGATTATGTGACTATGGAATACTTGATTTTGATTGGTTAATCACAACATTCTGCAGTCAATTTTGTCTGTAAAATAACGTTAAAGTATAAAATTTACCATTGTCCCAAGCAACCAATTTCCTACATAGCTTTAGTTTCATGTCTGTCATTGTACTTCACCCAAAAATGAAAATTCTGTTATTAATTACTCACCCTCATGGTGTTCCACACACATAAGACCTTCGTTCATCTTCGGAACACAAATTAAAATATTTTTGATGAAATCCGAGAGGTATATGACTCGTCCATAGACAGGAATTTAACCACCACTTTCAAGGTCTGGAAAGTACTAAAGACATCATTAAAACAGTTGACGTGACTGCAGTGGTTCAACCTTAATTTTATGAAGCGACGAGAATACTTTTTGTGCGCAAAAAACAAAACAAAAATAACGACTTTGTTCAACAATATCTCCTCTTCTGTGTCATTCTCACACGCTGTTAACGTTCAGAGCTTCCAGGTTCTATGTCAGAACGCCGACTCATTATTGGCCGGCTCCTGCGTCAGCATCACGCTAATTCATCGTGCTTTTCACATGAACAGCGTCGGCCAATACTGAGCCTGCGTTCTGACATAGAACCTGGAGGCGCTGAACATAAACATTGTATGTACGCAAAAAGTATTCTTGTTGCTTCATAAAATTAAGGTTGAACCACTGCTTAACGATGTCTTTAGTACCTTTCTGGACCTTGAATGTGGTGGTTAAATTGCTGTCTATGGATGAGTCATATACCTTTCGGATTTCATCAAAAATATCTTGATTTGTGTAGGTCTTACGGGTGTAGAACGACATGAGTGTGAGTAAGTAATGACAGAATTTTTATTTTTGGGTGAACTAACCCTTTAACAACACAGTCACTTGTTCACTGTTCTCTGATGTTGGTTATGGTCACATGATATTCAGGTAATAAAATAAAACAAAATAAAATAGGGTTTATTATGAATTGCTTTCATTTACACCACGTTCCCAATTATTATGCAAGTGACATATCAGTAAGATTTCAGTAGAATAAACCTTCAGATTTTAGTTTTTCTAAGAAAATGTTTGTTCGTTTATTTATCCATGTCTTTTAGATAACTGGTATCAATCTCAGACAAAATAATTTGCCAGGTCTATGGAAACCCTACTTAGAGGTTGTTCCACATTATTAAGCAAGTCACAGTTCTCATGCAATATGGAGAGGAAGAAAGATCTTTCTGAAGATGAAAAGCATGAAATGGTGCAATGTTGTGCAAAAGGCATGAAAACAACTAATATTTTGTGAAAACTGAATGGAGATTATCGAATTATCATAAGATTTCTGAGTGATTTAGAGCATAGCAGAACTCAGTCAGATAATTGTAGAAAATAATTGTATTAAAAGGGCAGCTATAAAAAAGCCAGTGTTGAGCAGCAAACAGGTATTTGAAGCTGCTGGTGTCTCTGGAGTCTCAGGAAGCTCTCCATGCAGGCTGGAAGTTGTGCGTAAAGATGCATTTTAGCCACCACTAACCAAACCTCACAAAGAGAAACATTTACAGTGGGTGTAGACTAATTTTTAAATAGTTTTATTCACTGACTAATGCTGTACTACAATAGATGGTCTAAACGGACGCATTTCTGGATGGTTGGTGAATGGCCACCACGTTCCAACAAGACTGCGACGTCAGCAAGGAGCTGACGGGTGATGATTTGGGCTGGCATATTGGGAAGTGAGATGGAAGGTCCCTTTAGGGTCTCTAAGGGCAATTAAAATGACTTTTGCAAGATATGTGAAGTTCATAACTGGCCATTTTCAGCTATGAGATAAAAAGAAGGATAGCGCTTTCTGAAATACAATGCACTATGCACTATCCCATGCTGCAAAAAAAACACCACAGCAATAAAACTGTTTGAAAATGTATTTCTACACCCACTGTAAATGTTTCTCTTTGTTAGGTTTGGTTAGTGGTGTCTAAACTGCCAGCCTGCATGGAGAGCTTCTTGAGACTCCAGAGACACCAGCAGCTTCAAATACCTGTTTGCAGCTCAACACTGGCTTTTTTTATAGCTGCCCTTTTAATACAATCAATTTTTTTGACAGGAACTTTCATTAATAAGCCTTTATCTGACCGAGTTCTGCTGTGCTCTAAATCACTCAGAAATCTTATGATAATTTGATAATCTCCATTCAGTTTCACACAATATTAGTTGTTTTCATGCCTTGCACAACATTGCACCATTTCATGCTTTTCATCTTCAGAAAGATCTTTCTTCCCCTCCAAATTGCATGAGAACTGTGACTTGCTTAATAATGTGGAACAACCTCTAAGTAAGGTTTCCATTGACCTGGCAAATTATTTTGTCTGAGATTGATACCAGTTATCTAAAAAGACATGGATAAATAAACAAACATTTTCTTAGAAAAACTAAAATCTGAATGTTTATTCTACTGAAATCTTACTGATATGTCACTTGCATAATAATTTGGAACACGGTGTAATTGATTTTATTTGTTTTACTTTAATTATTTAATTATTAGCTTTTCATCAACTCATGAATCCCAGTTTTGGAAACCCTGATATAATAATTTATACTCAATATTTCATGTGCATTCATTTATTTATTTAGTAAGCAGCGATGTCGGGTCCTTGATTCCCCCGCCAGGGTCTATTTATTATTCCTTATATATTTAACACTGAAGTCATACAAGTATACTGTAATGTATCCTGTTCTTTAGATTCAAAGTTGTAAACAAGAAGAAAATATTTACTTGTTTTCCGCTCCATCTGGCAAGACGTCAAGCCTGGCTTTGCTTTGACCCCACAGTGGTCATTTTTCTCCAAGATGTTAGTACTGTGCCTCTCCAGGGACGTCTTTGCTCCAGTCTTGTCAAGGGTGGAGGATGTTGTCGTGGTAGGCCCGTCCCAGCTGTCCCCTCTTCTTGCAGGCACATGCTTGCACTCCATCCCGGCCGCGTCGCTCCGTCCTCGTGTAAGAGACTCTTCTTTGCTGAGCCCCTTTTAACCGGCACACTTGCCTGGGTGTGAAAAAAGCTTTCTTTTTCTCAGCTGGGGCGTAAGTTTGGCTTGCAAAAGGTGGTTTCGGGTTCCCCTGGCTGTTTTATGCTTCCCGAATTGTGAAGAAACAAGGATCAAAAGCAGGATCAAAGTCAAAGCTCTACATTTTGCTGGACGTTTTCTTCACGGTAATCCTTTGGAGTAGACCTGCTACCGCCCAGGGATGAGCTGAGAAATGCACTTTTGCTTTCAATCCACACAATATTAGTCAAACTCTAACAAGACCTCCCTGGAGGTACTTCTCAATGCACCCTGGACCAGTTCCCATGGAAAAGTGCCAAGAAAATTTCACAACTTGGATATGCTCTTTTGCAAAAAGAGCAAAGACTATCCGCTGTTCTATTTGCGTCTGTTTTCGATCTCTTATCCAGATATTTGTCTTTCTTTTTTGAGTCAGTCACCAAAACATGTCCCTAGAGTTTATCGCAATCCTTCTGAGAGAGACTGTTTCTTTAAAGGCACGCGTAGCCCCTGCTTTTAAAACGTTTCAACAATGTCAAGATGAAGGGCAGCGCTTGGTGCTTTCCTGTCTTTTCATTAGCACATGAAAAAACACATTCAGCTGAAAGGTCGTCCAAATGTTCTGACTGCAGCTATTGTAATCACTAAACTTTGAAGCAAGGCTCAATCCATATGTTTGTATTCTAAACAGATGGTTTCTGTAGTTAAGCTGAGCGATATGATCTCTAACCCACCATCAGAGCTGACATATAGTTTATTTGCTTGTTTCAGATTAGGTCCAAATAGACTCCTCGAGCAAGTATATGGAATATCCAGACAGGGCTTAATGTCTTAACTTCTAATTGTGTTGTAGAAATGAATGGCCATTGGATGAACCTTCACTGCTGCCAGGATACAAAGAGTCAGTGATCTTCTTCCCAACCGCAACTTCCTGAAACATATAAGATGCAAACTATGAGTACACGTTTACTATGATACATTCATCAAAATAAAGAATACAGATATCCTACCACATTAAAAATCTTGTAAAGCATTTTCACTTTGAACTAGTTGATGTGAAAAGCATCATAAAGGAAAAACTCCAAATGAATGAAGGAGGGGTATTTCCTCTGGATTTGATATCATTTGTGAAAATGACACCCCACCCATTGTCAAATCAGTGGGTGGAATGAACTGCATTTCCTACATGTGAAGTTGAAACAATGCATATCCCATTTTCTTCCTGACTAATATCAAGGAGACAGGATAATGAAAAGAAAAGGTGTTGTCCAATTAGGAGTTTTTTCTTTATAAAATGGCCTGTTGAGGAAGGAAGGTCAATATTTTTCAAAGCTGGAAACATGAAATCTGTAGAAAGGAGAAAGAGCCATAGATTTCCAATTGGAATATTTATTCATATAATGATAATACCCCTTCAAATATTTGGTTAATGTGGCTATGGACTTTTAATAAAATTATAATTTATTGTTGGATTTTAAGCTGTTTAAAGGTGCAGTATGTAGGATTTCTGTCCGCTAAAGGTCGCTAGAGGCCTATTCAAAACAAAGGCGTAGCTTGATGATGCCAAGTTTGAGCGCAGAATCTTGGGACATGTGGTCTTTATATTACAGCCAGTGGAAACAATCGGGATAGAACTTGGGAAGAAATAATGATCATGGATGCGATTATTAACGTTATTGTAGTATGAAGCAGAGCCGGACGGAGTGTTTGGGAGCTGAACGAGGCCGCTGGAACGATTGCGCAACACATGCCTCACGAGCAGCAGAACTTTTATTATGCCACAGTCGCCGGTGTGAGTATGAGGTAACGCAGCTCTGTTTATCATATTAGATACATTTGAGTGTGATGAAAATTATGTTAAGTTACTCTGTGCGTTCGCTCGGCGGCTGCTGTGAGACACTGTTACACACTGCAGTAAGATAGATCGATTTTAGAATATCATATTAAATGCTGGATGGCTTGTGTTGATAAATGGCATGCAATTCATTAAAATGTATTGTATGATGGAGAAAATGCTGTATTACTGTTACTAAAAATAAAGCTGCATCTGATTATGCTATGTTAGCTATTTGACAAAATAGTGTTTTTCTCTGAGGCATGGTAAAGCATGGTACTCGCAAAAAATCAAGAAAATTAGATTTAAACAATAAGACTAAATGTGTTGCGCTATATAACAATTAGTTTTCTGTCTATAAATATATCAAAACAGTTGTTTCTATTAAAACGTGTAATATATTAAAGCGTCTTTGGTGTTTCCATGGTTTCTACAAAATAAACCGAGGGTAACGCGGGTATGACACAATTAACAGGCGACTCCTCACACGTCCCGGAGCCTTAGTTAAAATTGCAATTTTCTCAAGATTTACAAATAGTTGGAAACATTTGGGATATTTTATGTACTCAAGTGAACAAAATATAGAGCACTGGCCTACTGGTTTTTGGATATTTTACTGCAAAAATCTTGCATATTAAACCTTTAACACTATTTAGATTCATTGTTTTAGTTCAAGTCAAAACTGTTTGGTTACAAACATACTTGAGAGAAAAAAGTAAGTCATACAAGTTTGGAAAGACATAAATGATGACAGAATTTTATTTATTTATAACTAATCCTGTAACTTTCCGATTATGAAGATCGGAATGTCACAGCTGTCGGTTTCGTCAATTAAGGAATTTTCTGTTATTAGGAAAGGCTTTGACTCCAGTGTGATTCTATGCATTCTCCCGGATGACTTGTAATGAAGTTGCATGCTGAAACAGGACAGTGTGTTAATTGGCAATTGTACAAATAGCACAGTCTAGCGTCAATAGCAGTGAATCACCCTGTCAGCTGAGTGTTGTCTCTCTCACATCCTGTAGGCTACAACAAGGCCGAGGGTCACGTGAGGTAATAAAACCCCATTAGTCTTCATCACCCCCTTTCAAACACTGTTTTAACTAATAACACCTATGACAAATGAGCAGTCTTGCAGTGATTAGCTTGACCCCTGTGCGTTTATGTTTGGGAGTTTATGTCACGCCCACTCCAACAGGCGGCTTAAAGTAGCCACAAGAAGACACCCACTGTTCAGGCCCTCCCTGCCATCCTCCTCAAATAAAGACAATCAACTCAAAACAAACACTCTCGCCCACAAAAGCTTCTCACAAACTCTCTGCCTTTCTCTGCTTTGGACGGAACATAACGAGCAGTAGCTTTGTTTTGTAATGCATTACACTGAGTAATGTGACCTCTGATGACACTTTATCCTTTGATGGTAGATACTAATGTTATACATTATAGAAACTAAAAATGTACAGACTGCATATAGATAAAAATACTGATACAGACAGGCTAATACATTTTATACACATTATACACATGTTGGGGTCTATAACATTTCTTTTTATGTTACTTTTATAATACTTTAATTTAGCAAGGATGCATTGAATTGATCAAAGTAAAAAGAGTTGTTACAAAGGATTTCTTTTTCAAATAAATTATGTTCTTTTGAACTTTCTATTCAATCCTGAATCCTGGAAAAAACATTAGTCATAGTTTCCACAGAAATATTAAGCATCACTCACAACTGTTTTTAACATTGATAATGATAAGGAATGTTTCTTTAGTACCAAATCAATATATTAGAATGATTTCTAAAGGATCATGTGACACTGAAGACTGGAGTAATGATGCTGAATAAATTACATTTTAAAATGTATTAAAATAGAAAATGGTCATTTTAAATTAATTTTTCCAATATTACTGTTATTACTGTGTTTTTGATCAATTAAAGGGTGGTTGAAAATGATTTCACTCTTTTAAATTTAGTTTTTTAACTTTGAGTGTGTAATGTTGCTGTTAGAGCATAAACAACATCTGCAAAGTTACGATGCTCAAAGCAAAGCAAGATATTTTCTTTTAAAGAATTCACTGTTTAAGGACTACAACAAATGGCTGGCAGGGACTACAACAAGCTTCTTCCTGGGATAGTGACATCGCTTACCCTAAAATTTACATAAACCCTGCCCCCAAGAACACGCAACAAAGGGGATGAGGCCATGTTGTTGCAATATAGTACGTAACACATATGCAATAGCATGTCGTAAAAACAAGATGACAACATGACAAGTTATAACCGTAATTAAACTAAACTAGCATATATTCTCTGGCTCTGTAGGCATCTTACAACAGTTCCCACATAAGCGATTTATAGATTATCATGACAGATGATAATGCTAATCAATGACTTTAAGATATCCCACATCAGCTACATAAATTCATCAACTAAATGTTCAGAAACGTCCTGTTTCATTCTACGTTGTCACTTCTTCTTGAGTCTTTCCATCATTATCCGACTCCAGTTTGAACATAAAAGGCTGAACAGTTTCTGATATTCTAGTGAGTCTGCATGAGGAAATCGGAGCTCTTGGAACCCCGCCCTCTTCTTGGGAGCAGTAGCTCATTTGCATTTAAAGGGACACACAAAAACAGACCGTTTTTGCTCACCCTCAAAAAGTGACAAATTTAACATGCTATAAAAATTATTTGTGGGGTATTTTGAGCTAAAACTTCACATACACACTCTGGGGACATCAGAGACTTATTTACATCTTGTAAAACCGGCATTATATGACCCCTTTAAATGCAGCCTCGGTGAGAATAAAAGATTTCTTTCAAATACATTAAAAATGTCACTTACATCAGGGAAACTCAGACTATCAATCTTAACATTTAATTTAACCCATTACGGTTCCTTATAAACTTACCAGCTAATAAGGAATCAGCTATTTCTTTTACTCACCAAATCACTTTGAAGGCTGAAAGCTGGTTGACAGAAAGTTGAAAGCTTATGCATCAGAGCATTTGAACTACAGGCTAAATCAGGAAAAAGTATCATAATGATAAATCTTAATCTGCCTTAAAGTGTCAAAGTAGGCTTATCATATCTGATTTCACTTTCCAGGTATTTACATTACAACACTGACTTACCATCCTACCTGTACGGCTCCCTCATATATCTTTTAACGATTTACCATCATTTGATTCATGACACATTCCAATCCAATGAGGGCATTCTTGTTATCATACACCATTTTAATGAACCATATTGAGCTCTACCCAACAAATTCCATGCGTTATCAGTCCTGAGGCACCGGATAGAGATACTAGGAGATAGTATTTGTGTGTGTTTTGGGCTGTATCCGTTACAGTGCATAATATGAGCAGCAATAGTGTACGTAACGGTGTCTGACACAGCGTTTTGATAAACCTCCCGGGCCCGACAGGTCTCTCTAATCTCCAAGATCCATTACAGCCCTCCAGGGCCGGATCCTTCAACCGTACGCCACATTACAATGCAGAGACCTGCTCTTCAACTCGGCTTTTTTTGCACAAAGGCCTATTGAAGCACCTGTAAGTGGCCTGAAAAATAATTTGGGGGTTGCACTCTACATTTGGCATTCTTTGAGAGTAATTCTCAGCAGATAGCAAGCATGCCTTGGCCTGCACAGGTTGATGACAGACAGCAAAAACACCATTAGTTCTAAACTTCAATGAGGCTGAGAGACATGGTGCCTGCTTTATAAGGGTGCTAAGTATATAGCGGGCACATATTTAAATTATAGAGAAAAACGGCTTGTCATTGAAATCATAAGATGTGCAGGCTCTCATTGGGATGTGCATTGCGTTCAATAGCAAAGTCTGCAGAGAATCACTAAGATGACAAAAAATAAAACCAGGTACTCAGCAATAATCTGTAAATACTGTATATTTTGTGTTTCAATTGTTTCAATTTCATTTTAATGATATATGAACTTCATTAATGATCCATACACGCATAAAAAGAAAGCCTTTTTGTACTCTGATAAAACAATAAATCTAGCACTAAACTCTTCTAGCAGATCCAAATAGCAGATAAAACTTTAGTACCATTTAAAAGCTGCTACTTAATAAGTCCAGCAAATTATGACAGCAAATAAAAGTTCAGATCAGATAAAGGTCAGTGACAGATGCTCAGCACGAAGTTTCCGCTAAACAGGACCCCTGCCTAATGTATAAGTCATTACTGTCGCTAAGAAACTCCAGCACCGGATATTCGTTCTACTGTTACAGCACGGTGCTCAAATTTATCATCATAAGAACCACACACAGGCAAGACAAAAGACAGCCAAACAGAGAACACATGAAGCCCATTGCCGGTGAAATTATCCCTTGACCAGAAGGAGAAAGAAGTTAACATCCTCAATTAATTCAACCCAAATATTTAGAAAAATCAACTTCAGAAACAGTCCTCCTTGTTGCAGCTGGCTACCTCATGAAGTAGATTCTTCAAGGATGTAGTCTGCGAGTCAACAGGTGATAAAGCTCTTCATTGCCAGGAGAAACTCAATGAAAGCTCTGGAGCTGATGGTAGACTCACCTGTAGTCCCAAGTGCTTCGGTGTGTATGTGATGGCTAGTTTGTACAGCCCCTTTTCAGGTCCTTCTTGTGTTCACCTCCCCCTCTGTCTCACATGCAGCTACGCTCTCGTTCTCACTCTCTCTCTCGCAGACAGAAAGAAGGGAAAAGGGGGTGTGGACGAGCAAGAGTTGGAACACAGAGAGTTCTTTGTCTGCCTTCTTCATATGGTTTCCTTCAAGCATGCATACTGAACGCATTATACTATTATATATTTTCATATTTAAAGTAAGGGTGTTTTAGGAACGGTGTGCACTTTGCTCTTTGTCCCGCTCAGATTTTAATACCGAATGGGGGAATAAAACGGATGCAGCATATGCATGCACTAAAACTTTCTATGAGTGCTTGTTTCTGATTGCTATGAGTTATAAAAAGTAACCAGTGTTGAGTGTTTTCTCAAGAGGGGAATAAAGTGAAACACAAAGGGGCCATGCAGATTGGTTTCACAGACACAGACAGTCCCTGCGATGATCTTTGAGCTGCATGTTGAAGCAAAGTAAGACACTTATAGTCTCAATGGGATGGGATCTAAAGCGCACTGATCTTCCGACAGTGATGTCTGTCTGAGAATAGACATGCGAGATGGAAAACAAGGTATCTGTAGCAGGACAAATACTATGGTTAGATTACAGGAAGATTTCAGAACATGTTTATGGGTTATTTTAGCAAAAATGATCTTTATGATATCTCAGTGTTGTGTGCAATTGTGTAAACTAAGCTCTGATCTATATCATCTCTAAGTGTTTTCTCACAGTTGAAAAACACTCACAGCAAATCATTCTTGTCTGAAACACTGAGCTCTTTTGTAGATCCATCAAATATTTGCCTCTGTTTTGAAATGTCATACCTGGGTGATATTGGAGGCCTCCGGCCATTTTCAGACCACCATCTCGGTCGTACACAGAATAAGGGCGTTTGTCAGCAAAAACTGGGTTGTGATTTGTACCTATGATAAGAAGTATCGAAAAACAAGTTCATGGTAATAAGTATGATTAATCTGATTATTTAATCAGCGTATCATGTAATTAATTCAATTCATACACCGTGTGCAGAATTATTAGGCAAACTGATTTTTTTCCCAAGCACATTTGACCAATTCCAAACCACATCAATCTTAATAACTACTATTAATTTAAGTGATATATAATTGATCATAAAGGCTGGAAATGAAAAACGCCTTATATTCAGGTGTGCATAATTATTTGGCAGGCTTTTTTTTTTTTACAGGCAAAATGGGCCAAAAAAGAAAGATTTAACTCAGACTGAAAAATCTAAAATTATTAAATGCTCATGAAAAGGATGCAATACTAATGCAATACTAGAAATTGCAAAGTTAAGGCATGACCAATAGATAGCAAAACACTCATTGGGTCAGCAATGTCAGACAAAAATAGGTGTAAAAGAAAAGACACATGTTAACTGCAAAAGAATTAAGGTGAAGAATTAAGTGTGAAACCATCAGGAACCCTTTAGTCTCCAGAGCCACCACTTTCCAGAACTGCAATGTACCTGGAGTCTCCAGAAGTGCAAGGTGTCAAGATCTCAAAGACTTAGGTTAGGTAAAGAATCCTAAAAAGGGACACCCACTTAATAAGAATCTCAAGCTAGCTATGATTCTTGAAGTGTTGTAAAATACATGAAGACTGTTTTTGAAGGCTTTATAAACAGACAGTTTGAGAGTGCAACACATCAACACATCCTCCTGTACCAATATTTGAAGAATTTATCTTCCAGAATCTGGCAGT
Organism: Chanodichthys erythropterus; assembly: GCF_024489055.1. Taxonomy (NCBI): domain Eukaryota; kingdom Metazoa; phylum Chordata; class Actinopteri; order Cypriniformes; family Xenocyprididae; genus Chanodichthys; species Chanodichthys erythropterus. The sequence goes on along the minus strand of NC_090221.1, from coordinate 19,414,481 downwards.
AAGATGCGGGAGTTCATTTTTAGTATACAGCATGATTTGAAAATAATTAGCATGCTATTTTTAATGTACTATCATTTAGGATGGATGGTATGCCAATATTCTTCCTAGCATGTGCAAGAATTGAAGTAGTTAAATTAGCATTAGCATTCCGCTAGCTAAATTCCCCTAGCAATCTCGTAATTTTTAGTATACAGAAAATATTTGTAGCATACAGAAAATATACAGCAGCCCACCCTTATGCAAAATATATATATATATATATATATATATATATATATATATATATATATATATATATATATATATATATTTCCCTATGAATGATCAATATATTAAATGATTCAATCGTATATTTGAAAATATACAGAATATATATTGTGTTAATATATTACAATATATTGAATAGTACATAAGAAATTGCCATTTTTCATATATTGAAAAATATATGACAATATATTTACTAATACCATAATGTATGTAATTTTATATTCTGTAATACACTTCATAATATATAGATACATGTGATCAGATATGGTACTGCATGTGTAATATGGTACTGCAGTATAAACACACATATATATATAATGTAATATATTTCTTATATTTTATAATTATTTACATTATAAATGTGTAATATTTTCAAGCTAGTTAACTAAAGCACATGCACGCCTTCATGTACTTTTTTAGAAAATCACTGTGCTGAAGAGGGCACAACCTAACCACAGGCTCTTCTCTTCAGCACAATGGTAACCCCCAAAACTCAGACATCAAATTATATTTTGCAGTATAGTCCCATATATTTTTGTTCCATAAGGACAAGCCGTTTCTCATTGTGCTGTGAAATACAGATTAAATGGTAGCTCAAAACACCCAACTGCTGCATGAGCATATGATACACAAACTACATCTCTCGGTTGGATAAAGCAAACCAGTGTTACGCTAGTAAAGTTTTGATTGATGACAATTGTAATCAAGGTAAAGATGATTACAGTGGCATACAGAAGTCATACATTAGGTACAAGAGACAAGATCGCTATTGGAAATGAGTAAAAATTGGCAGGTGGGGAATTTAACTAGCAGAATGCTAATGCTAATTTAGCTACTTCAATTCTTGCACATCCTAGGAAGAATATTTGCATACTATCCATCCTAAATGATAGTACATTAAAAATAGCATGCCAATGATTTTCAAATCATGCATCAGTGCATGTTCCAGTGTAAAACAGTTTCTTTCCTTCCTTTCTTTGACTCTTTCATTCTGTCCCTCCCGCCTCTGCAAACATATTTGTTTTTTTCCCAACGCCCTCTTTACAGCTGGTCAGCCTGTCATTGCATTTCTTCTTTCACCAGTCTAGCGTTTCTCAAAGGGCAGATGTGTCTATGTGTGTTTGGAAGTGTGTGTGCATGCCTACTGTAGCATCTGTGTCCATGTGTGGCTGAAGGAACCAGTGGAGGAAATGTTAGAACACATTCCATCAAATCTGGGCTTTTCTTCTGAAGAGTGTGTGGAATTTCCTAAGTGTTCTGGTTTACATTCTCCTCGTTTGAGTCTGTCTGTTACTGAGAGAGGGTTAGAGCCAGAGGAGAGCAGAGCAGTCGTCTGATTGAAGTCATACAGTACATAGCCTGCAAGTGAACCGCTCCATCCCCCTTTTCCTGGAGACCCCCAAAACCCTGTTGAGAGATGAAACTGAAACCATCGGAGTTAAAAAATGTTTGATTATGCTCCACCGGCAAAAGCCCCACGGGTGTCCAAGACTTCAAGGAGGTCAATGACAACAATGTTATCCAGATATCCTAGGCTCACGTAGCTGGACTACGTGACTAAACAGCAAAAGGTCTCGTCCACATTCCAGCTTACATCCACAAACTGCTGATTTAAACAGGAAGAGGCTGACATGTAAAGTGACAACCTTCATTTTTCAGGTTTTTTTCCAACGCATTTAGGAGTTGATTTATCTGAAACACCACAAAAATAGACTGTAGAGAGAGAAAAAATGTTTAAATAATAGCAGTAATCAGAAGTATAGTTGATTTCACAGATAAAGTGGAACATATTTGTAATGTCTCAAACATAATTCATCATAAATATTTTATATATACTGAATATTTCAAAGATTTGATGACACTAACCTGGCAAACATTGGGGTAAATGGGATGGGGGTAAAAAGGGGTAAAAAAATGTTATGACGTCAGCCAATAAGATAACAGTTTACTGCTTATCAGTCTGTAATATTCATCAGACAGCCATCAAATGGACTATGGGCGGTTCAAGATTGTGTCATCTGAGGTTAAAGGGATAGTTCACCCAAAAATAAATAGTATCCCATTAATTACTCACCCTCAAGCCATCCTAGGTGCATATTACTATCTTCTTTTAGACAAACACAATTGGAGATATATTTAAAAATATCCTTAGTCCTCCAAGGTATATAATGGTTGTGAATGGGGGGCCACGTTTTGAAGCCAAAAATAGGGTATATGTCGAACGTCACATGACCAAACCTGAAAACTGGTCTCATTGCATCCGCTTGTCAGAGAAAGTGTTAACAGCAGTATGAACTGATGGCATATCTATGGACTTTTAAGGTAATCACCTAGACTACCTAATTCACATTGTAATAGGTGTTTTATTCTATTAAATATCTAAACATTAGTGTGAAGAAGAAAAATGAAAAAAGCTTTTAAAGGGGTGGGTACATGTTTTTTTTCTAGGCTTGATTGTGTTTTGGGGGCACAGTTTAACATGTCTTAATGCTTCGTTTTTTTTTAAATGCTGTATTTTTCATATATTTTATCTTAATTCTACACCTCTGTTTCCACTGTCATATGAACGGCTCGTTTGACTTCCTGCTTCTATGAAGCCACTCCCTCCGACATACGCAATGTGCTCAGATTGGTCAGCAGGTTGGTTACTGGCCCAGTCTGTCGTGATTCGCTGAAGTGTCTGGAAACGCCACGCCCCTTACCATTCGTAGTTACGCGCTTAGGTGGAAAGTAAATAATAGCGCCTACATTGCTGTATCAAATTGAGCCGAATCAGACCCAGATGAAGAGGAAAAAGTAGAACCTCTGCAATCGCGGCTTTTGAAGGATGTTTATGAATGGTATTTCATTTAGTATGTGTCAAAGTGTTTAGATAAGCTGTCACTGCTGTTTGTTAGCTTTCAATATACAGTTTTATCCTGATTAAAGCTTTACTGTAGTAAATACATGCCTGAGTAGTCGCATTTTTGTAAAGGTAGCGTTTAATTTATAGCATGAACAACTGTTTGTCTATGAACATAGAAGTTTGTTGGTGTTTGTTGCACTAGAATTTAGCTAACTGGCTAGCAAAAACGAGTTGCTCTTTGTATACGTCCTAGATGCATTAAAAATAGCAACAGAACTATAACATTACGTTTAAAAGACAAACAATAAAAGGTACTTAGATTTTGGGGCTGATAAACAGCAGCTTCTGCTTTTAAAGTGGGAACTGCTTCATCCTTCAGTAAAAGTCTTTGTGTTAATCCAGCATTGAACTCGTGTAGATTCAGTAAGCTGTCTTCAGCACCGCATCCAGTGTAGAAAATATCACAGATAATAATGGGTTCTATATCTTTTGACGCGTCGCACAGCTTGCGTTCGGTGTAAACAACTCTTCCGCTTTCATTATGCTGTGCCACATGGCCTCGCCCACTTTGTTGCGTGTTCCCAGGGGCAGTGTTTATGTTAATAGCAAGGGTTTATGATGTCACCAACCCGGGAAGAAGCTCGTTGTAGCCCAAACCACCCGTTTTTGTAGGCAATAAACTGCCATAACTTTAAAAGACAATATCTCCGTGTGCATTGAACTTTCAGCGCTGTAACTTTGCAGATACTGTTTATGCTCAAGCAGCAACATTACACACTAACTAAAGTTAAAAAAGTGAAATCGCATGCAACCACCCCTTTAAATATCAATCTGCTTATGCGGGGGACATCAGTTATGCTCATCTTTGCTTGCTCCTTTTAATTTATCTTAAATAAAACAGCAATTTTTTCATGAAGCACATACAAAAGACTTAACCAGATGCGATCTGATCTGTTTTACAGAATACGGAAGTTAGATTGCGCATTACCCCTATAAATGCAACCATCCATCATAAATATAATCCATATGGCTCCAGGGGGTTAATAAAGGCCTTCTGAAATGAAGCAACGAGTATTTCTAAGAAAAATATCAATATTTAAAACTTCAAACAACTGAGTAATCCAAATGAGTAATCGTCTGACGCGATCTAGGATGTAGGAGTATTGTAAGCTTAGATGCCACTTGCAGTTCAAACAAATAGGGCTGTATAACAAACTCAAGCTCCTCTTCTCTTATATCAAAATCCTCTGACATTTCTCTTTAAAAATTATCGTTTTAGAATTATAATCCGATTTGTTTTGCTCTATCCTCTGATTTCGTCATTACGTTGTGCGCCAGATCAAAGGATACTCTTCCGCCGCAAAACGACTTGCGCATTCTGCATACAGTCGTCTGCCGGATGTGACGGCTGGTAAAAGAGGAGGAAGCAATTGCAGGCAATCAGAAGAAGTTTATTGAAATCAGAGTCCAGAATGTAGGCAATGGCAACGAAGGTCTACGGTGGCGTGAGAAGAGCTGGATGGTGAAGTCGCAGGTGAAGGTGAAGACGGTCAATGGATGAAACCAGGAACAGACCGGAACACTGACACGAAGACGACAACACGAATACAATCCAGCACACGAACACGGAAGACGGTAAACCAACTAGGCAGTGGAGACATGAATGAGGATCTGACAACAGACAGAGAGATGAGTGAGTATATGTAGCTGAGTGGAGATGAGGATCAGCTGGAGCGAGACAATCAACACACAGGTGACAACAATCAACCAAACGAGCACATGGAGACTACGTGAGTACAACAACAACACAAAACATGACACGGAGGAAACAATGGATTTCCTACCGTGACAGTACCCCTCCCCTAGGACGTCACCTGACGTTCCCAGCCTGCTTTACCTGTAGATTGTAATCATCAATAAGGCGGTGATCCAGTATGTCCCGAGCAGGAACCCACCTTCTCTCCTCCGGACCGTAACCTTCCCAATCCACCAAGTACTGAAATCCGCGTCCCCTCCGTCTAGAGTCCAGAATACGATTAACCAAATATGTGGTTTCCCCATTAACGATACGAGGCGGGGGGGGAACCGGGGCAGGCGGGTTAAGACGAGAAAAAATAACCGGTTTAATTTTGGACACATGGAACACGGGATGAACCCTCCTGTACGCCGGAGGAAGGCTAAGACGCACTGTTACCGGATTAATGATTTTGGTAACAGAAAACGGGCCAATAAATTTGGGAGCAAGCTTATTCGAAACGGAACGCATCTGAATATTCTGGGTAGAAAGCCACACTCTTTGACCGACGACGTAACGGGGAGGCTTCGACCGGTGGCGATCGGCCTTAGCCTTGGTGCGCGACCTAGCCCGGAGCAGAGCTCTGCGAGCTCTGGTCCAGGTGCGGTGACACCTCTGGACTAGTGCGTGTGCGGAGGGGACCGAAACCTCGGATTCCGTACTGACAAAATTAGGTGGTTGGTACCCTAAACTACACTTAAATGGAGACATGCCCGTAGATGACACTGGTAAAGAATTGTGTGCGTACTCCACAATTGAGAGTTGCTGACACCAGGACGAAGGATTATTGGAAGCCAAACATCGCAAAACCCTTTCGACATCCTGATTGGCTCGCTCGGTTTGACCATTGCTCTGGGGATGGAACCCGGAAGAAAGACTAACAGTCGCTCCTAACAATTTACAAAATTCTCGCCAAAATTTGGACACAAATTGGGGACCCCTGTCAGAAACCACGTCTGTCGGAAGGCCATGTATACGGAAGACGTGGTCAATGACAGCTACCGCTGTTTCCTTGGCTGATGGTAATTTGGGCAAGGGAATAAAATGAGTCGCCTTCGAGAACCGGTCCACTACGGTTAAAATCACCGTATTGCCCTTAGAGGGCGGGAGGGCGGTAATGAAATCTAGCGAAATGTGGGACCAGGGTCTCGAAGGGACAGACAGCGGTAAGAGTAACCCATCTGGAGGTCGATTGGAAGTCTTACCAATAGCGCAAACTGAACAAGCCAAGACGAAGTCGTGGACGTCACGAGCCATACCAGGCCACCAAAATCGTTGCTTGACTAGAAACCTAGTTCTACTAACCCCTGGGTGACAAGCAACACTGGAACAATGACCCCACTGGAGAACGTCTGACCGTAACCCCTCCGGCACAAACAATCGGTTCGGTGGGCAACGAGTCGGGGGCGTTACCCCTTCTAAGGCAGTCAACACCTTCGATTCGACCTCCCATCTGAGCGCGGAGATAATGATGGTCCCCGGTAAAATGGGCTCGGGAGTAGCAGTACGATCGGAACGCTCAAAAGACGGGATAAAGCATCGGGTTTGATGTTTTTGGAACCCGGCCGGTAAGAAAGTGTAAAATCGAAACGACCGAAAAACAATGCCCACCGAGCCTGCCTGGAGTTAAGTCTTTTGGCGGTTCTAATGTATTCGAGATTCTTATGGTCCGTCCATACAATGAAAGGTACACCCGACCCTTCAAGCCAGTGACGCCATTCTTCCAGTGCAAGTTTGACTGCCAACAACTCTCGATTGCCAATGTCATAATTAACCTCTGCAGGAGATAAACGGTGAGAATAATACGCGCAAGGATGCACCTTTCCGTCTGAGGATGCGCGTTGGGACAACACTGCTCCTACCCCCACCTCTGATGCGTCGACCTCCACTATGAATTGACGTGAGCAATCAGGGGTGACGAGAATGGGAGCTGAAACAAAGCAGCTTTTCAGTTTGGCAAACGCAGCCTCGGCTGCGCTTGACCACCTGAACGTCAAACTAGGGGAGGTCAAGGCGGTCAGAGGAGCGGCTAGTTGGCTGAAATTGCGAATGAAACGCCGGTAAAAATTGGCGAACCCCAGAAATCTCTGCAGGGCCTTGCGAGACTCTGGGGATGGCCAATCTACCACAGCCTTAACCTTCTCAGGATCCATGCGAACACCCTCAGTCGAAATGATGTGTCCTAGAAAGGAAACAGACTGTGCATGAAAAACGCATTTCTCCGCCTTGACAAACAATCCATTCTCTAGCAACCGCAGAAGCACTTGTCGTACGTGTTGCACGTGTTCCTGGAGAGACGAAGAAAAAATCAATATGTCATCCAGGTAAACATATATGAACAGATCGACCATGTCTCGCAACACGTCATTGACGAGTGCTTGGAAGACTGCCGGCGAGTTCGTTAGCCCGAAAGGCATCACGCAGTACTCAAAATGGCCTCTAGGGGTGTTAAAGGCAGTCTTCCACTCATCCCCCTCCCTGATACGGACCAAATGATAAGCATTACGTAAGTCCAATTTAGTGAAAACGGACGCTCCCTGCAACCTCTCAAAAGCTGAAGACATAAGCGGCAAAGGATAGGTATTCCTTACCGTTATGTTGTTCAGCCCTCGGTAGTCAATGCAAGGTCGCAAGGATCCGTCCTTCTTTCCCACAAAAAAGAACCCCGCCCCCGCTGGAGAAGAAGAAGGGCGGATGAACCCCATTGCTAGAGAACTAGATATATATTTCTCCATGGCCGCCGTCTCTGGAATGGACAAAGAATATAACTTGCCCTTAGGCGGAGAAGTTCCTGGCAATAACTCTATCGCACAGTCATAGGGACGATGAGGAGGAAGAGAATCAGCCCGAGACTTACTGAACACCTCCTTCAGGTCGTGGTACTCCGCGGGCACGTTAGCCAAATCCACTGCTTCCCCCTGAAACACAGACTCAGAAACATTAACACCAGCAGACAAAAGACAAGACAAATGACACTCCTCGCTCCAGCTAACCACCGATCCGAGGCGCCAATCGATCCTGGGGTTGTGTTTCTGGAGCCAGGTGTGACCTAGAACAATGGGGGATTGAGGTGAGTCCGTGATGTAGAATGAAATCTCCTCCGTATGGTTGCCAGATGTGATGAGAGAAACCGGTACAGTGGTCTGTGTGATGACTGGCAGTCTGTGTCCGTTGAGTGCAAAAGGTGCAATGGGGTGTTTGAGGGAGGTGAGGGGAATGTTGAGTTTAGTAGCCAACTTACCGTCCATAAAACTACCCTCTGCCCCAGAATCCAACAAAGCGTGATGATCAAGTGCGTGGGTGGACCACCGTAGACTCACCGGAAGGAGTGTCGATGTAGATGAGGTCTTCCTGGCAGAGATCCCACCCGATAGTAGCCTCCGTTTTACTATCGGGCTTGGTCTTTTACCCGGACAGCGCTGGATGTGATGTTCTTGGCTGCCGCAGTATAAACATAGTCCCAGGGATCTCCGCCTGATCCTCTCCTCCCGGGAGAGCCGAGCTCGCCCCACCTGCATGGGTTCAAGATCTCCCGGTGGGCTGACCGCAACCTCTGAGCGCTGACGCTGAGCCTCCGGTCTGGTCGCGAGAACTGCTCTCCCCCTCCGTCTGGCGGCTTGGTCGAGTCGGTTGTCTACTCTGATGGTGAGGTCGATCAGGCCATTGAGAGAAGTGGGGAGCTCGACGGCGCGGATCTCCTGTTGGATGCGGTCAGCCAACCCATGCAGGAAGTGATCCCACTGCGCCTCTTCGTTCCACTTACACTCCGCCGCCAGGGTGCGGAACTCAATAGAATAGTCGGCTACGGACCTGTCTTCCTGACGTAGGTCCGTGAGAAGTCTAGCCGCCTCCCTCCCGGCGACGGAGCGGTCGAAGACCCGTCTCATCTCCTCCGAAAGGGCGTGGAACGAGGCACAGCAGCTGTCTTGGTTCTCCCACACCGCCGTCCCCCAGAGGGCAGCCCTCCCCGTCAGTAGTGACAAGACGAATGCCACCTTCATTTCCTCGGTGTGAAACGTGCGGGGCTGCAGGGCGAAGTGCAGAGAACAATGAGACAGAAATGATCGACAAAACTTTGGCTCACCCGCATATTTCTCAGGGATGGGGAGGCGTGGTTCGGACTGGGAAATCCCTCCGGAGACGATCGGCGGTGTGGGTGGCGTGGGAGGCGCAGCGGGTGGCGGTTGTTGTTGTCGCTGAGCCTGGAGAGCGAGCTCGGACACCTTCGTCACCATTGCTTGGAAAGCTCGACCCATCTCATCTATCGCCTTGTCTTGTTGATCCATGCGATCAACGGCTCTCTGCAAAAACTCCTCTAGATGAGATGGGGAGCGATCGCCTGCTGCTTCCATGATGGTCAGATCCTACTGTGACGGCTGGTAAAAGAGGAGGAAGCAATTGCAGGCAATCAGAAGAAGTTTATTGAAATCAGAGTCCAGAATGTAGGCAATGGCAACGAAGGTCTACGGTGGCGTGAGAAGAGCTGGATGGTGAAGTCGCAGGTGAAGGTGAAGACGGTCAATGGATGAAACCAGGAACAGACCGGAACACTGACACGAAGACGACAACACGAATACAATCCAGCACACGAACACGGAAGACGGTAAACCAACTAGGCAGTGGAGACATGAATGAGGATCTGACAACAGACAGAGAGATGAGTGAGTATATGTAGCTGAGTGGAGATGAGGATCAGCTGGAGCGAGACAATCAACACACAGGTGACAACAATCAACCAAACGAGCACATGGAGACTACGTGAGTACAACAACAACACAAAACATGACACGGAGGAAACAATGGATTTCCTACCGTGACACCGGAAGCTAGTTATTTGAATTTATAAAGTTTTAAACATGGATATTTTTCTTACAAAAATGCATCGCTTCACTTCAGAAATCCTTTATTAACCCCCTGGAGTCATATGGATTACTTTTTATGGATGGATGCATTCCAAATGCAGGTTCGGGAGGAGCGTAAACATTCAGTCCTGTCAATCATCATTACGAGCGTATATAAGCAGCAGTCACTGCGTCATCCCAACGACAGTTCTTCCAGCATCCCTCTTCCTCCTCATCTCCTCCTCTAGATCTCTTATTCTCCCTCTACGCAGTACTGCTATAGGGGCTTTTAACTCGGAGCTCATGCCGAGCCTCGTGGTCGAGCCTCCTTTGAGGACAGAAAGCCAAGTTTGTTTTACCATTTACCATTCAGACTGAATGGGCAGGCGAACTTCTGAACTGGCTTCAAAATGTGGCCCCCAATTCACAACATTATAAACCTTGGAGGACTAAGGATATTATTAAAGGTGCCCTAGAACGTTTTTTAAAAAGATGTAATATAAGTCTAAGGTGTCCCCTGAATGTGTCTGTGAAGTTTCAGCTCAAAATACCCCATAGATTTTTTTTTATTCATTTTTTAACTGCCTATTTTGGGGCATAATTAGAAATGCGCCTATTCAGGGTGTGTGGCCCTTTAATTCTCGTGCTCCACGCCCCAAGAGCTTGCGCTTGCCTTAAACAACAAAAAAAGTTCAAACAGCTAATATAACCCTCAAAATGGATCTTTACAAAGTGTTCGTCATGCAGCTTGTCTATTTGCGTAAGTACAGTGTTTATTTTGATGTTGACATTGATTCTGATTGAGTTTGAGGCTATGCTCCGTGGCTAACGGCTAATGCTACACTGTTGGAGAGATTTATAAAGAATGAAGTTGTGTTTACGAATTATACAGACTGCAAGTGTTTAATAATGAAAATAGTGACGGCTCTTGTCTCTGTGAATACAGTAAGAAACGATGGTAACTTTAACCACATTTAACAGTACATTAGCAACATGCTAACAAAACATTTAGAAAGACAATTTACAAATATCACTAAAAATATCATGTTATCATGAATCATGTCAGTTACTATCGTTCCATCTGCCATTTTTTGCTATTGTCTTTGCTTGCTTACCTAGTCTGTTGATTCAGCTGTGCACAGATCCAGACGTTAATACTGGCTGCCCTTGTGTAATGCCTCAATCATGGGCTGGCATATGCAAATATTGGGGGCGTACACCACGACTATTACGTAACAGTCAGTGTTATGTTGAGATTCGCCTGTTCTTCGGAGGTCTTTTAAACAAATGAGATTTATATAAGAAGGAGGAAACAATGGAGTTTGAGACTCATTGTATGTCTTTTCCATGTACTGAACTCTATTATTTAACGTTTAACGTTATTTAACTACGCCGAGGTAAATTCAAGTTTTGAATCTAGGGCACCTTTAAATATATCTCCGATTGTGTTTGTCTGAAAGAAGATAGTCATATACACTTAGGATGGCTTGAGGGTGAGTAAATTATGGGATAATTTTCATTTTTGGGTGAACTATCTCTCTAAGACTATCCAACCCCTGAAACTTACTAATTTCTAATAACCTTTAGGCCTTTTACAGCCTCTCTCCTTTCACAAAAATTTTTCCCACTATATCTTCATCAGAATGACTTAAGCTGATTTATCCCAGAGAGCGATCAGCACCACAGACACTGCAGGGCACGCTGAGCTGCGGTCTAGAGCAAAGCGAGTATCATACAGCGTGCCTGAACGCGGTGAAGGGTGTGGGTGTGTGATTGAGCAATGACGTGAGAAATCGCAAAGTCAAAGTCCCTGAGAGCAAGCGACTGGGCGTCTTCATGTGGCCAGAGCTCCTCTACTCCCATCCAAAACCTCAATCAGCTCCATACCCCCTTTTTAAGCCCCATCTTTAAAAAGCACTGCAACGTCTTTGTTTTATGAAGCATTTCTTGGTCTCTGGAGGTGTTTTAAAAGAGTTCCTAAAACAAACAGCTTTCACTGTTTAATGCATATTTATGTCATTTGTCAAGAGGGAAGTACAAATCAAGCCCAATACCTCTTTAGTCTACAGGGCTCCTGCGTTGAAGAGAATCCATTCAGACAGCAAAAAAACCCGAAAGGCGAAAGCGGTTGGCGCTGGTTCTGCCAGCAAAGTGAGAGAAACTCCTAAAAGATATGAATCAGCATTACAAGTCTGGATTAATCACAAGACACACTTGGAAACAATCACTGCTATTTGTTTTTTTACCTAGTGCTGTTTTGATAGCTTGCTTAATATGACACATACTGGCTCCGCTGTGTAATCCATCACCACACAAGATATGATTTTACACGGGCCAACGCAAACAAATGGCAGATATGGCCATGAAATCATCTGTGCAATAAATGGAGACTAGGAGTCGGGCCTTCTATGGGTGCAGCAATGTTTTTCCACACATCTTGCCAATCACAGGTGTGTTTGCCAGTCTCCAGGCAAATGCACCTGAAAAAGAGACTGAAAGATTTTCCACTGCTCTTTAGAGTCAGCACAGAAACATCCCATATCGAACACTTCCTCCCACCGATCGATAAATCTTCATGATACAAGGATCTACCTTTGAAGACATTCCAGGCAAGTTAAACTCTCAACCACAGAGAGATTCTTTGTCTATGCACATCTTTCAAACTCAAAAAGCTGGAATTCATTCTCATTTTCCTAACTAAGGCCAAATGCACATTTAAAGTGGTCATGACATGATATATTAAATTTTCCTTGATCTTTTGACAGGCATTTGTACCATTACCATCTTAAAATGTCCTCAGTACAAAAAACCATTTATGTAACCAAGCTCAAAAAATGGCAGGACAAATGGAAAAGTAAAGGAACATTCGGATCATGTCAGAGAATTATATGTTTGTTCGGAGCATATGACTGAAGACTGTTGTGTAAACAAGGTACAGTATTGGAGAGTTCGCAAAAACTTCTGTTGAAAGATGAAGATGCTATCTGCTACAGTGTCTATAAATAACAGTTTTAGCCTATAATCATCCCTAAATGGATCATTTCAGACAGAAGGGCAGAATGGTTGGGTTGAAAATAATTGTTCTGGCAAATATATGACTATAAGTGAACATTAAGGAACATATTAAAATAATTTTAAAAGACACTCATGGTTTCTTGCTACAATATCACTTTTAAAAGGATAGTTCATCCAAAAATGAAAATTCAGTCATTACACCTTATGTCATTACAAATCCATAAGACTTTAGTTCATTTTGGAAACAAAAAATAAGATTTTTTTAATGAAATCTGAGAGATTTCTGTCCCTCCATTGTAAGTTTAATTACACAAAACTTTTTGATGCTTCAAAAAGTTCATTAAGACGTCATAAAAGAAATATGAATTGAGAGGTTTAAAGGGTTAGTAATGTCATTAATTACTCACCCTCATGTCGTTCCAAACCCTTATTCATCTTCGGAACACGCATTAAGATATTTTTGAGAAACAAAAGATTTGCAAAGCTTCGAAGCTTCATGAAGCTTTGAAATCGCCCATCATGAAATATTGTTGAATAAAGTCGTTATTTTGTATTTTGGTGCACAAAAAGTATTCTCATCACTTCATAGCATTAAGGTTGAACCACTGTAGTCACATGCACTGTTTTAAATATATCTTTAGTACCTTTCTGGGCATTTTGAAAGTATAAATTAACTTGCTGTCAAACTGAACCATCAGATTTGATCAAAAAAATCTTAATTTGTGTTCCGAAAATTGACGAAGGTGAGTAATTATTAATGACAGAATTTTCATTTTCGGGTGACCTAACCCTTTAATCCAGGACTTCTGAAGAGATACAATTTCTTTATGGATATTTAGCAAGCAATTCTGAGCTTCAGTTTACCACATTTGATGTGCTTTATTTATGAACGTTGATCATTATTTATATATCTGAATAAACTCCTAAATTAAATCCATTCATCATAAACAAAAATTGATTGTGTTCTTCAGAAGACATGGATTAACTTGCTCAATTCACATGGATATCTTTTACAATCGACTTTCTGAAGCGGCAAAGTCCAAATGATTTGCAACAACACAAGGGTAATTGATGAGTTCTCATTTTTGGGTAAACTGTCCCTTTAAAACCATTCTCCTTTCTGACTGAAGCAATTAATGACTAAAAATATGGAGGAGAAGGTGGTTGGGGAAAAGTTTCAACCCATCCTTCTTTTACTCTCACTATTTCATTGGTTGTTGATGGCTAGTCAGCTAGATTTAAAACCAGCAAATTTACTCTTTGAAAAGGTAAAATATTCAGGCGGGACATGACAATCAAAATTACAATCAGTTATTAAAATGAGCACATACTATAGTCTTGCATGAAGCCAATTACACATTTGATTTATGGAACAGTAGATTATTGTACATTCCAGTCATATTCCAATTCCACCCAGCACACAGTATTACAAGGCACTGAGGAATGGCTGCCAGCATTGTTATGCATCTTAATGATGTTAATATGAGAAAGAATGACAGGAAATGGGTGGGAGCTTTCTCTCAGAATGGCACAGACACCTCTGAATTCCTGGTGGAACATTCACATTTACGTGGCATTGATGACCAGCAAGTAACCAATGGCTGAATGCTGCTCATAGACCCTGTAATGAAATACATTTTTTTTTATTATTATTATGCTAGTATACACCTTTAAATTACTGTACATGTTTAGATGATGATGTTTAGCCACAGGATAAGCAAAAATCTCTGGATGAACTGGAACAAAAATAAAAATGATGTGGTGTTTTTAAACATGCCCTGGGAAAGAATTGAAGCACAGATGAGAACCAGAGTGGGACAGACATTTCCCTCTTGGACTGTTTTGATCCCCGTTCCGTAGATTGTAATCAAAATCATTCCAAGATGCAAATAAACAAAATACCTCAGAAACAAGCTGAACTTGTGTCCAAAGACCTGGGGTGAATTTACTAAACAGTTGCATACCATATTTCATCTGAAAACCCTGAACCTTCACTAACAGGGTCAGCATCTTTATGCTTTTATCTGGTTTGCATAATTCTTTTATTGAATCAGACGCTAAAACAAGCAGAAATAAACAATGCTATCAAGCATAATTCATTCTTAGCAAAGTATCTCCTTTTGTGAGTTTGTGATCCATAGGAATTAAAAATGGTAAAAAAATAATAAAAATAAAATAAAAAATTACAGTTCTAGTTCTGGTTTTGTAAGGAACCAGTTTAAAAAATATATATATACAATTTTATTGTCAAATGAAGAGATAATTTCAATAAAAAAAATAATAATTTTAAACCATTTTTGCAGTAGAAGTGATCTGTTACAATCATTGGTCCCACTTTATATTAAGTGGCCTTAACTATGTACGTACATCAAAAAATAAGTACAATGTACTTATTGGGTTCATATTGAATTGCAAAACACATTTTCAGCTATTGAGGTGGGATACGGGTAAGGTTAGGGAAAGCTTTGGTGGTATGGGTAGGTTTAAGGGTAGGGGTAAGGTGTAAGGGATGGGTCAACAGTGTAATTATAAATGTAATTACAGATGTAATTACATGCAGGTGTTTTTAAAATATAAGTACAATGTAAAAACTTGTAAACAATAAGTGCATTGTATCAAATGATTAATTTAAATGTAAGTACTAGTAGTTAAGGCCACTTAATATAAAGTGGGTCCCAATCATATGTTTGTGAATTGGACTACACTTGTTGCACTGAATGTTTTTGATTCACTAAAAAAAAAACAACTCTCTAGAATCGTTTGTTTGTGAATTGGATTACACTTGTTCTGCTGTAGGTTTTTGATTCACTAAAAAGAACCAACTCTCTAGAATCATTTGTTTGTGAATTGGACTACACTTGTTGCACTGAATGTTTTTGATTCACTCAAAAAAAAAAAACAACTCTCTAGAATCGTTTGTTTGTGAATTGGATTACACTTGTTCTGCTGTAGGTTTTTGATTCACTAAAAAGAACCAACTCTCTAGAATCACTTGTTTGGGAATCAAACTACATGGATTGCACTGTAGGTTTCCCAGAAAGCAACATAGCGTGGCCCAGATCCAGTTCACATCTGGTACATGTGGATTACACATGGACCAGAAGTGGGCCAGATCTGGTCCGACACTATGTTGCTGTCAGGGTTCTGATTCTAAAATGATCCAACTCATAAGATTTATTTGGGTAACACTTTATTTTAAGGTGGCATAGTTACACATTACTACATGTACTTACTATAGTAATAACAGTTAACTTAACTAACCCTAAACCAAATCCTAACCCTAACAGTAACTCTGTAGTAAGTACATGCAGTTAAACAAAATTACTCAGTATGGTTACACTTTATTTTAAGGTGTCTTTGTTACACTGTATATATACATTTAAGTACTGAGTAATAATAAGTAACTACATGTTTGGTTTAGGGTTAGTTGCATGTAACTATACATCATTTATAGTTACTATAGTAACTGCATGTAACATATGTAACAATGACACTGTAAAACAAAGTTTTACCCTCAGTACTTATTTAAAGGTGTCCAAGAATGCTTTTTCACGAGATGTAATATAAGTCTAAGGTGTCTCCTGAATGTGTCTGTGAAGTTCCAGCTCAAAATACCCCATAGATTTTTTTTAAATCATTTTTTTAACTGCCTATTTGGGGCATCATTAACTATACACTGATTTTGGCAGCGCGCCGCCCCTTTAATTCGCCTGCTCCCTGCCACACGAGCTCTCGACTATATTACAGTGCATTTACAAAGTTCACACAGCTAATATAACCCTCAAATGGATCTTTACAAGATGTTCGTCATGCATGCTGTATGCATGCTTCGAATTATGTGAGTAAAGTATTTATTTTGATGTTTACGTTTGATTCTGTATGAGTTTGAGGCTATATGCTCTGTGGCTAACGGATAATGCTACACTGTTGGAGAGATTGGACAGATCCAGACGTTAATACTGCCTTTCCTTGTCTAATGCCTTGAACATGGGCTGGCATATATGCAAATACTGGGGTCATACATATTAATGATCCCGACTGTTACGTAACAGTCGGTGTTATGTTGAGATCTGCGTGTTTTCCGGAAGTCTTTTAAACAAATGAGATTTATATAAGAAGGAGGAAGCAATGGGGTTTGAAACTCAATGTATGTCTTTTCTATGTACTGAACTCTTGTTATTTAACTATGCCGAGGTAAATTCAAATTTTGATTCTAGGGCACCTTTAAAGTAGGTACAATGTAACTACATCACCTTAAAATAAAGTGTAACCTTCATTTGTCCCCAATTAGACATTAGATCAATGAGGCTGAAATCTCTTGGAATTTGTTTTTTCTGTCTCTTTCACTCTCAATCTTTGTCTCTCCCTCTCTGTTTCTCTGGATGTGTAATTCAGCATTCCAGGGACTCAGTGGCCCCCAATGTGATTGTGCTGCACTGTGTATTTCGTTATATAAGCCAGCGCTGCTGTAATGAGCAGGGGCTCATGTCCTTTGTACGGAGGCCTCTCTCTTTTTCACTTGGTCACTGGAGACCGGCAGCAATTAGGGGCAGAGCAGATACGCTGGGCTAAGTCAATATTTACTAGAAATTCATTGCCTTTATCCATCGTACGTCAATAAACTAATCTATACCTCTGCACTAATGCTCCGTTTGGTCTCCCAGGTTTTTAATTAAGACGTTTTGATGGTTTTCAAATGTCCAGACAAGTCTCAGGGCTTTTCAGACTGTCCAAATATGGTACTCCAGTCTGATAGCCTCTTAGGAAAAATATGAATCCCATGATTCATAGCGCTATTTGTACAGCTACCTCTCTTCCCTCCTTTTGCAACAGGCCTGGGAGCAATTACGCTCCATGACTCCAGCCATATGTGCTCGGGCTTCTCAAATTCTTACTCTCTGATTTAACAACCCCCCCCCCCCCCCCCCCCTTCATATCTTTTCCATTCAATGACTTGAGGTATTTTTATTTTTTGGACAATGAACAATACTTGAATGCTTTCTTTAAATTCTTTTCCGTCACCAGCTTGTCTGGCTTTCAGCAATCATCTCATGTCACTGAAATCCAATGTTAAATATACATATTTAAAATGTAAAATTCACATGTAACTCCGTAAGTATGTTTACGGTTTGATGTCATTTTTACAGTTTTATTCTGGTAACCACAGCTGCCGGTATTTTTCCGTAGAAACAACGGGATTTTTTTTTACAGTGTACTGAAATCCAATGTTAAATATACATATTTAAAATGTAAAATTCACATGTAACTCCGTAAGTATGTTTACGGTTTGATGTCATTTTTACAGTTTTATTCTGGTAACCACAGCTGCCAGTATTTTTCCGTAGAAACAACGGGATTTTTTTTACAGTGCATTTCTTTTGTTGTACATTCAAAGGGGAAATGAATATTGAATAATTACATAATGATCTAACCTTATGTGTGAATTGAGCTTCCGATGAAAGCTTCCTCCCTGGCTCAGCCGGACCTTTTTTAATACACTCAAAGAGGCACTTTTTCGCCCTGATGGTTCTCTCCTATGGTAAAAATTGACCATAATACAGAACGGAGAAAAGTTTTGTGGTTTCTCTCATAAAAGTTGATCCTTGGATTCAGGGAAATCCTTCAATAAGGAACGTTTTACACTGTGTACTATATGCGTTATTTAACCACAGGGTTCTCCATTTGCCCCTGCTGTGGAAAATGGGACATTTCGAGCAAGGCAAAGTGCCTCAGGCCATGAGCACAAAACCAAGCTTTTCAACAGGCAGAAAGGGCTCATTCAAGTTCACCGTCTCCATAGATGAGCACTGGAGTTCCAGGGCATGAGTCCGGACCACCCTCCACCCCCACAATGAGCTGTGCTGCAGCTGTTAGGCAGATGCCTTGATCGTGGTCCTTAGGATGACCCCACTTTCTTGGGATGATCCATGCAAGAAAGTGAATAAACAGACCTACATTGCCTCTTACACCCAGTCAAACAGGACGAGATGAAAGGAGAATGTCAAGTCGTTGATGTCATGCCTCAGAGTTGTATATTAACGTCAGGCTGTATATTTTTGCACACATAGCTTTTTCTTGACCTTCTTCCATGCTATGCATTTGGATGTGCACATCGAATTACATCTCTACCTTTTCCTGAATTTCCTAATGCCTTGTCGAAACATAAGCTGCTATCTGAGCTGACAGCACATCAAAAGTGGGTTCAAGCTCAAACTTGTGGGTGACAGTCATTTTAGGACTACTGTTACACCTGGGTTGTTTAATTGGTTCCACCACCAGTTAAAGGATTAGTTGACCAAAAAATGAAAATGGTTTCATTATCTACTCACCCTCATGTTGTTCCAAACCTCTATGACTTTATTCCCTGTAACACAAAAGGAGGATTTTGATGAATCATACTGTAATTGCATGACAAAGAATGACCAATAAATGAATACTTGCTTCAAAAATGATGCAAAATCACCATTAAACGGCATACATTCCAAGTCTTCTGAGGCTATAAAAAAGTTTTGAGAGAAAAACTATGACCGTATGTCATTATTCACTAAAATGATGTATGAAGCAACATCAGGATTCATAAATGAAAGAATTACATTTTTTTTCACCATCAGTTAAAGGATTAGATGACCAAAAAAATTTAAATGGTGTCATTATTTACACTGCGAAAAAAGAATTGTTGGTTTAAACGGCACCTATTATGCAAAATTCACTTTTACATGCTGTTTGACCATAAATGTGTGTTGGCAGTGTGTGAGCAAAACCACCCTAGAATGAGAAAAATCCCCCCAGTGTTTTTTTTACAATCTCAATAATTCATAAGCACTGTCTCAGAACACCCTTTTTTTTTTTTTTATTGCAAAAAGGTACAAATCACAGGTGATTAGCCATAATATACACAACATACAAAAAACATAGAGATACTGTCTCAGAACACCCTGTTCTAAGATTGCTCTCACTGTGACGTAGAATTGCGCTAAGCCCCACCCACATGGTTTGATTGACAATCTGGTTTTGGCATAGACCCCGCCGTCGGTGATCTGTCAACCATCCTCCATTGTTTCAACGACAGCCGGTAATGTCTCCTAAGAAACATAAGTGTTCTGTTGTGGGATGTAATAGTGAACATAGTAATTTTCACTTACTTCCGACATCAGAGCCACTGAAAACGCAGTGGATGGATTTTATTTACGAAGGAAAGGCGCCACTCAAAATTCCAAAATACGTTTATGTTTGCGCGAATCATTTTTTGACTGACTGTTTTGAGAACGAGGGTCAATTCAAAGCAGGTCTTGCTTCAAAGTTAATCCTCAAGTGTGGATCGTTGCCTACTGTTCGCGATCCAACGTCACCTCCAGAAGAAGTAAGTGTATTTAATGTTTTTTGAGCAAATAGTCATTTCAGTCGATGTCAGCCAATTCAATAACAAATGCGTCTAAAGTTGTCGTCGTCGTCGTAGAATGTCTGTGTATATAATTTAAACCTTGTTTGTATAGTGTCTATCTAACGTACTTAGCAAACGTTATCACAGTGTTTGTGTTTGTAGTTTCAAAAAATTGTGCGAACGTTATCAGTGTGTGTGTGTGTGTGTTGCACATCCATAATTGCAAAAGGGGCGCGATTAAAACTCTATAAGTACATAAATTAATCAAATAACCATTCAGAGACGTCCTGCTCCATTCTCAATTGTGTTTCTTCTGCCGGAGTCTCTTCATCATCTGGGTCTGATTCCGGTTCAAACATGTACGGCTGAATGCCATATAAAACAGCGGGTCTCTCACTCTCAGCCATTCTGCTTCTACCGTTTGCAAGTTACGCCCTCATCCAAAGGCAGGGCGGGGATATGCAGCTCATTTATATTTAAGGTGGTACACACCAAAACAGCTCTTTTTAAAACAGGCCCCAAAAATGACATTTTCAAATGGTTATAATAAATTAACTGTGGGGTATTTTGTGCTGAAACTTTACAAATACATTCTGGGGACACCCAAGACCAATATTACATCTTGTAAAAAGGGGCATAATAGGTGCCCTTTAACTTAAAAAAGGAAGTTACATTAATATTTTGAGTTCACTGAAATTAAAAATTTGGGTTAATACAATGAAGGCGATTGGTTTAAAGGTGCCCTAGAACTTTTTTTAAAAGGATGTAATATAAGTCTAAGGTGTCCCCTGAATGTGTCTGTGAAGTTTCAGCTCAAAATACCCCATAGATTTTTTTAATTAATTTTTTTAACTGCCTATTTTGGGGCATCATTAACTATGCATCGATATATAGGTTGTGGCCCCTTTAATTCCTGTGCTCCCCCACCCCCGGAGCTTGCACTTGCCTTGAACAGCATAAACAGTTCACACAGCTAATATAACCCTCAAAATGGATCTTTACAAGATATTTGTCATGCATGCTGCATGCATACATCGGATCATGTGAGTATTGTATTTATTTGGATGTTTACATTTGGTTCTGAATGAGTTTGATAGTGCTCCATGGCTAACGGGCTAAAGCTAACATTTAACACTGTTGGAGAGATTTATAAAGAATGAAGTTGTGTTTATGAATTATACAGACTGCAAGTGTTTAAAAATGAAAATAGCGATGGCTCTTGTCTCCGTGAATACAGTAAGGAACGATGGTAACTTTAACCACATTTAACAGTACATTAGCAACATGCTAACGAAACATTTAGAAAGACAATTTACAAATATCACTGAAAATATCATGATATCATGGATCACGTCAGTTATTATTGCTCCATCTGCCATTTTTCGCTATTATCCTTGCTTGCTTACCTAGTCTGATGATTCAGCTGTGCACATCCAGATGTCCTGCCCTTGTGTAATGCTTTGAACATGGGCTGGCATATGCAAATATTGGGGGCGTACACCCCGACTATTACGTAACAGTCAGTGTTATGTTGAGATTCGCCTGTTCTTCAGAGGTCTTTTAAACAAATGAGATTTATATAAGAAGGAGGAAACAATGGAGTTTGAAACTCAGTGTATGTCTTTTCAATGTACTGAACTCTTGTTATTCAACTATGCCGAGGTAAATTCAATATTTAATTCTAGGGCACCTTTAGTCAACAGAAACTCAAAAGATTATGTTATATGAACCACATTAGTTATCTAAGTTGATTTGACAAAAGAAAAAATGTTCTATTAACAAATCATGAAAATAATTTTTACAGTGTACTCACCCTCACATCGCTCCAAACCCTCCTTTCTTTTTTCCCTGTAAAACAAAAGGAGGATTTTGAAATGTACTGTAATTGCAAAGAATTAATGATAAATGTGCACTTTCAAACTTCAAAAATTATGTAAAAGCACCAAAAAAGATAAAAGTAAATGGTACATGCAACTCTCAAGAAGAAAATTTAGTCGTTATTCATTGAAAATCTTAACATTCACCATAGGGCTCGTTTAGCACATTCTCCTATAGTGATTCTTGAATGAATCATTCTGTTGAGCTGGATCTTTCCAATGAATCATTTGATCCAATTTACAGAACTGATCTGAAAGAAATAAAGGATGAGTAAATAATGACAGAATTTCATTTTTAGGTGAACCACAGTATAACATCAGCATGGCATTCAGAAGGGTCTCTTGGGCTTTCCAGCTGTAAAGTTCTCTAACTCACTCGATACTTAACAATGACCTCCCTTTCCAAGTAAACAGACATCCCAAAACAAATATAGAAAACTAGAAACAGACTAAACATGGTTTTCGAGGATGGTTTATTCCCTCTCATGCATTTTTCTCTTTTAATATCCTCTCTAGGAAGCTGGATTTTGATGCTTATTCCATGCAGAACTCCCCGGTTTTACTGGCCCTCTCGGCTACTTGACAGGGTTAAAAGTCCACTATCGGTGTGTGTCCTGCTAGTCCAGCCCTAAAAGAAAGGCTTATCATTTTACTGGAAAGTCTGTTGTGTGTTGTTAACAGCCTCACATACAGTCCAGGTGTTTAATGGTGTGGAGGTTCACAGAGCACTATCGGAACATAACTGCGTCTTTGAGATATGATGCATCGACCAACTGGAGCTGGGGAAAGAATTTCCTTTGTTTCAGAGGAAACGGGAGGCGAGAGAAAGGGAGATCTGGCCAATTTGACATTACCTTTTTAGTTAGACAGCCTTTTCTAAAAGCGATGTGATTCATTGGGGTGTGTGACCTCACTGAAACTACATTTCTTTTATATGTGTCAGTTCTGAGTTGGGTTATTGTTGTGTGATCGTATGAAGTCATAGGGATTGATTTCAAAGACTCGTTATTCTTTGTTTTACTGTGCAATTCCCATAGTCCAGCCTTGCATTGTGGTGCACAAACTATTCCTTCTTTTATTGAAAAATGTTATATAACTTACGCAACATTTTCCTCTGCCAATGCACTGAAATGTTTCCCAGCATTTTTCTACAGTAAATACACCCAAATCACTGAAAGACAAACTATAAAACAACAAACCACAGTAGACATGTTAAATTTGTTCACATAAAAAACAAAAACATCTAGTGTTTGAAGAGTGTGCATTAATATAGCATATTATAAGAAGACAGTAATGTTTTCTGCAGATGACATGATTTCTAGTTCTTTTACTGCTCTGCAGTACATAAAGCCAAAAACCTTTCTTACTCAACTTGGTAAAGCAAAACTTCAAGGTCAAGCTTTATTGATCTGGATGAATAATTCAATCAAGAAGGGACACAAAACTGTCAACATGTCTTTGGAGACACTTCTGCCTCTATCTTCCTATTAAAGTCCAGCTACGCAGGAAGAAAAACACCTACTGGGAAAAATATTTCCGCTCATGACACAGGCCTTGCATTCAGGTGTGTTTTGTGTGAGTTAGGTGTGTGTGTGTTAACTAGGCCACTATCCAGAATATGTGAACACAAAAGAAAGACCGCAGACATGCCCTCACCCGGGATGGCTGGACCAGACTTGCCCTTTGAGGTTGATATGTCATCACTTCCCATAAGGCTGTGCAAAAACCTCACCCCACCGTAATCATTTCTCTAATGTTGAGTTCCAGACAACTTAGAATTCTCCCCCCTCCTTCTTTAAAACAACCACTGGAATGGTGCTCAAGGTTGGACATCCGGCAACATTTGATGTAATTAATAGGAAATGTTTCTTGAGCACAAAGTCAAACTGACCCTGAATTTTTTAATGAAATTAATTGATTCATGAATTAAATATAAAATGTAATGTTACTTTTCTCAAGCATTTTGTTTGTTCTTGGTTTTCATGTGTGTGCCATAACTGCCATAACTGCCATAACTGGCATAACAAAATGAAATTGTCTCAATGAGGCGTCGTCTTGTTTTCCTAACATTTCAAGGTGATGAATGATTCCCTGGAAACTTCAACTCAGAAATGTCAACTCTATCAGTATTTTAAAATAAAAGGCTGTTTTTTTTAGTATTTACAGTCTATTACATCTAAAATATCTGCTATATTTCTGTAAAATATAATATTGCACAACATTAATCACACAGTAATCCAGGAGTGGCTTGAGTTATGGTGGGTTGTTATCAACAGGCACAGAAAGGGATTTGGCTTCATCTAAGATAAATGAAGCAGTCCGATCTCTGTGAGGAATGTGGATTGACTAAATTACTAATAACCATATTAATCCAAAGCTATCCTTGGACAAAACTCTTGAGTACACCTAACTTCATAGAAAAATACAAGCGAAACAACAACAAAAAATCACTATTGTTATGCAGAAAAAAAAACAGTGAAAAAAAACAAAAAAACTTTGACATTTCCAGATGACTGGAATGTTTTCTAGCACTGATGAAGCACTGATGTCATTCAGTGAAACCAAATCTTAAAGTCCCAGCTGTCTGCATACATAGCTAAATAAAGCCAAATTCTCTCTTTCTTCTTCTTTCAGGGAGACCGAAACACTTTCAGCAAAAAAAAATTCTGTACAATGTTCCCCCATGTACATGTCCAAGCACCTTGTAAATGGTAGACAAATTACTCCCACTCCCAAACAGGGTTTCTTTTTTTTTTTTTTCTTTATGTGGTTTGAGTCTAAGCAGGTTGTTGTGGGATCTGAGTGTTTTGACTGCCAGTAACAGGAAAGTCTTGAGATTTAAAAGAGATAAAAACAGACCACAATACTCTTATGAGAAAAATTCCTTGCTATTTATCTTCGACATAACATCATCTCTTCCATTACCTGACAAAGAGTTGCACGTCTTCTGCTATAATATAATGGGTGCAATAACAATGACTTCAGCTGCTAACGTCAGTCGCTAGCATGCCTCTTGAGGCCAGGGGAGTGAGGTTTACCTGCACAGCTCTTGCTAGCTGTCCTCCATTACACTCATGCCCCTGAAATTCACTCCCATCCGGATCAGTAAGTGTAAGTGTAAGTGTTTTGTGTTGTTTCTAGTTTGATTTTAGTTCTGTGTAGTTGCTAGGAAGTGTTTACTGTGTGGTCGCGTTGCAAATCGCGTTTCTTCTCGTTTCACTGTGAGTCAGCAAGGCGTGGCCTGCTGAACTAATTAGCATTGTACAGTTGGTATAAATGTGTAAGTCTACTGCGGCAGCGGACGCGGCAGCCCTCTTGCGAAGCCCTCATTGTGTGAAGACCGAAGAGTGTAAAGACGATCAACTCTACCTGTGCGACTCCACCGAGCAACCACACCGGCAAGGCACTTGAGTATTGCACTTTTTTTTCCGCTTTCCTCTTTATACAGTGTGTTCTTGTCTGTCTGTTTTTTTGTCCTGTCTTCGATATGTGCTTTCAAATTTCCACTATTACTAACACTCATTAATCGCATGCTACACATTGGAGGCAGTGTAACCATAACAACTTGCGTAGTTTACCCATGTCATCTCGTACATCATTTTCTATTTCTATTGGGCTCTGGAATTGTAAACAAAGCAGATTTCATTAATGCTATTGCTACTTATTCAGATCTCCATCTCATGGCTCTGACTGAGACATGGATCAAACCAGAGGACACTGCCACACCAGCAGCCCTCTCCTCTAATTTCACTTTCTCTCACACCCCACGCCAGACTGGGAGGGGTGGTGGTACTGGTTTGCTTATGTCCAGTGAATGGTAGTTCAATCCTTTACCATCTCTCTGTGGCAATGGCTCATTTGAATCGCATGCAATTACTATCACCTACCCTACTAAAATCCATGTTGTAGTTGTTTATCGTCCCCCAGGTCAGCTAGGTAACTTCTTGGAGGAGTTAGATGTGTTACTGTCATCCTTCCCTGAGGATGGAACTCCTCTGCTAGTACTTGGTAATTTCAACATCCATCTAGACAAACCTCAGGCTGCTGACTTCCACACTCTACTTGCCTCATTCGATCTCAAGCGAGTAGCCACTTCAGCCACCCACAAATCAGGTAAGCAATTGGACCTCATCTACACACGCTGTGGCTCCACCGACAATGCACTGGTTACTCCACTACACACCTCAGACCACTTTCTCATCACTTTTACACTCAACCTGTCCCCTAACTCAACACACACTCCATCACACATTACTTTTCGGCGAAACCTACGCTCTCTCTCCCCATCTCAACTATCCTCTTTGGTCTCATCCACACTTCCTCCCCCCAACCAGTTCTCATCACTGGACACTAACAATGCTACTGACACTCTTTGCACCACTCTAACATCTTGCTTAGATGACTTCTGCCCCCTTTTAACCAGACCAGCCTGTGCCACCCCCTCTGCCCCCTGGCTCTCTGATGCTCTTTGTGAGCATCGGTCGAGACTCAGGGCTGCAGAGAGGAAGTGGCGCAAATCTAAAGATCCTACTGACCTTAGCTTATATCAGTCACTCCTTTCTTCTTTCTCTACTGATGTCTCCAATGCTAAAACCACATACTATCACACTAAAATTAACAATTCGACTGATTCCCGCACACTTTTCAAAACCTTTTCTTCTCTTCTTTGCCCTCCTCCCCTCCCTCCCACATCAGCTCTTACAGCTGATGACTTTGCCACATTCTTCACACACAAAATAACAACCATCAGCGGCCAATTCTCCACACCACACACGGACAATAACATCTTAACGGAAAACGCACAAACCCTCTCCTCCTTCTCCATGCTATCTGAGGCAGATGTTTCCAAACTCATCCTCTCCAATCACCTTACTACCTGTCCGCTAGACCCTATCCCCACTCCTCTTCTTCAGGCCATCTCCTCCTCAATTCTACCTGCACTCACTCACATCATCAATTCTTCCCTTCACACTGGAACATTTCCCACAGCTTTTAAGCAGGGTAGGATTACCCCACTGCTTAAAAAACCCACTCTGAATCCAGCACTTTTAGAAAACTACAGACCAGTATCCCTTCTTCCTTTCATTGCCAAGACATTGGAGAGAGTTGTTTCCAACCAACTGTCTACTTATCTCACACAGAACCTCCTTGATGACCACCAGTCTGGTTTCAAGAGTGGCCTCTCAACTGAGACTGCTCTGCTCTCAGTCACTGAAGCACTGAGACTGGCACGAGCGACTTCAAAATCATCAGTACTCATCTTGCTGGACCTGTCTGCTGCTTTCAACACCGTTAACCACCAGATCCTCCTGTCAACACTCATGTCGAAGGGCATCTCGGGAACCGCACTCCAGTGGTTCGAGTCTTACCTCTCAGGTAGGTCCTTCAGGGTATCTTGGAGAGGTGAGGTGTCCAAGTCACATCATCTTGCTACTGGGGTACCTCAGGGCTCAGTGCTTGGACCACTTCTCTTCTCCATCTACATGTCATCACTAGGATCTGTCATTCAGGATCATGGTTTCTCCTATCACTGTTATGCTGATGACACACAACTCTACCTCTCATTCCAACCAGATGATCCGACGGTTGCTGGTCGCATCACAGCCTGCCTGACAGCAATTTCTGCCTGGATGAAGGACCACCACCTTCAACTCAACCTTGCAAAAACGGAACTGCTGGTGGTCGGTGCCAACCCCACACTTCGTCATAACCTTTCAATTCAACTT
Source organism: Chanodichthys erythropterus (assembly GCF_024489055.1). Classification (NCBI taxonomy): domain Eukaryota; kingdom Metazoa; phylum Chordata; class Actinopteri; order Cypriniformes; family Xenocyprididae; genus Chanodichthys; species Chanodichthys erythropterus. Next base: position 19,386,734 of record NC_090221.1, on the reverse strand, counting down.
GGGTCGTCAACCATTACTCCTTCCAGGACAGCCAGGAACCTTGGAGTGGTGATGGATGATTGTTTAAGCTTCTCAGATCATGTTGCTACAACGGCCCGGTCCTGCAGATTTGCCTTGTACAACATCAGGAAGATTAGACCCTTCCTATCGGAGCATTCCACACAAATTCTTGTCCAAGCTCTTGTTCTATCCAGACTGGACTACTGTAATGCTCTCTTGGCTGGACTTCCAGCATGCACTGTCAAGCCTCTTCAACTGATCCAGAATTCTGCAGCAAGACTGGTCTTCAACGTGCCGAAGAGAGCGCATGTCACTCCTCTCTTCATCAGTCTGCATTGGCTGCCAGTAGCTGCTCGCATCCAATTCAAGGCTCTGATGTTTGCCTACAGAACGACCGCTGGCTCTGCACCGCCATACCTTAATTCGCTACTTCAGACTTATGCGCCCTCCAGAAACTTGTGTTCTGCAAGTGAACGGCGGCTTGTGGTGCCATCACAAAGGGGCACAAAATCACTCTCACGAACTTTCTCCGGGTCTGTTCCTGGCTGGTGGAATGACCTGCCGCGCTCTCTCCGAGCATCTGAATCTTTAGCCACTTTCAAAAAAATGCTAAAGACGTATCTTTTTCGTCAGCACTTGACCCAGTAATAGTAGCACTTACCTCGATTTCTATTTTCATTCCATCTATTTGTGTATTTTAAAAAAAACTTCACACAGCACTTACATACTGTTATTCTATTGTTCTCAATTGTAAGTCGCTTTGGATATAAGCGTCTGCTAAATGACTAAATGTAAATGTAAATCAGGTCCTACTCGCCCCGCTCTGTGCAGGCCTCAAACCCGGGTCTCTGGCGTAGGAGGCGGGTGCGCTAACAAAAGCCCTATTCGGACCTGACTAGTTTTCCAAACGACGTTTGAGTAACAATTCTTATCAACCTACGTCTGTGATTTTATGTACGGATTCGGACGGGACTAATATCTCCGTGTTTATTACCGAGGTAGGAGTGTCTGTGTTTTACATGTGGGCATTTCAGAAGATCACGTGTTCAGAATGCGTGGATTGCGTATGGTCATATGACCGATCAATGGCAAGATGGCGGCGAAAAAGAAAGTGACGTCCTAACACATTTAGTGTTTTGTAAACATTTTATAAAAATTGTAGTGTGAAAAAACTAAACATACATTTATCATCATGATTTAATAGAACTGGGTTCTTATAATAAACCCACTGGAATAAAAAGTTTTAACTTATATAATTTACACGTTATGTAATTAAGTGCAGAAATTAAAGTAATCTTACCTGAAACTGATATTACAGTAGCCAGTCTTAACAGTTTACGTGATTTGGCTCTTCTTGTTGATTTTTTTTTTTTTATTTCTTCGCAGTGTACCAAACACATCTACATCCATTATCGGTGCGCAAAAAGCAGAAACTTGAATACCGGCGCGATATCGAGAGATTGTACGGTAGTTCACGTTGACCAAAACACACAAGAAAAAGCGTTTTGGAAAAAACGTTTTCAGAAATCACAGACATTCGCATTCGGACGGAATTTGATTTCTCTGAGGACTGCCGAGTTTGACGAAAAACAGTAGGTAATTTGCTCTGGAATTTTTACAGAGGTCGTGTGAGAAAAAGACAGACATGGCAGATTCGAACGGGATTAAAATCTCAAAGTACGTCTGTGAAACAGAAATTTCTCTAACGTCCCCTTGTGAAACTAGTCCCATCCGAATAGGGCTAAAGAGGCTAAAGATCGCAGCCTCTATCATCAGTTGCTAGTGCGCCTCTTGAGGCCAGGGGAGTGAGGTTTACCTGCACAGATCTTGCTAGCTGTCCTCCATTACACTCACGTCCCTGAAATTCACTCCCCATCCGGATCAGGTCCGCTCTGTGCAGGCCTCAAACCCGGGTCTCTGGCATAGGAGGCGGGTGCGCTAACAAAGAGGCTAAAGATTGCAGCCTCTATCATCAGTCGCTAGCGCGCCTCTTGAGGTCAGGGGAGTGAGGTTTACCTGCACAGCTCTTGCTAGCTGGCCTCTGTTACATTAGCACATGGTTTTTGCAAATTATTAATAATAACCTAATGACATCCACTGTCATGTGCTCCTAAAAATAAGGTTCTAACTGAAGCCAAATGTTTTTTTACAGCCTGGTTTTTTATATTGTGTCTTTATCCGACACGACAATTGACACATTGCGTCGCGCAGCAACAGTTAGAAGCTGTCTTCACTGGACGCAAATTCATTTGTCCGAGAAGTATTGTGAGTGCTTGGAATACATCATAAATAGAATGATGCATCGGTTTACTGCCAGGGATTTGTTGTGTCGCACTGCGCCACATCCAGTGTAGACAAAATCATTGATTATAATGGGTTCTATTCTCTTTTGCCGCATCACACTGCTCACGTCCGGTATAGACACAGTGTTAGGAGAATCTTTATAAGAACTATTTATTACCAAATATGATCCAGTATACATACCTATATCATTTTATAACTGTTTTTAAAATATTATTATATTATTTGAGATATACAATGGACACTGAGGTTGCTTTGTTTCTGCTTCTTACATGACAGGTTTTGCTATGTTTTTCAGAACCAAGATATGCTGTTATATGCTGTTGTTGTTGAATCAATGTTGATTCATCCATACTTGCGTGAGCTCTCTGACACACAAGCTGTTAATGCTTACCTGTGTTGCATTTGTTGTTATTTTGGGGACAGAGCAAGGGGTGTGTTTGTTTGGGTGTCAATTTTGAATATCAACAGTGTTTCTCAAAAATCGCTTACTGCACCTTTAATCATCTAGTATGTTTTTCGTACATGTATGCATGAAACTGCCTGCCAGAATAAAAATGGATCATTGATTTTGATGCACATTAAATCTATGGCATGCAGGATATTCATGTAGTTGTGAGTAATGCAGATGATAGGTTGGTATGTGTCTGAGGGGTGGATGGATACTGTAGGCCTATTTACCATTATGCCTCCCCTGTAATGAACAATTCAATGCTGCAGCCAAAGCGATGCCCACCATGGAAGTCCAACATACAGTAGAACCCACTCTCAGGCTTTTCAGAGGCATGCCTAAAACAACAACCAGAGAAATTAATGAGATTTGTGGTAGTAAAAGCAGCATGAGAAGTCTTGGTCATAGCCAAGTTATTTGGGCCTTGTGTGATGTTCTGCAGCAGTTTGAATCATTTCCAGGTCTCCTTGTAAGATTTTTCTCTTCTATGGTGTCTGAGAACAGACAGAGATCACAGACTGAATAAAAGCAGCCTGATTGAAGGTCTGTTTCAAAACAGTCTAATGTATTGTTTAAACCATCTTGCTTCAGCTTTGTTACATTTCCTGTCATCTTCCTTTGATTAGAACCACAGCTGAATCCCATTACACATGGAAATCTTTATTTTTTCCATTGGCCCACTGTCATATTTTATCTCTTTTCAGACAAAGAAGTGTCTGTTTCATTGCAAAGACCAAAGAAAAAATTATGTTCTTGTTAACACTTGCCATGTTGATGACATTTAAGAGCTCTTTGAGCAGATACCAAAGTTGAATTTAATATGAACCGTCAGGCAAATGTAGAGCTACAAGGCACATTTTAATCCAGTGTTAAGTCAGGTGCACACTATACGATTTATAATAGTCCTTTACGACTGTTGCTTGTCAGACTGTACGAACACGAGCCCTGCTGTAATCCATGTCACACTGTAGGATCTCAGTTGTCATGTACAGCAGTCAAGACGCTTTAAAAATGGACGGACACAAGAAGACTTGTCCCGAGTTTAACGTTATCAATCCATGACACGTTTGATGACGGTGAGCTCCATTTACATTCAGGATAGAAATGGTGGCTAGCAAACAGAAACAATCTCTATCGTGAATTTTGATCATGGATTGTCTTGAAAATAAGAGCAAGTGGAGCAAGTGGTTGCTTGTTGTTGTCTCACTAATTTTATCTAATCTCACTAATTGCATCAATCAGTTGCACTAACTGCAGGTTCTGCAATCCTATTGGTTTTTGATTTGACTGTTGTTGTAGTAGAAGCCACACTACAAGACTGTGCGGCAAATGTTCTGATACTGCCAGAGTTTTGTTGGAGGTAAAACTTGATTGCAATGGTTATTAATCGGCTCTCGGCGAATGTCAAACTTCAGATTTTGGCCCAGGATCAGAGGAATCTTTTGGGATTCCTTAAAATTTGACTCAGACGGCCAAATAATGGCAAAAATCATACAGTGTGAACAGCTTTAGTCTCAGTTTCAGACAGGACCACCCACAGTTCATTCACTGAACGTCTTTTTTTTTTTTTTACTTTTTATGGAAAGTAATGCATTATACATTACTTATTACTTTGGTTTACTTTTTCACACCTGGGCTGGGCTTGCTTGTTTGTCTTTTAATAACTAAAAAAAAAAAGCCCCTTTCAGACCAGAAGTTAAATGAATAAGCCTCAGGCTGAAGGAAATGCAAATTCATGCCTGTACAGTAGAGGGCGCAGTTCAAACAAACCTTTCAGCTGTGCTGCCATTGTAGATCATAGAAGAATAGGACACAGAAGAAAAAAAAGTTCAACACGAGGGCTGCGTCCGAAAACCTAGGTAGCTGTCTTGCTGCCTCGCTATCTTATAAGAGAATGACTTGTACGGCAGCGTTTGTGCATGAAGGTACCTCACGAAATTGATTTCGGACAGACTTCTGAGGCAGCTAACAGTTTAATGATCTACAGCAATATAGCGCGAGCTTTGGTGAGAACTAAACAAATATTTAATTACTACAGTAGTAATTTCTCGATAGAAATATCAAAATTGAAATATGTTGATAAAAATCGTACATTTATACACAAAATGAGCAGCAAACGCAACTTTCGGATGCCATCTTTATTTTTCTAGCTCAACTGTCACAGAATGGAAAGCACAGGATTGTGGGATATCAAAGGCAGCTAAGGATACATCCATGCTTCCTTCAAAAATTTATCTGAGGAAGGTATCTCATGAGATTCAGACGTGCCTTGATGCCTTACTACCTTGAAATGTGTCCTCAGAAGGCAGCCTTTTCCAGTTTTCGGAAGCAGCCAGTTAATTAAGCAGTAAAAATGAAACACAAAAGTGTTTATCTTAAGTAATTTTTGCTTTTTTATTATTGCTGAACTGGATCATTGAAAGTCAGCAGCAAAGACATTGGTTAATAAAGTGAGATTAAATACATAAAGTATATTTAAGATTACAGGTTTGCATAATATTATGAGATTGTGTTTCATTGTTTTTATTCATTTTGTGTATTACTCAATCTGTTTTTATGCAAGCGAGATGAGAAAATTCATGCTCAGATATTTTCTTTTAAAGGTGCCCTAGATTCAAAAATTGAATTTACCTCGGCACAGTTAAATAACAAGAGTTCAGTACATGGAAATTACATACAGTGAGTCTCAAACTCCATTGTTTCCTCCTTCTTATATAAATCTCATTTGTTTAAAAGACCTCAGAAGAATAGGCGAATCTCAACATAACATCGACTGTTACATAAAGGTGCGTTCACACGACCTCGTAATTCCTGTAGTTACAAGATTCTAGCTTGTAAAAAGCATTCACGTCCTTGTAGAGCTCGTAATTACAGCTTGTAAGCTGGGAGTTTTCTGAAAGCTCCCAGATGTACCACGTGGCCGCTGTACCACCTGACCGCTGTAGATTCATTTATTAGGCGTTGATAGTGGTGCCATGGAAACGCATAATTACCAGTCCAAGGACCAAAAGGACATGAACAGCTCCGAATATAATGTCACGTGTTGTCATTTCAAGATTCCGGTAAATACGAGGTGACGTGAATGCAGCTTAACAGTCGGGGTGTACGCCCCCAATATTTGCATATGCCAGCCCATGTTCCCAACATTATGAAAGGCATTAGACAAGGGCAGGATGTCTGGATCTGTGCAGCGCTGAATCAACAGACTAGGTAAGCAAGCAAGGATAATAGCAAAAAATGGCAGATGGAGCAATAATAACTGACATGATCCATGATATCATGATATTTTTAGTTAGATATTTGTAAATTGTCTTTCTAAATGTTTCATTAGCATGTTGCTAATGTACTGTTAAATGTGGTTAAAGTTACCATCGTTTCTTACTGTATTCGCGGAGACAAGAGCCGTCGCTATTTTCATTTTTAAACACTTGCAGTCTGTATAATTCATAAACACAACTTCATTCTTTATAAATCTCTCCAACAGTGTAGCATTAGCCGTTAACCACGGAGCATAGCCTCAAATCAAATCAAATTCATTCAAAATCAATGTAAACATCAAAATAAACACTGTACTTACGCGATTAGACATGCTGCATGACAAACACTTTGTAAAGATCCATTTTCAGGGTTATATTAGCTGTTTGAACTTTTTTCATGTTGTTTAAGGCAAGCGCAAGCTCTTTGGGCATGGAGCACCAGATTTAAAGGGCCACACACCCTGAATCGGCTCATATCTAATTATGCCCCAACATAGGCAGTTAAAAAAATTAATTAAAAAAAATCTATGGGGTATTTTGAGCTGAAACTTCACAGACACATTCAGGGGACACCTTAGACTTATATTACATCTTTTTAAAAAAAGTTCTAGGGCACCTTTAAATATAAAAGTAATGCATTACTTTACTAGTTACTTGAAAAAAGTAATCTGATTAAGTCGTGTTATCTGTAATGCCCCCAACTCTGCTCATAAATACAATAAAATACACTTTTTCTTTTTTAAGCATGCAGGAGTTGTAATCTGCTGTTGATAGTCAAAGGTCTGGCTATGCAGGACTATTTCAGCCTTGGAGTGTCTTTTGGGGGAAAAACATCATACTTAAATACAGGTGCATTGTAATAAAACTCCCTTCCATATAAATTCTGCTATATAACATAGTCTGTTGCACAGATCAGAAGTTGCATCTGCATGCCTGGGACTATAGTAAGTGTTTTACAAGCCTCTGTACTGAGAACGATACGCTAATTACAGGGAGCAAAATCGTATTCACAGGGGATGATGTCATCTTTGTTATGTCATCTCCACTTAAAAGCTACTGCAGATGTTCTGACATCCAAATCCTCGCCGTCTCCATTCAAAGAGAGTACCTCTGGCATGGGAACAAACTCTATGGCAAACAGGAGAAGGTTATAGGTGGAAACTGGGAGGAGGAAGGCCAGTTTTTTGGCAAACCAATAGGAAATGCCATGATTCTCTTTGACCTTGGGAGGAAATGACACAGTGGAAATTGCAGTAGGTTGTTGAAGCCAACAGAAACCCAAGCTCTGCACTGTGGACTCCCGCTGCGTGGGTCTGACCCGGCACTCAATTCCATGGATATGATGTGTTCCGGAAAGAAAGGGTTGGTTAAATGCCTGTCTCAGAATATGGTGAGAATAGGAGAAGCTATTTCCTCAGATTGGCTGCAGGTGCTGCATTGTGGAATAAAACCCTTCCTAACAGCAATATCAGTGTCTTTGACAAATATATAACTGTATATAGAATACCAAAATAGTATTAGTTTAATAATGATGTCTGTTAGAAAGGCACAACATAAGACAAATTGATGAAAGCATAAAGGGACATATGGGTTGTATTAGCACCCAAACCCAGTTTCCAACAAGCTCGATGTCCGCATATATCAGTGCTTACCAGAAAACAGAGACGTCTCCTCTATTTTCGCTCCATCGAGCAGGCCGCAACAGCTCATGCGTGTTGTAATTTCAGCCTTTTGCCAAGCCTTAATTGTCTGGTTAGGCAGTAAACATAAATTAGTTGCTTGCATCTTTTCAATAGAGAGCTCTCCTCTGCAGACAGAAACATTTGCGTTGCTTAGTGAGAAAACAACTTGTAACCGACCTTTGTGATTAAAATGTGGCAACGTCTGTGGTGGGAGAAAGCCATTTTTGACCAAAAAAAAAAAAAAAAAAGGTTGGGTCACAGACATCTACACATTGAATGAGGCATGTACATTATGTATACAGTTTGTGTTGGCTATAACTTACATTTCTGCATGTGGAACAAGAATGCACTAAAAGCCCACAAACAGAAGCTTTCGTACCAATTCAAAGGATAAAATGGGTTTTTAATGTTATATTTAAAAGCCATCATCAATAACAATAAATGTACATTTTATACAGAATATTTTTAACACTGATACCAAAAATTGAAAATGAAAAAAGAAAAAAATATATGAAAAAAAAAAGTTAAAAAGCAAGAATTAAAATAAAAAAGCAAGAGGAGCTAAAAAAGATTTAAAAAAAAAAATCTCTTTTTTCCAACGCAGACAGGATAAGGGCCTGTATAATCAAAAGTCTGAATATGTAAGACTATTTCAGCATTGGAGTGTCTTTTGAGGGAAAAAAAATTAGGCAGCGGCTATTTGTGCTAAGTGAAAACAGCATATTTTCTTAGCTAAAGATGCTATTTACACTAAGTGAAAATAGCGATAGATTCTATTTACACCATGTAAAAGTATCAGTTCTTTGCAATAAGAGTAAATAGTAATAAGATGCTATCCATACTTTATATTGGCAGATACTATTTGCACCTCAGTATTTTTGTACATTAACTGGATGCAATAATATTGTGTAGATGATTATATTTGTTAAAATTATTAAATGGATGCTGCCTTATTGGGAGAATAAAAATTCTCCCTAAACCTTCCCCTAACCCTATCCAATAAACACTTTTAATATTACTAAACACTCGTTATTTAGACTTTTAGAACATTAATTTCATTTTTATTGAAATGCGAGCTTGGCAAAAGGCAGGTTTGAACCTGCGTCAATCACATTAAAAGCCAGGTCTGCGAACCTTTCTCACTACTGCTGCACCACTACAGTATATTGAATTCTATGTGTCTATGTGTCTTTTTTAAAACTTGAGTGACCCAACCAGACATTGAAGTGAAGTGAAGCGAAGTGAAGTGAAGTGACATGGTGACCCATACTCGGAATTTGTGCTCTGCATTTAACCCATCCAAGTGCACACACACAGCAGTGAACACACACACCGTGAACACACACCCGGAGCAGTGGGCAGCCATTGCTGTGGCGCCCAGGGAGCAGTTGGGGGTACGGTGCCTTGCTCAAGGGTCTCACCTCAGTCATGGTATTGAGGATGGGACATTCACTCCCCTCACAGACAATCCCTGCCGGACCTGAGACTCGAACCCAAGACCTTTGGGTTACAAGTCCGACTCTCTCTCCATTAGGCCACGACTGTCCCATTGGTGGGCGGAGCTAGTGTAAACAGCATTTGCCAACAAAGGATGCTATTTGCACTTAGTGTAAATAGACACTCCAAAAAGGGCCATACTCAAATACAGGTGCATTGCAATAAAACTCCCTGTAGTTGTTACTAAAGTCTTGTAGCTTATAAATTCTGCAAATACTAGTCAAATTTAGCTTCATTGCTATTTTAGGCCTGAAGTCCCTTGATTTGCTATGCTACGCGAAGCAATGATTTATAAGTATTTAGGCGTTCCTTGTCATCTGTTTAAAAGTAGCTCATAAACATTTCAATGCATGCCCACCCACAGGAGAAGGTGTGACACTTAGCTTGTCGAATAACATATTTAATCATTCTTAAGTGAGGAATTGACGATAATAACTTTAAGGACTTTTTTTCAGTACAATGCTTGTTTTTACAAGTCCCCTCTTCCTGGATGTCTGTCTATGTTCTTGGATTAGCTGAGCGTTTGCCGGGTCCAAATAAAACACAGCTGACGTCAGTCGCTGGAGTCCTGCCCTTCGAACACCAACCCAATCTAATGCATGATCTCTGAGCGAGATCCTGTCCAGACAATGCCCCACTTCCCTTTACACCAATGCAAACAGGTCTGGCCATCAAGCGCTTGCAGTAAAAACAGGCTGACAAAGAGCTGGGGCTGAATGGGGGTAGAGGAGCCAAAGTCTGGGATTAGTTAGCAGAGGGTTGACGGGGTCCCTGCAGCACGGACGTGAACTTCAAAGGCCTGACCTCTCAAAGCAGAGGCACACAGAGTGATGGGAGTGATAGATGCTGTAATCTGAGCTTTTTGTCCCAATGGACTGCATCGGTCATCCTGTGTACATTTACAGAATGGCATTTTGTTCTAATGTTGCTGAAAGACACATTCAATGGATAGGCTATAAAACAGTTAATTAAATTCTCAAAAAAAAAATTTTTTCATAAAAATATTGATTGCAAACTTTAAGAGGTTAAACTAAAATATTATACGAGCCATTATTTTACATGTCAATTCAATATGAGGTTTGCCATTTTTCAACACAAATGTTTTTAGTTTTAATTCCTGATTGTGTGATATATATATATATATATATATATATATATATATATATATATATATATATATATATATATATATATATATATATATATAGTAAACATTAACATTAAATGGAATTTCTGATAAGATAAGATAACAAATACTGTTCTGTTCTGTTATAGTTACTGATAAACTATTTCCCATGAATTTAAATAATTAAATTTATAAATAACCCCATATAAAAAAAAATTGTCAAGAAGGTCACAACCTTTGAAGTGGAACTGGCCAAAATCAACATTGAAAGAATGGGAAACAATTAATCAGATTAAAGTAATAGTTTTCACTAAAATAAGCATGGGATTTGTGTCTCTAATACTTTAACATGATATCAAAATTGATTTATTAAAAAAAGAGAGGAAACTAGCTTTTAGCTACAACTTTTAGCTCTATCCGGAGATATTTCCATTCTCTCTTTGAGTAGCTTGGCTGTTTTTTCTTCTTCTTTTTTTCTTTTTTGCAACCTTGGGAAACCCTGAGAGCAGAATACAGGGTTTCATGCAGTGGATTTCACACTTGGCTGTAAACAGACAACAGGTATTGAGTGGAGCTGCACAATCTTGTTGGATGGCATTATGCGGTGCCCTTAGTGTCCTGATGGGCCAGTGGAGCTCTTTGGATTCGGTTTTCCTGGCTGACAGCGGTTAATCTACTTTGGCTGGCGTTGGCAGTGCCGGGCAGGGGCTTCACAATGCGTCGCTCTGTTCCCCATTAAAGGTCCCGTGGAGAGCTGCAGATGTGCCCGAGTAGGAGGGAACACTACGGCCGACTTACTGGACGTTGGTTACAAATCTTCCCTTTCAGCATCTTCATCAGCTCCGCAGTCCCTCGGAGATCTGCCTCTCCGAAACATCAGTCCTTCAGCTTCTGCAGGAACAGCTGCCAGCAGCTCGCAGACAGTTAAACCCATGGGTCGTTAAGGACGTCAGAACAGATTAAGGAATTAAACTGTGACTCTGATTAGGAACAGATATCACCACAGAGATGCTTGATGTCTGTTAGCAGTCTGGGGAACTGTCTATATCATCATTTATAGGCTCTGTAGTTGTTTTGTTTTATTTTGTTATTCTATTTAGCCCCTTACCACCAAAGGTCTTAAAAAACAATGGACTCTGGCTTATTACTGTAGATCGCGTTTCAGAGAACCCAAAAATCCTGTTTCGCTGAAGAGTTCTAAAAGCTTGAGTCAAACTACTTAAAGGATTAGTCCATTATCAAATAAAATTTTCCTGATAATTTACTCACCCCCATGTCATCCAAGATGTTAATGTCTTTCTTTCTTTCTTTCTTCAGTTGAAAAGAAATGAAGGTGTTTGATGAAAACATTCCAGGATTATTCTCCTTATAGTAGACTTCAGTGGCCTTCAAACGGTTGAAGGTCAAAATTAGATTCAGTGCAGCTTCAAAGGGCTTTAAACGATATCAGACGAGGAATAAGGGTCTTATCTAGCCAAACAATCGGTCTTTTTCGAAAAAAAATGTAAATGTTATGCTTTACATAAACAAATGATTGCCTTCCAAGTGCTTCCGCCAAAACCGCATTTCCGTATTCTCCAAAAAGATTACGCTGTATGTCCTACGCCTTCCCTATTCTACTTACGGAACGAACGCAGCAGCAGTTACATTTTTTCCGTAAATAGTTGAATAGGGAAGGCGTAGGACATGCAGTGTAAGCTTTTTGAAGAATATGGAAAGCGGAAGCACTTACAAAGGCAATCATTTGTTTATATAAAGCATATACAGTTTTGAAAATGACAGATCGTTTCGCTAGATAAGACCCTTATTCCTTGTCTGGTATCGTTTAAAGCCGTTTAAAGCTGCACTGAAACTGTAATTTTGACCTTCAATGACCTTGGAGGTCATTGAAGTCCACTATATAAGGAGAATAATCCTGAAATGTTTTCATCAAAAACCTTAATTTCTTTTCGAATGAAGAAAGAAAGACATGAACATCTTGGATGACATGGGGGTGAGTAAATTATCAGGAAATTTTTATTTGAAAGTAGACTAATCCTTTAATACCATTATCTTCAAAGAAGCCACAGGAAAAGAAATCAGATTCATGCAGATGAACTTTGAGATTTGCTAAATGCATGGCACCCTTTGAGGGAAATGAACTGTGAGGCTTCAAAGAGGATGGATAACAAGAGCTGTTTACTTTGATGCAAAACTGCAATGTGGCTTATGTCACACAGCCTGACACAACCAGCCCCATTCATCATGATGAATGTCAGCAGATGTCAGCACATTAAGTTACCATGGGAATGTGTTTTTGTTGTTGCTTTTTTTGCTGTTTATTTACTTATAGCACATTTCTGGGGTCAGTTGAATAAACTTAGCCATTATGTTAATACTGTATAAAAACTAGTTTGACCAACTTGCAATTAAAAAAAAGGGTAATGATAGATAGATAGATAGATAGATAGATAGATAGATAGATAGATAGATAGATAGATAGATAGATAGATAGATAGATAGATAGATAGATAGATAGATAGATAGATAGATAGATAGATAGATAGATAGATAGATAGATAGATAGATAGTCCTGTCCCATGTTATGCTCTTGCTGAATACCATCAGAAATATATTACATTACAGAAGTAAACACAACCAGAATCTCTTTTTTCTACAGTTGTGCTGAATTTCAAAATGTATGTGTTCATATTTAAAGTATATGTGTGTCTCTTACTCTGTTTTATAAAAGCCAAAGCTATCTGCAATGTGAGGCAGGGCACTTTCTCTCTCAGTATGCTGAACTCAGGCATGTTGTTTCAATAGGTCTGAAAGCCACAGTAAGCGAAAGGAAATCCCCCCTCGGTGACTCAGAGCTGCCAGTGTGTGTGTGTGTGTGTGTGTGTGTGTGCGCGTCCAGGCCTCATTTCACCAGAACACTGACCTTTTAGACACACACTCACTAACAGACACATATAAATAATGCTGCAGAAGTTCCCAAAAATAACTTTATGGATGGATGCACGTTCATGGTTAGACAGACAATATTAAATAAATAGAGCCAAAAAAGGCCACTGAAATGTTCAGATTTCATGACAGGATGTTACCATAGACTGTAAAAAAAGATGGACGACGCGACGTCGCTTCCTTCCATTGTAATGAACTGAAGCCAAAATGGCCGACCGAATGGGCGCTGACATGTTACGCAATACGTAAGTTTGGAGCCTGGGCATGCGCAGAAGGAACCGTCAGTGGAGCCGGAGGCGGAGTCGCGATATCAAACTTCCGCCCAGACGACTGCGTCATCATTCATGTATTTTAAATAGACTATAAAAATTATATACAATTTAAAATTCTACCTATAAAATAATAGGCTATTCTATTTCTAGAGCAATAATACTTTTAAAACAGCAAATTCAGTAGATAAAATCAATATAATATGCCACTAGAAACAACTCTAAATCGTCAGAAACGGTCCTGCCATTTTAAATCAAGTTCAACTAATGTTACAGGAGATCGATTGCTGTAATTAGAGTAAGCTATCATTAGTTTTGTCCTGCTAATTATTATTTTATACCCATAAAAATAATAAGTAACTGCCAGATAACGATCACCTGCTTTTTCCCGACATTGTTAACATTAGGTGTGTTATCTTAACTAATAACATTTATTAATTAGCTTATAACACCCATATTTAATGTTACAGAAAAAGGTTCAGTGATCCGTCAGATCCTGTAGGTCGGTTAGTACAGTTTACTGCTGAACAACTCATTTTGTTGGTGTTAAATAACAAAGAAATCGAAAATTAACAGTTAGTTAATACATCTTCAATCTCCCCTCGAAGCTCCGACAGTCCTCAGACAAGCTGAGCTGTCAATCAAGTTCGAATCATGACGACACGCCCCGTTTTTATAGCATCAAATTGCTAGCTAAAATCTAAATCATCACAAAAACGAACAATTGAATATATATCAGTGTGATAACAACTACCTTAAATGACCAAAACCATTTTTCATAAAGTTTTATTTGAAGCAGAATTTATTTTTAAGTTTTCACTGAAGTCTCATTCGACTGCATTGAGAGGGCGGGGTTTATGACCTGTACTGCATCCAGCCTCCAGGGGGTGATCAAAGAGCCCGTGGCTTCACTTTTCAGAACGTATGAGACACACCCGGATGTTACATATGTGATTCAATTTAAGTGGCATTCTTTAGAAAAAATGTTTTAAGTATTATTTTCATATACATAAGGATTGCTAAGGAAACACTCTTGATATGAGTTTCCAAAGAACATATTAAAATTCATGAAATTCAGGGCTTAGCTTCCTCCTCAGTCATGTTAATAGTTGAGTAAGTTGTTTTGCAGACTTGCTTCTGTGGCATTGTGAGTGACAGCTCTATCATAAAACCACTGATGTGCCAGATACCAGACACGCAGCCAATCGAGTGTAAGAAGTAGGCAAAACAATATTCAGTGGAAGAAAACAATATCATTTTTGAAAAGTGCTGCACAATATTCTGTGTAGAGCAATCCGAGAGCTGCTTTGCTAAAGTTTTTGCCAGAATTTCTAACCATAGTAAAGCCTAATTAGAAGCTACATGAAAGCTAAATACCAGTTTTGGTTAAAGTTTCTTCTAGAAAGCATGAACTCGGCAAAGCAATACTCAAAAAGGAGAGAGAGAGAGAGAGAGAGAGAGCATGAAAACAAAATCAAAGAAAAAAAGTGACTGTAATTATGATCAGATTTCTTATTTCTCTTTGGCAATGTGACTGATTATAATGAGAAGTAATTTCCCCGAACTGTTCAAATTACTGGTGCTTGTTTTTACTTTTGCTCATGCTTGCTCATGACAAGCTCCTCGACCTGCTTACCTGTGAGCTACTTCCCTGTTGTTCCTGTGTTCACTCCTTGTTCCCCACTGCTCCAGATCTCCACCGTCTCCACCCTCTGGATCCCCTGGAAAGGACAAATGGACAATCACTACCAGATAAGACCCTTATGACTTTCCCATTCCCTGCCTGCTTACCTGGACATTCTGCTCGTCTCACACTTTCCCGTTGTTCAATAAACCTGCTGTTGCATATACCACTTACCTCTGTGTCCTGTGTTTATCTTCTTACACATACATCCTGCATTATTACAATAAACCAGTAATATTATTACTATAAAACAATTTCAATTTAAAATAACTATTTTCTACTTTAATGTATTTTAAAATGTAATTTATTCCTGTGCTGCAAAGCTGAATTTTCATCAGCCATTTCTCTAGTCTCCAGTGTTGATTCTTCAGAAATTCTTTTTAATATGCTTGGTGCTCAAGAAACATTTAATATTATCACGATTGAAAACAGTTCTGCTTAATTTTTTTTGTGGCAATCATGATACTTTTAAAAAGAACAGCATTTTGAAATATTTTGTAACAAGTCTTTACTCAACTATAA
This sequence comes from Chanodichthys erythropterus, assembly GCF_024489055.1. NCBI lineage: Eukaryota > Metazoa > Chordata > Actinopteri > Cypriniformes > Xenocyprididae > Chanodichthys > Chanodichthys erythropterus. The sequence continues at coordinate 19,370,999 of NC_090221.1, read as the reverse complement.
CTGAAGTGACTATGTTATCCAGATAAACGTTTTACAATCTATTGCTATTATTATTTATTATTTATTTATTCTCGGTGTGAACGAGCCTCATAGCGGAATGATGATGGCTCTTCTGGACTCCAGCTGCCAACACTGTGAGCAGCTGAGCCTCGCAATGCTGTGTGCCTGGATCGAGCTTTTCAGCGACCCGTCCACGCCCTCATCGGAGCTGTCAGGCTGAGCAGTGAGGCACAAGCGAGCGGACTTCAGCCCAGTGCCCACGTTCCTTGCTCCCCCCTCAACGCAGCGAGTCCCCCTGTTCTCTTCACCCACGAAGATCAATGCCCCTCATCTGGCGTGAGTGGCATGGTCTTGTTCGGCGGGTCCAATGACAAGTTTGAATCTGTCTTTTGCCGCCTACGAGTGTGAAGAGTGGGCGAACTCCGGAGATGACCCCTTCGCTGCCTAAAGAGACTGATGATGCTCAGCCCAGAATTGTGCAGCCCCCTTCTTACCTGAAGTTCATCAGGAGCTCACCAAGACGTGGCATGCCCCGTACTCAGCATGCATCCATTCTTCTGCTTTGGCCGCTCTCTCTAATCTCAACGGCGCCGATGAAAACGGTTACACAAAGCTTCCCCCAGTGGAAGAAGCATATCTCTGCCTGCCTATGGCTATCGGTTGGAAGAACAAGGCCAAAGCCCTGTAGAACTATGTCACACTTGCCTCCAGAGCGTTCGTCGCTGATCGCCAAGCTGCCTCTGCTCTACTTATTATGGCGGTGCTTCAAGTATATCAGGCCAAACTTCCGCATGACATGGACGGGTCTGGAGTAGACCTAGCTAAATTCAAAGAGCTGCGCGGCACAACAGACCTGGCCCTGCGTGCTACTAAAGCCACCGCCTGCACACTACTAAAGTCATTGGTCGAGTTATGGCCAGCCTAGTGGTACTAGAGCTCCACATATGGCTCAGTCTAACAAAGATTAAAGACGCCGACAGGACGGCTCTTGAAGGAACATCGGTTCCCTGAGATAACAGGCACGAGTATTGCGTAGCTTTCCATGTCCAGCGAGTCATGCTACCTGCTTCTCAGTTGAAAGATCTGAAATAGTGGTATTTCTGCATGACTTTATAGGCAGTCAACCCCATCCATTCTGGCAGCTGAAACGCCATTTGTCTCTGCAATTGCACAGACGTGAACCATTCAAGCTTTAGCATTCGGAGAAAACAGGAGTTTTCCCCATAAGTGTCAGCTAAAGCAGATGCAATGCTCATTCCCATTATCTCAGGGTTATGAGAGTAACCACAACGCTCTTTCTGATTAAAGGATTTAAAACAAAGTATGTACTACATGACAAACAGTGTACTACATGTACTACATGACAAAACCCCTGTACTACATGACAAACAGTGTTTCTATATCTCACACAAGAATCTGAAAAAAATCTTCAAACAGATTTTTGTTTGCATAACCAGATCTTAAAGATACTTAGCACACTTATGTTGGACAATGTTTTTAAACATATAAATGAATCAGCATTATGGAGCGTGTGTTGCACAGAATGAGGATATCTCTCTAGGCAGGCAGAAATAAAGTGCAATGGCTGCCAGGTGCCATCAGGGTCGTCTCATTAAACCACAGTAACAGCAACCCTTCAGTCATATGTGCCTCTCACATTGCGTTACTGATTCATACTTCAGAGTTGTTTCTGTCCCTGAACTCTTGCATGAGCACTGCCACATCTAAAAAACACCTTCCTACCCTTAGGTGATAGCTTGTAATGCTTTCAATAAAAACAGCTTGTGGTTGGAGATGGCTGGGCTAAACCTGAGTGTTGATTTAAGGTGTCAGAATGGCATATGGTCAGCGGCTCTCCCCAGAGGGATGTTATTCACAGGTGGATGGAGAAACGAATGCCCAGGGTTTCAATTTTCTGACCCACATACGAATGCGTGCTGATAAACACACTCCATGGGACTCATCTGGCAGCAAACCAAGCTAGTTATTTTGTAGAACTCATGAGCTTAGCAACTTCAGTTGTATTTTTAACTCTCTTTAATTAGTTAGTGGAAAGAAAAGGGCAATGGCAAGAAATAGAAATAAAGGAGTGATTGAATGAATTAGATTGAACAAGAGAACAAAGAGAAGAACATCAAGAGGAGAAGAAAATCTACCGTTATGCTCACCAAGGCTGCATTTATTTGATTAAAAATACAGTAATAATAATGTTGTGAAATATTATTACAATTTACAATTTAAAGAGGTCATGACATTCATTTTTGTATTATTATTTTAATATGTTCCTTGAGGTTCATTTATAATGTTAATAAAATTTGTTGCACAATATATATATATATATATATATATATATATATATGCAGAAAAACATTTATTTTCAGCCTTCATTCTGACCATCTTTCTGAACGAATTGAATTAATTCACGAGTTCGTTTCCACATAAAATCTTTAAGCTAATAAGGTTAAGCATATTTGGCTTACTGTCCGCTTTGGAGGGGTTTGAGGAAGCAGCTTCAACTCAAGATTGGATACCCCCCAGGGACTACTAGTGTCTGGAAGGGGAGTATGATAGATGAGATGCCTAAATTATGTTGTGGAGTTGGGGAGGTGGAGGGATACCGAAACAACTGATGCCAGAGCAGGGTGAGTAGCTGCTTATATGCTCTGGTCGTTAATTGAAAGATTAGGGTTCACTCCTCACGAAATTATGTTGTGAACTTCACTCATCTGTTATGATTGGCTAACGTCATTGCATAGGAAACGGTATCAATACCCACTTGCTATTGCACATGAATAAGTGTTTTGAAAACATTATCTACAAACCCAATTCCAAAAAAGTTGGGACACTGTACAAATTGTGATAAAAATCATTTAATGCAATCATTTACAAATCTCATAAACTTATATTTTATTCACAATAGAATATAGATAACATATCAAATGTTGAAAGTGAGACATTTTGAAATGTCATGCCAAATATTGGCTCATTTTGGATTTCATGAGAGCTACACATTCCAAAAACGTTGGGACAGGTAGCAATACAAATAAAAAGTTAAATGTACATATAAGGAACAGCTGGATGATCAATTTGCAACTTATTAGGTCAATTGGCAACATGATTGGGTATAAAAAGAGTGTCTCTCAGAAGTCAAGATGGGCAGAGGATCACCAATTCCCCCAATGCTGCGGCGAAAAATAGTGGAGCAATATCAGAAAGGAGTTTCTCAGAGAAAAATTGCAAAGAGTTTGAAGTTATCATCATCTACAGTGCATAATATCATCCAAAGATTCAGAGAATCTGGAACAATCTCTGTGTGTAAGGGTCAAGGCCGGAAAACCATACTGGATGCCCATGATCATCGGGCCCTTAGACGGCACTGCATCACATACAGGAATGCTACTGTAATGAAAATCACAACATGGGCTCAGGAATACTTCCAGAAAACATTGTCGGTGAACACAATCCTCTGTGCCATTCGCCGTTACCGGCTAAAACTCTATAGGTCAAAAAAGAAGCCATATCTAAACATGATCCAGAAGCGCAGGCATTTTCTCTGGGCCAAGGCTCATTTAAAATGGACTGTGGCAAAGCGGAAAACTGTTCTGTGGTCAGACGAATCAAAATTTGAAGTTCTTTTTGGAAAACTGGGACGCCATGTCCTCCGGACTAAAGAGGATGAGGACAACCCAAGTTGTTATCAGCGCTCAGTTCAGAAGCCTGCATCTCTGATGGAATGGGGATGCATGAGTGCGTGTGGCATGGGCAGCTTACACATCTGGAAAGGCACCATCAATGCTGAAAGGTATATCCAAGTTCTAGAACAACATATGCTCCCATCCAGACATCGTCTTTTTCAGGGAAGTCCTTGCATTTTCCAACATGACAATGCCAGACCACATACTGCATCAATTACAACATCATGGCTGCATAGAAGAAGGATCCAGGTACTGAAATGGCCAGCCTGCATTCCAGATCTTTCACCCATAGGAAACATTTGGTGCATCATAAAGAGGAAGAATGCACAAAGAAGACCTGATACAGTTGAGCAAATAGAAGCCTGTATTAGACAAGAATGGGACAACATTCCTATTCCTAAACTTGAGCAACTCCTTAGTCCCCAGACGTTTGCAGACTGTTATAAAAAGAGGGGATGCCACACAGTGGTAAACATGGCCTTGTCCCAAATTTTTTGAGATGTGTTGATGCCATGAAATGTAAAATCAACTTATTTTTCCCTTAAAAATTATACATTTTCTCAGTTTAAACATTTGATATGTCATCTATGTTGTATTCTGAATAAAATATTGAAATTTGAAACTTCCACATCATTGCATTCTGTTTTTATTCACAATTTGTACAGTGTCCCAACTTTTTTGGAATCGGGTTTGTATATAAATTAGTTATTTACAGACATAGCATTATGAAATGCGATGTAGCTGCTGTCAGATCCAATACAGCTGCTTCATCTATCAACAAAAGTTTTTTTTGCTGACTCTCCATTACACTGTACCTCGTTTACAAAACAATCTGTAGTCAAATTCTCTGAACAAACATATAATCCTCTGACACATTCCAGGACACCATTAAAAATAAACCATCCACTTGTTTCAGATGCTGGAATCATTCAGAAGTCTGGACAGAGACACAAACAACTGTTTATACAGGACGAGTCAAAGCTAACGCTCCTGCTTCTATTTAATCTGTCCTCCTGTCGGCAGACTCAAGCATGTGGAGTAAAGTGAACAGACATCTGTTTACTGTACCCAATGTAGGCAAAGTCAGTGATTATAATCAAAGACTTTAGAGAGGGGCCTTTTTATAATGGGTTCTATTTGCAGCTTTTGAAGCGATAATCGCATCCGGTGTAAGCAAGTGTCAGCCATTAAGCAACTGAACACCATGCGGGGCCTACTGTACAATTATGTAAAATTATTTGATGATGTCTTGCTCTGGAGGCAGGCATATGCAAATTTATTTGCCCATCTGACATCACAAGTCCCCCAATATCCACTGTTTTTAGAGCTTGGTTAAATATATGTTTTATATATATACGTTTTAAGCTCTGAATTTTGCAGAACGTTTTAATAGTACAAAGACCTCATATGTCAAAAGATCAAGACAAATTTGATTTCTCATGTCATGACTCCTTTAATAGTTAACTGTTTTCTTTTTTAATATTTTAAAATGTAATTTATTCCTGTGACAGCAAAGCTGAATTTTCAGCATCATTACTCCAGTCTTCAGTGTCACCTGATCCTTCAAAAATCATTCTAATATGCAGATTTTGTGCTCAAGAATTTTTTTTTATTATTATTATCAATGTTGAAAACAGCTGATACTTTTTTCTAGATACTTTGATGAACAGAAACAAACAGCAGCGTACATTACAAAATATAGTGAGCTCCTTTTATGCAGTTAATTAATGAGCATTTAATTATGCTGCCTCCTTAAACACCTAATATTTACCAAATAAAATAAATCCAAGATGAAAGGCATAGTGAAAGAAATGTCATAAAGTATAGATTTTTAAAAAAAAATGTTATAAACAGACTATTTTACCCAAAATGTATTTTAGCACAGACTTAGCATTAGCACATCAGTATTGAGATCACCATGCACTTCATTTACAGAACGCTATTGGAATGATGGAGTTACTGCCTGTGTAGAATGTTACAGATGGAATCACTTATGAGGTTGCATTCTATTTAGGAGGCTGCCTTCAGTTGCCTATGTAGGCCATACACAGCTCACTAGGTTTTGGAACAGAGCCTTATTCTGAGTGAATAAGGAGAAGGAATGCTTTGTTTTACTGTTTAAAAAGGTCATGTTATGATAACCCTCTGCATGAAAATATTTATGCACTCAGTGGACCACGGAAGAAAAAAAAAACCTTTAATAACGGATCATGGCTGTCATTCGCTGGTATGTGTTCCTGTTAACCTTACAGTACAAGCTCTGCCGAACACAGGCGGGTAGGATTTTTAACTATTGGAACAACCAGTCAGTACACTGAAGACTAAAGCCTCAAGAACAAGCTGTATGAGTTTGATTCACTAAAAAGAATCTGCACATGAGAGTTATTTGTTTGGGAATCGATTAGACTATACTTTTTGTACTGCAGGGTTCTGATTCACTCAAAAGAATCAGCTCGTAAGAGTCATTTGTTCAGGAATCAGTTTGACTACACTGATCGCACACTGTATGGTTTTTAATCACAAAATAATCTACTCATACAGTACAGTCCAAAAGTTTGGAACCACTAAGATTTTTCATGTTTTTAAAAGAAGTTTCGTCTGCTCACCAAGGCTACATTTATTTAATTAAAAATACAGTAAAAACAGTAATATTGTGAAATATTATAACAATTAAAAATAACTGTGTACTATTTAAATATATTTCACAAAGTAATTTATTCCTGTGATGCAAAGCTGAATTTTCAGCATCATTACTCCAGTCTTCAGTGTCACATGATCCTTCAGAAATCATTCTAATATGCTGATCTGCTGCTCAAGAAACATTTATGATTATTTTCAATGTTGAAAACAGTTGTGTACTTTTTTTTCAGGATTCCTTGATGAATAGAAAGTTCAAAAGAACAGCATTTATCTGAAATACAAAGCTTCTGTAGCATTATACACTACCGTTCAAAAGTTTGGGTTCAGTAAGAATTTTTATTTTTATTTTTTTGAAAAGAAATTAAAGAAATGAATACTTTTATTCAGCAAGGATGCATTAAATCAATCAAAAGAGGCTGTAAAGACATTTATAATGTTACAAAAGATTAGATTTCAGATAAACACTGTTCTTTTGAACTTTCTATTCATCAAATAATCCTGAAAAAAAATATTGTACACAAATATTTTGTACAATTGTACACATTAAATGTTTCTTGAGCAGCAGATCAGCATATTAGAATGATTTCTGAAGGATCATGTGACACTGAAGACTGGAGTAATGATGCTGAAAATTCAGCTTTGCATCACAGGAATAAATTACTTTGTGAAATATATTTAAATAGTACACAGTTATTTTAAATTGTAATAATATTTCACAATATTACTGTTTTTACTGTATTTTTAATTAAATAAATGTAGCCTTGGTGAGCAGACGAAACTTCTTTTAAAAACATTAAAAATCTTAGTGGTTAACTTTTGGACTGTACTGTATATTGTTCAGGAATGGGTTTTAGTCCATACTGGTCGTGCTATTGTTTTGATTCACTAAAAATAATCAGCTCATAAGATTCACTTGTTCAGGAATGGGTTGGACTACACTGATCGTGCTGAATGGTTTTGATTCACAAAAAAAAAAGAACCATCTTAGAGTTATTTGTTCAGGAAACTATTGTAATACACTGATCACAGTGTCGATTGGACAATGTTGGTCACAGTATGGTTTTGGTTTATTAAATAGAATTGACTAGGAGTCATTAGTTCAGAAACTGGTTAAACCATACTTGTCACACTGTGTATTTTTGAATCACTAAAAAATACATCTTATATGAGTCATTGGCTCAGAAATTGATACTTGGATTACACTGATCACTCTATATGGTTTTGATTTTGATAAGAATTGGCTCATAATATTAATTTGTTTAGGAATCGGTTGAACAACACTAATTGCGTTGTTCTTTAAACAACTGAAAAAGTGTTATTTGTTTAGGAATCACATACTCTGGATACGCTGCTACAATGTAATGTCATGTTTACCATGTTTAGTGTTTCCAACCCTATAGAACATCTGGGAACTGCAAAGTAACTTTATTCAAGATAAAACATTTGGAGTGACAAAAAAATTAAACACTTCTCAAAACAAGCAGGCGCTTTAATGGGAAACTGGTCTGACTGCTTCAAAAATAAGAATTGATCCCAGACTCTGAGTTCCCCCTGATCTACAAACCCCAGTCATCTGACCTACTTCTAAGGGTATTTTAAACCCACATCCTCCACTTCTCCAATGCATGTCATCATCAACAAACTCAGTTCACTTCTTTGCCCAGACAACTCAAAGCAGAGGCCGGACGGAAGCCCATCTCAAAATGACAGGAGAGGCGAGTCACCCGAGATGGAGCGGCCCAGATAATGTTTCGCCGACAGGAAATCATATCTGTGAGCCACTTTGACAGGAAATTAAACAGAACAACATGGTTTAAGACAAAAGCCCAACCAAGCACAGGCATTCCTTAATGCCAGACCCAAATGATCTGAAACCCAATAGGACTTTCATACAATCACTCTCAAACACTCTCCAGGGGCCTGCTGTTTCATCTGGAGATGAATGTCGAGATCAACTCCCATGCGCTAAAATATCTGGAGCTTAAAGAACACATGCTTGGAGAAACGTGCAGCATTAACATCTATATCCATTATGGCCCAGCCTGCTTCAGTAATCTCCATCTCTGGTGATACCTTCCTCCCTCAAATAATAATGCTTTGGTAATCTCACAATAAACCAACATATTGAAACTATGAGGCACACACTCAATCTGTATTTCATCCAAATGTCTCATTTTATTAGCGAATGGGTTATCAAATCAAGCCCAGACACGTTGTTCTCTGCTCCAGCCTGTCATTTTCAGAGCTATTAATAAGTAACTGAAGAAAAGAAAGCCACATCTGGATCATCTCACAACTGGCCTCTGCTCATTAGAGGCGTGTCTCTTGACCAACCTCAATTGAAGATCCAGATTGCACATGAAATAAAACTGCAAGACTGTATGGCAAACACATCAGACCTGGTGAATGAACCATACCAACCATATATCGATGTAATTATGGTGATCAACCAAATTTTTCATATTAAAATCATATGGTCTGATTTATGCGCCTCATCCAATATTTTATAATATATCTGAAAATTCAACTTTTTTAAAAATGAAACAGTATATTGAACATTTACAGTCTGAATACATGTTTTTGTTGAGCATCATATTTGACACAACAGGCTTTTATGGCTCTTATAATAAGATTTGCTGTAGTGTGTCAGTAGGAAATATCAGTTCACATTTTCGAATATTCCTTTTGCCATTAAAGGGTTAGTTCAACCAAAAATGAAAATTCTGTCATTAATTACTCACCCTCATGTCGTTCCACACCCGTAAGACCTTCGTTCATCTTCGAAAAATGGCAGATGGAGCAATAATAACTGACATGATAAATGATATCATGATATTTATGTTTCGTTAGCATGTTGCTGATGTACTGTTAAAAGTGGTTAAAGTTACCATTGTTTCTTACTGTATTCACGGAGACAAGACTGTCGTTATTTTCATTTTTTAAACACCTGCAGTCTGTATAATGCATAAACACAACTTTATTCTTTATAAATCTCTCCAACAGTGTGTAATGTTAGCTTTAGTCACGGAGCACTATCAAACTCATTCAGAATCAAATTTAAACATCAAAATAAATACAATACTCATGTAATCCGATGTATGTATGCAGCATGCATGACGAACACTTTGTATCCATTTTGAGGGTTATATTAGCTGTGTGAACTTTTTTTTATGTTGTTTAAGGCAATTGCAAGCTCTTGGGGCGTGGAGCACGAGAATTAAAGGGGCCGCACACCCTGAATCGGCACATTTATAATGATGCCCCAAAATAGGCAGTTAAAAAAATTAATAAAAAAAAAAAAACTATGGGGTATTTTGAGCTGAAACTTCACAGACACATTCAGGGGACACCTTACACTTACATTACATCTTTTAAAAACATGTTCTTCGGCACCTTTAAAATCGCCCATCACTAGATATTGTTAAATAAAGTTGCTTTGTTCGTTGTTTTGGCACACAAAAAGTATTCTCGTTGCTTCATAACACTAAGGTTGAACCACTGTAACTGTTTTAAATATGTCCGTAGATGAACGAAGGTCTTACAGGTGTGGAACGACATGAGGTTGAGTAATTAATGACAGAATTTTCATTTTTGGGTGAACTAGCCTTTTAAATTTAATAATCCAGTGAGATTTATATATGCACATGGAGACTGAAACAGTCGGTTTGCTGCACACAGAGATCTGATCTCACCATCAAGTCCATCTGGGATTACATGAAGAAAAAGAGAAAAACTGTGACAGACTAAAGCCAGAAGAACTGCGGAAATGTGTCCAAGACTGTTGAAGAAACCAACCTGTAAAGCTAAAATACTGGGAAAAGTTTTAGGCACTTGTATAAAAATGCTGTGCTTAAAGTGAGGATGCTTTAAAAAATATGTCATGAATAGATTTTGTTTATCAATTAACTATGATTAACTAAATAAAATATAGGTTTCTCTCTCTCTCTAATATATATATGCAAATGTTTGATCATGCGTTAGAAATTTGCATATTAAATATGATACAGTAGGCTTCACAGGGTTAGTCACAGTGTTTGTTGCTCACTATGCTAAACTACGCAGTCTGATGGTTGAAGTTGTTTGTTTCATCTTGCCAATTTTATGCTCTTCAATCTTTTTGAGCTCAAAAGGCAAGTCCAACCTCGTTCCAGTTCCATGTTACACTGTGTCCTGTATTCAAATCAGCCATATACCCTCCTAATAACCCACAATAAACCACAGTCTTCATCAAAAATAATAGAGGGATGTGATGTGGTTTTGGCACTACCCAGCCTTCAGGGAGCAATGGAGGATGTGCATCTCGGCAGCATCCCTCCACACCCTCTGGTTCCTTTCAACACCAAGTGAGCCATGGCAACAAAGAAACATGAACCTGCAGCACCCGGCCAGCACAAATTATGACATCTTTTCATATAGAGGACTGAATGCAAATTTAAATTAGAAAGACAAATGGGAAAAATCTGAGATGTAAATTAATATTGAGAAATTTAATTTTCACCACTGGAAAAACTCACAACTAAGGCAGGAGAACCTCTAGAGTCCAGACTTTACAGTACGTTCTTGTGGGGTTTCTATAAAGGATTGTAGGGTAATTTGTTTTTCCTTCCCTTGCACACATAGCGCACAGACTAAAAGACAAATGCGAAAGTGAAACAGTGAGTCTAGGGCGACAGGCTGCATATATGTTAGTTTCAGGCAGAGCGGAGCAGGGCTGCTTTCTCAAGAGTGTTACTTTTCACCAAACTCTCCAAAATCAACATTCCACCAGAAGCCGAAAGAAAGAGAGAGAGAGAGCTGTCGGAACTATGTGCAAGGCAAGCATGGATTTCACAGACCTGGCCTTGTCTCAGGGCTTAAAGACTGAAGCCATTTGTCTATGTAGACATGGTCAACTACCTGTAATCAGTCACAAGATGGTCCGGTGAATAGAGGTGAAACACAGTGATTAATTGGGTCTCCAACATCCAGCTTAGGCAGAAACAGAGTGAAAAGCCAGGAACTGTGTCATAGCTGTAACCTAGAAGTTAGCACGCACTTTGTCACTCGTGTGTGTTTGAATCGTACTTGCAGAATTTTTTATATTAAAGTATATTGTGTCTATTTTATCACAAAAGTACTTTTTGTGTGTGTGTATCCAGGTTATGACTAAAAGCATTTTTTTGCAGATATTATGACTAAAACAGTATAGGGAAATATTGCAGCCCATATGAAAGCTTTGAAAAAAGGCATTTATCAGCATCTGGGCATCTCAGAATTCTCAGTTTCTAATATATCTATTAAACCGGGGTGTTCGTGGACTGCTATTTCTCAACTGGCCTCTGAATATTATGTCAGTTCAGAATTGAAGACTGCGTTTGAAGGTGATGTCATGGTGGAAATGTCCAGACATCTGTCAGCTCCACAATTTAATGTGGAATATTTTCCTGTGCTTGCACTAAAGACAAAACCAAAACAACATGAGGACATCACAGGCTTGGACAACTGCAAGGTAGGAACTACTGTTATTTTCCATTAGAAAATAAGGTGCAATGCATTTAAGTGTGGGGAAATTTCTTTATGTAATCACACCATTAGTTGAGGTAGTTGCTCGAGCATCAGAGCATTAAGCTGGAATCCTAATTCTCATCATGACTTCAAAGTGTTTTCCGATCATGCACTTCTCTCAGAGGTCTCCAGGTGAAGATCATCAAATAATTTCAAGCTTCATTTCTTCTGTGTGGAAAATAGAAAGCGAAAGAATTCTGTTTAGCCAAAAATGTGCACTCTAAATCATCCAAAGCAGTGTCACAGGTCAGCGCTGAAGGACACCAGTGGAAAGATGCTGCCGGAATTGAGTCTTTACACAAAAATGTGTCAGTTCCATTAGAAGAGGCCTTCCAACACCCCATAATGGCAGCTAGGGACGTCAACCGTGCAGTATAACATGACATATAGGTTTAACAGTAAAAAGAATTCCCTAAATGGGAACCAACCGGAGGTGGCTAATCCTACACAGAGGAATCATTAGTGAGCTTTATCAGGGCCTCCTCTATCGTAATGGACCAGCCTGCAATTTAAACATTCTCCAGATTATCATTTACATGGTCATAGACACGCAGTGCAGGAGAGGATCTCTGACACATCGTTTATCAAAGCTTTCTATGTGGTGTTTGGTTACGAATGAATCCAGTGAAAAGAAGATAAGCAGACTTTTTGGTATTTGACAACATCCTGAGACTAAAGTCTCTCCTGGTAGGAGATTTTTACTGTGGTAGTTTTCACTTCTACTCAGGACTTTTATAACTTATGAGGTTTGGCTGTGCTTTAGATCAGCAGCAATAGACACTTTACATGCGTATAATTAGACTGTAGTACATTCGCAGAAAGAGTCAACACAAGAGGCATTTTTGGCCTCTAATGACTCTCAATAGAATTAGATATTTATAATAATGCTAATAAAAAATTCATAACATATCCATAGACTTTTTTAAATCATATACTGTGATAAGTCACAGTACCAAAAAGCAAAAAAAAAAAAAAAATTAATAAATAAATTCATGATGTTGAGAATTATGAACATGTGTGTCAACTACTGTTCCCACATATATAAGAAAAAACTACACATCTGTAAATAAGAAGAAAAAACACACAACTCATGGAAACATTAAGCTGGAAAAAGTCAGTCAAAGACCTGGAAAAACAGTAATCAAATAGTGTATCATGCATCACCCCATTATTTATTTGCCATATGTTTGCCATAAAGGTGACCTAACATAAACTCTTTTCTCCGACTTCTTTTGAAAGGTCAGGAGATACTTTTAATCTATCTTCATCTAAAGACATTGAACAATCAGCACATAAAGTGTTTTGGCCTTGCTGGCCTGTGCAGAAATGACTATGAAGAAAAATTAATGCGTCATACATGGAAGCTACAGCTTCCTTTTCTTAATAGAGCCATAGTTTAAGATGATTATCTGCGAAGCACAGAGACAAAACACATCTGGTTACAGTTCCAAAAAAACGAACACAAAACGTCTAGATTTCCATATCCACATCATCTACTGCGACTGTGAGCACTACAACCATGCCAATGTCAACAGTGCAGAGAAACACAGAGGTCTGCCAATTACCATTAAAGCTCACTTTATTTTTATATCCAGACTCCCTAGCACAATTGCTAGACAGTTAGAAGCATTACACTAGGAACATACTTTGTCACCTTTGTAAAATATCATAATCAGGTGTGTTGTAATGTGTACTTTTGTGCACTACGCTTCAGGCAGACCTGTTTAAGTAAGAGCACAAGAACTGTGACATTATGCTGAACACACTGTGGGATATTGTGTAATGTGTAAAATACAGGCCGGTAAATGTTTTCCCAGACAGTACAGGCTCACAGTTTTGAATCGTTCCATTAACTAAGTAAATATATTCTTGGCTTTGCTTGTCTTCAGTAGGTAAGTGCACATTAAGGCCTGTGGAAAGTATATTCATCTTAGTTTGGATCTCTAAACACTTTAAGTAAAGCCATTTTATGGCCTATAGATTTTTTTTTTTTTTTAATCAAAATCTTTTAATTTGATGAATAATCATAATAACAACTCAAAACACATTGCTGTCAAGTAAAACATACAGATCATATTATCTGACAGGCAATGTCTGTTGACTGTACAGTGTCAAAATTGAGAGTAAACGTTTTACCCGTGATAGACTGCCATCTGGTGGACAGCCTCAAATATTAAATGAATATTACAAAAAAAAAAAAAAAAATCACTCAAAATATGTTTTATGTAGGCTACTTACCATCGTGCAATCAAACCCGTACAAACTTCTTTCTTCAGTGGAAGAAAAAAAGTGAATGCTTGAATGAAATGCTTTGTTGAGGCCATTGAATATGGACTCTGTCAAGCTTCAAAAAGAAGCAAAAACGCCATAAATATTATAAAAGTATCCCATTGAAGTTTTAAGTTTATTCCAAGTCTTCTGTAGCCATAAGATTGCTTTGTATGAGAAACAGACCTACATTTAAGTCTGATAATCGTTCCCTCAGCTCTGTTAACGGCTTTGGCCGCATTTTTGGCGTTTCAAAAATTGTACCCAATTTCCTTTATTAAGTTATTCTAGTCAAGTCAAGTCAAATTTATTTATATAGCGCTTTTACAATTGGTAATTGTTTCAAAGCAGCTTTACATATTAGAAGCTCAGAAAAAAAGGGAAGTGGTTAAAACTGTACAAACAAGCGTGGTAATATGTAACATATACAAGATGGTGCTACATTAAGCCAATGTCGGCTGACTTCCAGGGGTGGAAAAAAACCCCTAGGAGAAAAACCCAGCGTGCTAGCACTGGGAAAAAAGTCCTAGGAGGGAAAAAACCCCTTGGAAGATATATATATGTAAATGTATATGGAGATCAAAATCTGAATTGTACATTTTTATTATAGAGATTAAAAATCGATTATATATAAATATATGTAAGCGGATACGGGGATCCTGGGCTACGTTGTAGTCAGGTCCAGACGCAGGTTCTCCATCTGACCTGGATACGGCCTGGATCCAGCACCCGGCAAACCTCAGGATAAGCAGAGAGACAGATATTAGCGTAGATGCCATTCTTGTTCTGATGTACAGGTATATCTAGTGTTATAGGAAATGTTCTCGGTTCCGGCCGACCTAATTATTGCAGCGTAACAATCCTTTAACGGATTTGAAAAATGTTAATGTATTGATAATGTGTTATGTGTATGCAAGAGCAAAGAGAATGTGTTTTTAGTCTAGATTTAAACTGACAGAGTGTGTCTGCTTCCCGAACATTGCTAGGAAGATTGTTCCAGAGTTTAGGTGCTAAATAGGAAAAGGATCTGCCGCCTTCAGTTGATTTTGATATTCTGGGTATTATCAACTGGCCTAAATTCTGAGATCGCAATAAACGTGAAGGACTATAATGCATTAAGAGCTCACTTAGGTACTGGGGAGCTAAACCATTTAGAGCTTTATAAGTAAGTAGCAAGATTTTAAAATCTATACGATGTTTAATAGGGAGCCAATGTAATGTTGACAGAACTGGGCTAATATGGTCATACTTTCTGGTTCTAGTAAGAACTCTAGCTGCCGCATTTTGGACCAACTGTAGTTTGTTTAAAAGCCGAGCAGAACAACCACCCAGTAGAGCGTTACAATAATCTAGTCTTGAGGTCATGAATGCATGAACCAACTGTTCCGCATTTGTCATTGAGAGCATATGTCGTAATTTAGATATATTTTTTAGATGGAAGAAGGCGGTTTTACAGATACTAGAAACATGACTTTCAAATGAAAGATTGGTATCAAAGAGCACACCCAGGTTCCTAACTGAGGACGAAGGTTTAATGGAGCACCCGTCAAGTGTTAGAGAGTATTCAAGGTTTTTTCGTGAGGAAGTTTTTGGTCCAAAGATTAGGAAATCAGTTTTTTCTGAATTTAATTATAAGAAATTTCTTGTCATCCAGTTTTTAATGTCAGCTATGCATTCTGTTAGTTTTGTGAATTTGTAGGTTTCGTCAGGGCGCGAGGAAATATAGAGCTGAGTATCGTCAGCGTAGCAGTGAAAACTAACACCATGCTTCCTAATTATCTCTCCTAAGGGCAGCATGTACAGAGTGAAAAGCAACGGTCCTAATACTGAGCCTTGTGGTACCCCATATTTAACCTGTGATCGATACGACATCTCTTCATTAACTACCACAGACTGATAATGGTCAGATAAGTATGATTTGAACCATGCCAAAGCAATTCCACTAATGCCAATATAGTTTTCAAGTCTTTTTAAAAGAATGTTATGATCGATAGTGTCAAAAGCAGCACTGAGATCTAATAACACTAATAGAGAAATACAGCCACGATCGGATGATAGGAGTAGATCGTTTGTAACTCTAACGAGAGCAGTCTCAGTACTATGGTATGGTCTAAATCCTGACTGGAAATCCTCACAGATTCTAGGATGCAAGGAAAGATTAAGTTTCAAATAAATATTGTTATTCATTTAAACACCAATTCAAAATGACATCAGCTGGTTTAAGGTTCTCCTATGTTACTGAAGTGTTGTTCTTGTTCATTAAAAATGATTCTTAAAGGGATAGTTCACCCAAAAATGAAAATTCTGTCATTTATTACTTACCCTCATGCCGTTCCACACCCGTAAGACCTTCCTTAATCTTCAGAACACAAATTAAGATATTTTTGTTGAAATCCGATGGCTCAGCGAGGCCTCCATAGCCAGCAATGACATTTCCTCTCTCAAGATCCATTAATGTACTAAAAACATATTTAAATCAGTTTATGTGAGTACAGTGGTTCAATATTAATATTATAAAGTGGCGAGAAAAAAAAACTAAATAACGACTTATTTAGTGATGGCCAATTTCAAAACACTGCTTCAGGAAGCTTCAGAGCATGATGAATCAGCATGTTGAATCTGCTGTTCGGAGCGCCAAAGTCACGTGATTTCAGCCGCTTGGCAGTTTGAGACACGATCTGAATCATGATTCGATACGCTGATTCATTATGCTCTGAAGCTTCCTGAAGCAGTGTTTTGAAATCGGCCATCACTAAATAAGTCGTTATTTTGTTTTTTTGGTGCACCAAAAATATTCTCGTCGCTTTATAATATTAATATTGAAGAACTGTACTCACATGAACTGATTTAAATATGTTTTTAGTACATTAATGGATCTTGAGAGAGGAAATTATATTGCTGGCTATGAAGGCCTCACTGAGCCATTGGATTTCAACAAAAATATCTCAATTTGTGTTCCGAAGATTAACGAAGGTTTTACGGGTCTGGAACGGCATGAAGGTGAGTAATAAATGACAGAATTTTCATTTTTGGATGAACTAACCCTTTAAGTTTATTATATATTAAAATACAAAAAATTTTAAAAAAAAAAGAAAGAAAAGAAAAACCTGCAATGTAGAAGAATAAATAATGATTTAATATGATTTAATAAACTGAAAATAAAACAATGGTTTCTGTACATAGTTTTAAAAAGCTTATTCCTTTCTTTTTTTGGTATTCATGTAAGTATAATTTAGACAAAAAAAAAAATGAATAAAATAATTGAACAAAAAATTAATTGAATAACATTTTAGTAATTCTTTGTTCCATTGAAAAATAAGCAGGATAGATGTGTAAATAATGATTTAATCAATCTTATATTTAAAAAAAACTATTTACAGGAAGTTTTGACTTTTTTTTAAAAGTATTTTCAAATGTTTTTTTCAGAGTATAAAGGAAAACACAACATGTTTACTCTACAGTATATCATGAGCCCTGTTTAACCATTAATGCTAATGAAAATAAATAATATAAATAATATTATGTTGTCATTATTAATAATAAAACACATCCAGACACATCACTTTTCTCACATTTTATTTGATATTTGACTGCTCAACCACATTTTAAGGCAGTCATATTAGAAACTAAATCAGGACTGCAGCTACTAACATGAGAGATAAATAAAGCTGATGCACTGATGTTCATCCTCTCAATTACCACAAAATTAGCATGTGTTTCACAACCAATGTCTTTGTCTCACTTTCTAATAGTGCCACACAACTGCAAGTAACATTTTGCTTGTTTAACAGCAAATACAAAATATTAAATTAACACAACAACTAGATGAAGCATTAATCTAAATGTTTTTATTAACACTGAGAAGAACTGGAGTTGGAGCCGTGAGATACAACAGAAGGCGATGTCACTGTAATCACATGCATTTAAATACATCAGCAGGGGGCGCTAGAAAGAGAGAAAGATCACTGCTCAAAGCATCTGACACATGTGTGGGAGTAGTGTGTGTACTGTTAAGTAACCGTGTTCCTGTAAGTGATGCGTGATAATATTTACACTCACTTCACCAAGTTGATGAACATCTTTATGAGTAAGAGAGAGATTGTGCAAGTTTGTAAGCGAGTTTAGTGCCACATGATGTTTTACTTGCATCAAAGTGTGTTATGTTTTCAAGTTGCCAGGGGGCCCAAGCTAAGCTCCACATGGTGTGTGAGCCAGATGGCCTCACTGGTGGCTTCTCCCTCCTCAGGAGGTCTGATCGGAGCAGCGAGGTTTCGGAAGTCATGTCGGAGTTTGAAAGCAACAGTGACATCACCCTCCTCTATCTGCGGAATCACTTTGATGAAGAAGCCGATCTTGTTTGACTTCCTAAAGGCCACCACACTAAACAAAAGAGCAGACTCTTATTAATGAAGGGTAAAATCACAGGAACCAATCTTATCAGATGATTAGAAGTAGAAGGAATGGCTTAAATGTAAGATCCCACAACTTTTGGCTTTAAAGTACAGAGCCCTTGCACAGGAATCAATTCTGTAGTGCATAAACAGAAGTTAAATTTACCTAGAAAAGTATTTAGAGCTCAGATTATGAAGTGAGTTTTGCTAAATAATTCATGTGAAGCTCCTCTTACATTTAAGCATTTCAATCCTGACCCAGTTCCATTATAAGTTCCTCAAGTTCAACCACTATTTTTTGCATTTAAACAAAAAAACTGAGGTCAGTTCTTTTCTGTGGTGTTAAATAGAGCTTTAATAGCTTTAATAAACATTTCTAAATTGCTAAAATGTGTAAAAAGTCATTTATTATGTACCATAAATCTCTGATGTCCCCAATAACAACAAATAACACAAATTTATAATAAAAATGCAAATCATAAGAAAGGTTGGTCTGAATTTCAGTGGGAGTTGCGCATGATTTCATTCCCGTGCTTCATTCCCAGTAAGTACACATAAAGCTGCCTCTTTTTCATGGCTTGCTCTGCTTATGGTCAAATACACATGAAAATATTGTCACTATGTCTTGCCTCATACTCACATAAACACATCGATTATATCCTATAAGTAGTACTGTCAACGTTAACGCATGTGTAGAGTTACATTCAAGCTATTTTAAATAAAAAAAAAAAAAAAAAAAATTTGGTTATCAAAGACAAGTTTCAAGGGATAAAATTATTGACTACAGGGGGACTTTAAACAGATCTGAAAGTACTATTATACTCTTATAGGTACCCGAAAGTGTTATCAAAAGAGTCAAAAAGGAACAGTGGATGTAATAAACTATGACATTCAAATTCAAAGCTTATTAATAAATAACCTATTCACAGTCTTCCTTCTGACTCTGTATTACCACATATTCTTGATATTTTATATATATATATATATATATATATATATATATATATATATATATATATATATATATATATATATATATATATATATATATTATATATATATATATATTTATTTATTTTTTTTTATTTTTTTTTTTTTATCTGCTCTCAGTATCCATTAGCAAGGGGTGGTTCTTACTCTGGGTCATCCTGAAAACCTTGAGGTTCTGCCAGCTCGTCATATTCAGCGGCGGCATCCTTCCCTGCCAGGACCAGTTCCTTTGAGGGCACCAGGACCTATTAAACAATAATATTTTATAATCAAACCGTAGGGGGACACAAAACAAGACAATGACACAGTGCCAGTGAATACAAACAGAGCATAACAGTGATGGTGAGGCTGTCTACATCATTTCCCCTGCAGTGGCCCACTCAAGGTAAACAACTGTCTGGAGACTGAACTGAGTGTTTGTATTTTAGAGAGTTTCAGCTCAAACCAGATAAGGACAATTATCTAATTCAATAACCAACCACCATCATTATAGTCCATTATATAGCCATATTATATAAACTGCTGATGATTCATTTATAAAGGATCACTATAATTCATCTGTACTGTTAGAGAGAAGCTCATCTGTGGCGTTTTACCTTAGCAGTGCTGTTAATGTCATCTGGGTC
The DNA here is from genome assembly GCF_024489055.1 of Chanodichthys erythropterus. NCBI lineage: Eukaryota > Metazoa > Chordata > Actinopteri > Cypriniformes > Xenocyprididae > Chanodichthys > Chanodichthys erythropterus. The sequence goes on along the minus strand of NC_090221.1, from coordinate 19,350,845 downwards.
TCCCTCTTCACAGGTGTACAGAGACACATGGGTGATGTTTTCCACTGGGTTGGTCAGGGTCAGCAGAACCTGACTCTCCTGGATTAAAAACAAAATACTACAATTGCTTACAAAAATAAAAAGTTCTATAACTTGTAATTTCAAAGAAGTATAACCAGACAAATGGTCTTTATTTATTATTTAAAATAATAATAATAATAATAATAATAATAATAATAACAATAATAATAATAATAATAATAATAATAATAATAATAATGTATGGCCTTATGTCTCACACAGGACAAAGATAATTAAGTAAGTAATAAAAAAAAAGTAAAAATAAAAAATGCATAAATTCATTCAACTGTTCCAGCATGAACCAAACTTGCCTTCATATGACGCAGGTTTGGAATGGACATGATTCTCACTTCAGGAATGTAGCTCCTATGAAAGAGGACAGAAACCATTTATTGATTCATTTTAGCAAATATACACTCAAAGAACAACAAATAGTATAATTTAGGGCACAAACAGGACTTACACTGCCACAAGCTGGATTTTGAACTTTATTGAGGTTGGATTAAATTCTGGTTTGCTCAGATTGTGCTCACATTTCTAAAATTAAAGGACAAAAAAAAAAAACAGTAGAAAAACTTAGTTCAAATTTTTTTATGAAAGAAATTAATACTTTTCATCAAAGATGTATTAAATTTATCAAAAGGGACAGTAAAGACTTTTACAATATTCCACAAAAAAATCCATTTTAAATAAATGCTGTTTTTTTTTTTTTTTTTTTACTTTCTATTCATCAAAGAATCCTGAAAACAATGCATCGTTGTTACCACAAAATATTAAGCAGCTCAACTGTTTTCAACACTGATAAGAAGAAATGTTTCTTATTAATCAGCATTTTAATGATTTCTGATGGATCATGAGACACTGAAGTAATAATACTAAAAAATTCAGCTTTGTCATCATAGGAATTAATTGCATTTTAGAATATATTAAAATAGGTAACAGATATTTTAAAATGCAATAATATTTCACAAAATTTTCATATTTTTATCACATAAATGCAGTCTTGGAAAGCATAAGAGTCTTCCTGACCCCATGCTTTTGAATGCTACCGTACATAAAACAAAAACAGGCTGAAAGATTTTAGAGCAGTGATTCAACGGTAGCTTCCTGAATGGCTTTCTTTGCCATGAAATAGAAGCTGTGGATATGTTTACATACCCTGCAACGCAGAGAGCGCTTCATTAGCAGGTGTTTGTGTCTGGGGTGCAGCTGTGAAGCTCCTGCAGGCTGAAAATCAGGCTGTAGCAGCCTCTGACGAAGAGTCGTTACTGCAGTGAAACACAAGCCATGTTTAAAATATGCATCAAATAAGTCAATAAAAATTATTGCACATTTGATCCTAACCCTGAACATGTGAACTCCCCATGAACCCCATGACACCTGTGAGGCTTTGCTTTCCCTCACTGCACTAGGAAAGGTGCTGGATTAATAAATTAATTGAGTAGTATTACTAGTGAAGCAGGGATGAGACCAACCTTCAGGAAGGTTGACGGGGCGGGTGTAATAGTCTTCAGGCAGGGGCTCCATTTCATCCAAAGCCTGTGCTGGCTCTATAATGATTTCCTTCTGGTCCTCTCCTTCTTTTAATCTGAAAACAATTCAGCACCATATAGACAATTTCTACAATCATTTAGTAGAAATTCAGTCCCTATTATGCTAGTTTTGTTTTGGAGGTCTTCTACAATAGGTTAACATCCATCGAAAATACCTCACATCACCTCATTTTTTCAAAGAGCATGAAAACGATTTGTTCCAAGATTCAGTCTCTCTAAACCCTGCCTTACCACAAGCCTACTCTGCTGTGATTGGTCTGCGGGTCGGAAACGAACTGGCCATTACCGTATCTGAATTTCAGAACCGAATTCGATGGTGTAGTTTTTTTCCATATCAGTTCCAGCACGAGTCCTCATCCTTTTAAAGTGCATGCAAAGATGATTTGCAGCACTGAAAACATCATCTTCTGGACATGTCGACAAAAAGGAACCAAACTCTCCCAGGCCTCAGCTACAGCTACAGTGTTTGAGGACGAGTCAAGGTAGACACTGTTCGCGGACAGCCAATAAAACCCACAGGCTGGCGTTATGCAGATTTGTTACATAGTTATGGAACTCTAAATGAGATAGAATTGCTGACGATTCAATCCGGCAGATTAGAATTGATTCTTTCATTTAGGAGATAATAACTTTATTTGTTGTGCTGTGCACTTTGATCTTCAAAACTTTGCAGACCTTTTACATTCACAAACAGTTATATTAAACATAATAGGGGCACATTAAAACGTGATGCATCGATTATTCCAGTACTCAGCGTTACTTACGAAAGGCCATATAGGGCACTGATTGGGGCTCCAGATCTCTGTCTCTGTAGTCTGGTTCCCAGTCCATACTTCTCCTTTTAGACATAAAGACAGACCACATCAGTTCATGCTAATCAGATGTTTTCTAAGTTTAAGGTAAAGCTCATTATTAATGGATGAATGTCTCAGTGATTAATGGTATGGTACACTTAGTAATATTTAACAGTTTAAGCACAAATGCTATCCAAAAGCTTGCTTTCCAAGAAACTGGTTGCTCAACTATGAGTGAAATCAGACTGCCTCTTTAATTTACTGAAATAGGTTTCTTTTTCTAATCTATATAATCAAATACTGTATGTTTGCAGCTAAACTTCAAGCATCATTAATAATCTCCAAACATAAATACAAGCCTAACCAGGACTCTTCAAGTGTACCATTAAAGATATCGCCTACCAAATACAAAGGATTCGATTATGAAGAGAATTCCAAGTGGAAATAGTGAAGCTCATGTGATCAGCAAAGTCATTTAGTAACAGATTAGACATGCTAAACTGATGGAAGGATTGGGGAGAAAAAAGAAAGACCTTCTTAGTGTTTCTGTAAGAATTGTGGGGGAAAAAAATACCACTCACCACCACGTGAATAGTGTGTTGCTGGAGAGGGGTATAAAACCAAAAATATCACCGTGCACAAGCAAAGAAAAGGAGAGAGACAGAATCATGTGAAACAAATGCAATCAAGCAAACATTAAAGTGGCAGTTTGACGCACAAGGAAACAAGGATTGCATTAGTAAACAAGACATGCAGCTCAAAGTACTCAGTCATGTATCACAGGGTTAGAAATGAAGCCATCATTTCTTACACCACCATTCAAAAGCTTGAGGTTGGTAAGACTTTTTGGAAAAAGTTTCTTATGCTCACCAAGGCTGCATTTATTTGATCAAAAATACAACAGTATTGTGAAATATTATTACAATTTAACAGTTTTTCTAGTTTAATGTATTTTAAAATAAAAAAATAAAACATAATTTATTGGCTGGATATGCTGATTTGATGCTAAAGTAACCTTTTTATTATTATCAATGTTGAAAAAAAATGTTTTGTGGAAACCAAGATACATGTTGTTTCAGGATTCTTTGATGAATTTATATTATTTATATGAATTTATAGTATAAATGTCTTTACTGACACTTCTGATCAATTTAAAGCATCCTTGGTAAGTAACAGTATTAATTTCTTTAAACAAAAAAAAAAAAACTGTCCTTAAACTTTTGAACGGTAATGTATATAGCAAACATTAGGAAAATTATTATGTAGTCACATTTCAGACCCTGCTATGTTTAGTAAACTTAACCAGTCTTAGCCAGCCTTGGTGCATATTTAAAGGAAATGTTTAAGAAAAAGCTAATGTGAACATTGTCAGCAATTTTAGTTTTGTGCAAAACATGCAATAAATATTTTTAATTTAGTCATTTTTACAATTAATTAATGTACACAAAACAAAATAGCAGTACTGTTACTGTATTTTTTCTGTTTTTCAATTAGACTCAGCCAAAGTTCAGAAACTAGACAAGACAGACCACACCCGTTTAGTGCTTGCTAACTGGAAAGTAAATGTTAGGTTAGGAGGGTGTTTCTAGACACAGTGGTGTGAATGTGTACCGAGAACGCCTGAGGCATGAACGGACGTCTTCGTGCCATCTTCTTCCTGTCTCTCTCCAGCTTCTCTCTCTGGGCCAGCTGCTGGTAATACTCAAGCAGCTTGTTGATCTATACAGATATCATAACTGATTTGTCAACTACATTGTAATACTGACAATGTAACATCAATGTAATTAGAGGAGAGTTGGTTTCACACATACCCTTTGGGTATGTGGGTTTTCAGGTTCCTGCCATCCTCCACTGGCTAAAATGTAAAAAGACCGAAGTTTTATTACAATTAGCACGCAGACTGAAATGTCCTAACCATACACAAAGCAACAAGTGAAAAGTTTAGTTAATTTCAAAAATTTTTACCACATATTTTTGTTCTATTTCTGTTATGTTCCAGCCTAGAGTAAAACAACTGTCCCAAAATATTCTAGTGACTAGTTATGACCATTTGCACAGTATTTTTATTTTTTTGGGTGAACTAACCCTTGAAATAATGTCATTTATTACTCACCCTCATGTTGTTCTACACCTGTTCATCTTCGTAACACAAATTAAGATATTGTTGATGAAATCCGATGGCTCAGTGAGGCCTCCATAGATAGCAATGCCATTCAAACTCTCAAGGTCCATAAAGGTAATAAAAACATATTTGAAACAGTTCATGTGAGTTCACTGGTTCTATCTTAATATTATAAAGCGACAAGAATACTTTTTGTGTGCCAAAAAAACAAAATAACTTTTCAACAATATCTATATGGACCGATTTTAGAACACTGCTTCATGAAGCTTCTGAGCTTTATGAATTTTGTTTCGGATTAGTGAGTTGGATCTCCTATAAAATGGCTAAACTGCTGAAATCACGTTTGGCGCTCCAATTCACTGATTCAATTCGTTTTTAATGGCTTTGCTCTCAATAGAGGCCTCACAGAGCCATCCGATTTCATCAACAATATCTTACCTTGTGTTCGGAAGATGAACAAAGGTCTTATGGGTTTGGAACGACATGTGGGTGAGTAATAAATGACATTATTTTCATTTTTGGGTGAACTAACCCTTTCACATGGAGTATGGACAGTAAAATTACTTGATGCAGTAAATCTGTTGCATTATGATAATTTCTTGACAGGACATTACCCGATATTTATGCATGTCTATAGTATGCATACAATTAACAACATAATAATGACCTTAAAGCACTTCAATTAAAGCATATATATTCTTTTCTGTAAGTGTGACAAATTCATGTGAGTATTTCCATTTTGCAAGAAGGTTCATCCTCACAGTCTGCGTTAAATTCCAGACTTTACTCAATGAGCGCCGACACATGCATCCATGTCAAACAGACGGGATGCGTTGGAGAGGGAGACGATAAATATTCAGCGCAAAAATATTCATTTTGCTGAAATATCTGTTGTTGGGCATTAAATTTAGGTTTAAAAGTCAACATGTAATTCAATTATTATTGAAAATAAATGTAAGACGTTTCTTACATTTACAGGATAAAGAAATGATAGTAACAGGTTACTGTGTCCAGAGTGAATGTGTTTGTTCCTGCAGAACGTTCCACTTATCTGTTAACACTGAGTTTGTGTTTTTATTTTTTCTTTATTATCTTTATTATTATCTTAATTTTTAATGTAGGGATTTAAACTGTTCTTTTGCTTTATAGCTCTTTTGCATATAGCATATATATATATAGATATATTCAATATATATATGTTTTCATAACATTAAGGACAGCACTGGGCCGGATGTGGAATAGTGTTTTGTCGATAATAATAATTTAAAAAAAAAACACTAATTTTTTTAACCTGATTAATCGAAGAAATAATCGATTATCAAAATAATTGTTAGTTGCACTTGGAGCCCTAGTTTACTGATAAAACAATACTGACACTAATACCCATGTCCACATTATGAACTGTCAGGACTCACCCACAGATTTGTCAGCCATGCCTACATCTCTTGAGGTCCAGCGACAAAATCCACAGGCCAGGTAGTAGGCCTTCTTCATTGTGGTTTTGGTGGGGTCATCAGGCAGTGGTGCTGGGATGTTGGTGGCCCGTGTGGAGAGAGTGTGCATACAGCATGGGCAGTCAAAGCAATTGGCACACCTGAAACAGGTGTATCATACAGAATTCAACAACTTTACAAGGAAAAATGATTCATGTGACAATATAATATCATTATAGTCAATTTATCAAATATACGTAATTCTCAGAATCTCGGTTAGGGAGAAGAGTGGCCAGTTTCATGTGTCAAAGCCTGTTATTAGGCAATGATAAAAGTTAAATTATAGACTCTCACAGGCTTATCAGATACTTAGCACAGATGTGGTTTACCTATTCTTCTTGAGCTTGGCCTCAGCTGACGGCATGTTCTCCAGACAGCTGGGACAGAAATGGGAATCTACCTATAGAACAGGCATAACACCAAAAAACAATTTTCAAGACAAGCAATTGTATTTGTTTTTTTTTTTTATATTGGAAACGTAGATAAAGGCTGAATGGAGATTAATTGGTACCAGTGGAAAAATTCTCACATTACTTTAGCAAGAAAGTAAGAAAGAAAGAACAATAATAAAATATTCCAGCTGTCTACAGGGTGTGGTAGTGTTTATGCCCTCAAAATAACACGAATGTGTGATGCAAACATTGAGTTTGGAACCTCATTTATCTTATAACCTGCATATGCACATAATCGAAATAAATGCAACCAGCAGATTTTACATTTCATTCAGAATTCTGCTACTAGCTTTTAGCTTGTCAAATACCAAAAAAAAGTGGGCGGTGCAGAATTTGACAGACTGGTTGCACAGCCAATTGGATGACACCATTGCAGTATAATTTATGACGGATGGATAAACTAGCCAATCACAGGACCAGAATTCGTTACAATACTGTCATCAATAGCCTGTTAGCTCGCTCTTAGCACGGTTGACATCTATTGTTTTCAACTAAATGTCACATCCTGCGTTACTTACTTCATGTGACACGCATTCCAAGGATCGCAGCTCACTGCAGTATCGGCAAAAATATAACTGAGAGAGCGGAACACGAATCTTTTTCTCGCCTCGGACGAGATAAACCACTTTCTCTGGCTGCAGCAGCGTCGCCATTTCTGACTGAGATCCTGCTGCCTACGTAACGATTACGTCATTATACGTGTCGCTTTCTCTTCCGCATTTGTGTTAATAGCGCCTCTGCTGTTCATACTGTATTTTTCTCCATTACCTCTCGCACTACCTCAGTCAATTTCTTATACTGTGTTATTTTATGATGACTGTCTTAGCTGTTTTATGCATATTTTTCCTTCTATAAGAATTGGCAACTAAGACGAAATAGCTGCTGGTCCATGGTCCAGTTTGATTTTAAAGGTCAAGTCTGTGTTAAGTAACGTTAGGGGAAAAGATCCATTAATCCATCAAGTGAGTAATTTGGTCAGCAAACAGTATAATAGTTTAATCAAACATGGAGGCAGTCAGACACCTGTTTCTGTTGACAGGGTGTAATTGGCACAGCAGCTGCAACTCATTCCCTTGGATTTTTCATGTTTAACATTATAAAGTGCTTAATATCTAGTTTTTACTAAAAATATTTATTCTGTACTAAATGTAGCCTACTTGATTTTGCTCTGCCCTTGTGCATTCTTTGCACCATTGCTTCAATTATATCTTAGTAAAAATAATAATCAAATTGTAAATAAATGTATTAAACAAAGTTTAAATTGTTGACATAAAATAAAAGCTACACTCTGACAGCTTCCGTAATTTTTCTGTAAACACATAATACAGTGCTCAGTGTAAATGAGTACACCCCCTTTGAAAAGTAAATTTTTTTTGTGTGTGTTCATGGACATATTGTTTAAAATGTACTCATTTACGCTGAGCACTATAGCTGAAAGCTGCCACTCCACTATACTTAAGCTTAACCTTTGGTACTTTCAGAAGCTTAACATAAGATGATCTGAGGGCACCTGATGCTGTATAGAATATAAAGCAACCAGTAATGTTCAGCTGCAATGCTATGAAGTGCTTTGTGAGCTAGTAAAACTAAATAATTTTTAATAACAGACACAGGGAGCCAAAGTAAACTCTACAAAACTTGGACTTCATTTCTTCAGTTAGTGCTATATTGTATCACTTTAAAAATGATGGGCCATGCCTGTAAAGAGGGAGATACAGTAATCGAGGCTTAAGTGAAGGTGAGTAATAAATTTTTTTCTTCATGTTGCATTATAGAAAAGGCTTCAATTTGGCACCTTGGAAGGGAGAATATTGTCTTTCTTATATGTTAAATGCAGTGTTATGTTAGTATAATTAAAATTAAAATTTTAAAGTACTACTTTATTTTCTTTCAAGCAACATGGTTTTATGGTTATGGTTTTAATTTTAGTTTCTGTTAACTAACCCTGGTTGAATGTCCAAAATCCAAGATCACACGTGATTAGATAGATAGATTTAACATGAATACATACAAAGCTTAATAAAAATACATTAAAAACAACTCTCAACCAAGATTATTAGGTAATGCAGAGCTGAACTCTTGTGCTTTTGTGTTATCAGTGTTACCGATGAGCTGTTGAAAGACTGTTGACAAAAATAACTGTCAACATTTCACCACTGTCAAGCAAATAACTGAGGTTATTCTTTGAAACATATTGAGAAATTATATTACAATAAAATCTTAGGCAGGTTAGAGCTGCAGTAAACAGTGCCCATGCAAGTATTCACTATGTAAATATGTGGGATGAGGCTGGTGATATTATTGGTTTGTCTGCGTCACTCTCCTTCAGTGCTTTTCATCTCTAGCACAGCCACGCTTCATTCAGACGGCGCGCAGACACCCTGCAGGGGCCAAACGTCACCCTCATGGGGAACCAGAAGAATCCCTGGATCTCTGCTCTGGTCCTGGTGGGTCTTTTACAGAAAGTCAGTGGACTATCCAATACCCAGGTAAGATCTTGAGACACATACTTATTATACAGTTTTTACTCTTTAAAATATGCTATTTTGGTTACATTTGATTGCTCAAAGGGATAACATTTTAGCAACAGAGAACATGAGAATAAGATACAAATCCCCATTTTCACTGAATTAAAGTAGAAGGCATTGTAAACAACATCTAAGTATTTGTATGTTACATTGAAGCTTACAAAGTAAATAGGAATAAATTGGTAACATCAAGTTTTTAGTTTAACCTCTATATATTAAAACATGTTTTCAATGCTGTACAGACGTTTAGGTTATAGCCTATAATTCAGTGTGATTTAGTGTGCTCTGTTGTCACCAGAAGCAGGTGCAGTGGGTTGCCACAGTAACTGAGACAGAAAATAAATAAATAAATGAAAAAGAGAAGAGAAAATACGAGACTCATGTTCAGTTCTTATCAAATACCAGCAGCAAAAGCCAAGTCATGGTAAATATTTACTTTGCCTATGGTCAGGACACTTTAACCCCACTACTACAGCTTCAAGGTGATATAATCCTAAAACATTTCAGTAAGTTTACAATGAGGTTCATTAGTTAAACATTAGTCAATGTATTAACTAACATGAACTAACCATGAGTAATACATTTGTTACTCTATTTACTAATCTTTGTTAACGTTAGTTAATGTACATCCAGTTGTTCATTGTTTGTTCACTATTGTTCAAAAGTCTGCAGGATTTTTATATGTTTTGAAAGTCACTTATGCTTGCCAAGGCTGCATTTATTTGATTAAAAATAGTGGTACTATTGTGAAATATTATTACAATTTAAAATAACTTTTTTCTATTTGAATATATTTTAAAATGTAATTTATTTCTGTGATCACAAAGCTGAATTTTCAGCATTATTACTCCAGTCTTCAGTGTCACATGATCCTTCAGAAATCACTCTAATATGTTGATTTGCTGCTCAAGAAACACTTCTTAGTCTTATCAATGTTGAAAACAGCTGTGCTGCTTCATATTTTTCTTTCAGGATTCTTTGATGAATAGAAAGTTCAACAGAACTCCATTTATTTGAAATGTAACATTATAAATGTCTTTCCTGACCCTTTTGATCAATTTAATGCATCCTTGCTGAATAAAAGTATTCAATTCTATTAGAAAAAAGGTTTATTTTTCATGAATAATTTTATGAACACAACAATAAAAAAATATTTTGTAATATATATATATATTTTTTTTAATTTGTGGTACAGTGTTAATTTCTGATTTTCTCTCTCAGGTCTGTAGCCCAGGTGTAGGTGACACTATACACAACTATGGTGCGAAAACCATAAATGGGACCCAGTACATCCCATTCTCCCATTATTCTGGGAAGCATGTCCTCATTGTCAATGTGGCCACCTACTGAGGACTCACCTTCCAATATGTAGGTAAGTATGCATATTATTTCACTTTACACAAATATAAGTATATACAAACATTCCTTATGTTTGCATATTAATATGTACAAATATATATTTTACACGTCTCATGACAGCAAAGTTTGAAGAGCAAATATTAAACCTGTTATTAATAACTGCATTGACTGTGAGTTTTATGTGCTAATCAGAATTGAATGCACTACATGAGGAGCTCCGAAATGTTGGATTCACTATTCTCGGGTTTCCTTGCAACCAATTTGGGAAACAAGAGCCTGGAGACAATAATGAAATTCTTCCTGCATTAAAGTGAGTTCACTGTAAAAAAAAAAATAATATATATATATATATATATATATATATATATATATATATATATATATATCTGTATATATATGTATATATGTGTTTGTGTTTATATTTTTATTTTATTTATTCTTAATATTAACCTGTAATTTTGAATTACAATCAAATTGGAATTAACTGAAATTTTCAAGTGAAATTATATTAAACTGACTTAAAAATTTAGTTGAACAATTAGGTAAAACTAGTAGTATTTCTAAAGCTTAAACTAAGAAACTAAGCAAGACCTATGTAAATTACTCATCCATTCTTCTAAGGAAGAACACTGAAGGTTTCTCAAGAGTATTTTAACCTTGGGGTTACTGCTCTTCTCTCATGAGCCGCAACAATCTGAGCATCAGACAGTGTGCAATAAGCTTGTCCCTCTCATCCATCATCCCCTTTAAATTACTGCACGTATCATATATCTTAAACCTAAAGGCTCTTTTCTGGAGTGATATCTGAAGCCACTTCTCTGGTCTTGACTCCCTGAAGTCTCTATTTGTTTTCCTTATAGACAGACCCTCGATGAAACAAATTTCTCCTTGTCTTCACAGGTATGTTCGTCCAGGCAATGGATTTGTTCCAAATTTCCCGTTATTTGAGAAGGTGGATGTGAATGGAGACAACGAACAGGCCCTTTTCACATTTTTAAAGGTTGGCCATTGCTTCATAAAGCATATTTTAAAATCTATCTGAAACTGCAACACCTTGCGCAAGAAAAGCCTGTTAGGACCAAAAGTTCAAGAGCAAAAACTCAGTTAAAACAAAACTATTGATATGCAAAACACCAATAGGCCTATATAGTGCACTTAAATTACATTTTATCTGTCTGCATGCCATTGCATTCATTTAATATGTATATCAATATGTTTACCTAGAGAAGTGTGTGCTTGTGTTGTCTTTACAGTAAATATTATTTATACACTATTAGAAGGCACTTCATATATAGAACATTTTAGGGATTCTCATCATGGGATCATTTTATGGATTTAATATGAATTAATTTAAGCTCATAAATTATTACTAGAAAAAATAAATAAAATAACCCATTAAACATTAAATTATTATGCAATCATTTATGCTGCCTTCACATGCTCTCTGAATTATCATAAATACGAATTTCCTATAGGTAAAAATTGCACATGAACACCCTCCCATTTAAAAAAACTTCAGAAGTTGGAATTATCAAATTTCCGATAACATTTGAAGGCAGCATAAAGACATTTCTCCCTTTTATTTTTTTTAATGGAGCCCCTAAATCGACATGGTGATATTTAAATGCTTTTATGAATGCAAAAGTTTTGTGAGGGAACGCAAAGGGAACGCAACATTTTGCGTTACCTTGAGTTTCTAGGCTGGGAGAACACAAAAAATTTGAGAGAACAAAAGCATTGACAATTTTTCACCCCTGCACCATGTCCCTTTAGGGGCTCTGTACTTTTTGGCATAAATGGTTCTTTAAAATTGATTCAAGATCCCTACAAACCCATCGAAGCTAAGAGTGTATAACATTTTAAAGGGTTAAAAATGAACCAAAAATGAAAATTCTGTCATTAATTACTCACCCTCATGTCGTTCCACACCCGTAAGACCTTCATTCCTCTTCAGAACACAAATTAAGATATTTTTGATGAAATCCGATGGCTCAGTGAGGCAGATTCTAAGCAGTGTTTTGTCATCACTAGATATTGTTAAAAAGTCATTATTTAGTTTTTTTGGTGCACACAAAGTATTCTCATCTCTTCATTACATTAAGGTTGAACCACTGTAGTCACATGAACTGTTTTAAATATGTTTTTTGCACCTTTCTGGGCACTGAAAGTGTAAATTAACTTGCTGCCAATAGAGGTCTCACTGGATTTCATCAAAAATATCTTAAAGGTCCCGTTTTTCATGTTTTTTTGAAGCTTTGATTGTGTTTATAGTGTGCAATATAACATGTGTTCATGTTTCGCGTGTAAAAAAACACAGTATTTTTCACATAATTTACTTATCTGTATACCGCTGTTTCCACTGTCATAAAAACGGGCTGATGACTTCCTTGTTCTATGAAGTCCCTCCTTCAGAAATACATAACGAGTTCTGATTGTGCCAGCGGTTCCTGTGTTGTGATTCGACAGCAGCTTAGCGCTCCTTGCCCGGAAAGGTCACGCCTCTTACCATAACGTGTGCTGCACATAGTTTTACATGTGGATTATTGTGGTGTTGTGCCGAATGAACACAAAATACAATAATTCCCGAGAGACTGAACTCTTTAATCTCCACAAGCAGCGACAGAAAATGTACAACGTTAGCACTCAGAAGAGTACCTCATACGGAAAACAGCCATATACATAAACACAGTCCCCTCTTGTGGCCATTATGTGCACTGCAGTCCAACATTAACTATTGCAGTAAGGATACCACAATTATAATTTTCGGGAACCGAGTTAAACATAAATTGTAACCATTGATCTCTAAGTACAGCGTCCCTGGGAAGGCCAAACAAAGGTGATTGGACTGCAGGATTGAAAATAACAGCGTTTCGACGACATGGCGACAAACACACTCTACAAACACAACTCTTGCTCTTCTCCGTGGGAGCACAACAAGACCACGCTCCCTTTTTAGTGTATTCCTGTGGGCGGAGGTTAGTCAAAAAACTGTTTTAGTGACGTCATTAAAGAAGGAAGTAGAGGGATGTAGTCCAAACTGGCCGTTCGATGTAGGCGACTTCTGTTAAATAAAATAACTCGCTTGGCACTGAACTTTGAGCTTTAAAATTTTACAGATTTTATTTATACTCTAACAACAACATTACACACTAACTAAAGTTTGAAACATGGGATCACAAAGAACGGGACCTTTAATTTGTGTTCTGAAGATGAACGAAGGTCTTACATGTGTGGAACGACATGAGGGTGAGAAATTAGTGACAATTTTTATTTTTGGGTGAACTAGCCCTTTAAATGTCCAAATACTTACAACTTATTGCATCAAGAAAAAGGCAAGATTTTAATGTAAACCATCTCTTTCAGAATGCTTGCCCACCTGTGGGAGACAGTTTTGGTAACGCCAACAGATTGTTTTGGGAACCTCTCAAGGTCAACGACATCAAGTGGAACTTTGAGAAGTTTCTAGTGGGGCCAGACGGAAAACCAGTAATGAGGTGGTTTCCAAGGGTGAACGTATCTGAAGTTAGGGCAGACATCTTGAAATATTTCCACCAGTTTGTTAATCAGCAAAAGGCTGATTAACTTTGAAACAGTGGATTCAATTGTACATTCATCTCTCTCTCTCTTTCCAGCATATACTGTGTTTAACCAGCAAGATTACATGTGGCAAAGTTTAAAAATGTAAACCTTTGTGAATTGGATTATTGTTACAAGAATTTGAATTGATTCTCAGACTGCTGCTTCCAGAGGCTGTCAAGGGATCTGTTTGGAGACTGGCATGTTGATGACGGGAAGGCTTGAAAACAGACACTCTGTGGTGCCTGACCTGAGACCGAGGGCCAGCAGGCAGCTCTTTAGTGCATTCAGGCTGCTCTGTTGTTCCTTTTCAATCATGTCTCATCTCCTAAACAATCCTTTGAACTTGCTGCCATCTCTGTGGATGTTAATTAAAGACTGTAATGCAAGAAACAAAATGGTTTCCTCTGGTCAATGCACATCAGGCATACGGTGGTGATGCAACTGGCTCGTAAACTTGTAGTTTAACTCACACAATAACATCTGGAGGTTTAGACAGTTAGAATATATTTATTATACTAATCAATTACAAAAGTTTCACATGAGATCTGCTTTCACCCACTGGAGAAAAAAAGTCATTCCAAAAAGCACAAAACCACCAACCAGTAAATTATGGAAATGAGTAAATAAAGCACACATCTCAGAGTGCAATCTAGCTCAAAGACATTTCAACTTGAAAACACATCTTATCTCGTTCTGTTCATTGAATTCAACCACATATTCATAAAATAAATGCCTATTTTTTTTTCAACATTTACATGACAAATATCAAACCTTTTGGAAGCAAATAAATTGCTCGCCGTTGGGAATATTTTGTGAGCATACAAACCTTTTTGCGTTTGGTTCAAAGCATTGGTCAGTGCAGTTGGAGACATTGCACACATATGGAAAACCAAAAACAGCCTTCATGATGGCAGATGACTGTAAAAGTTTAAAGGATATGATTCTTACCCTGATCATCTTCCAAACATTTTACAATACTTTTAAGTGCAACACTGGACCCATTATAAATCAGACATCCGGGGATTGGATTTCTGCTCATGTTCAGCCTAAATCAAGAACGAGACCAATGAAAAGTGGGCTGCACTAACGTGATGCATTAACTTATTTATTCCGGCCCACTTTCTGTGATTGTGCATATTCACAAACGCACACAAACTCAAATCCTACAATCTTCCAGTGGCTACAATATGTAAAGGGAGACATAACAATACACTAAAGACAACATTTCTTAAGACATTAAACCACACTCAGCTGTCAAAACAATAGATATAAATAAATTATCACTTACATTTGCACATCGGGAATAATGTTTTTGAACACTGAATCATGAACAATATTAAGCAAAACTACTGTTACTTCTGGCGACCATTTACTAGGACCAGATGAAGGCCCTCCTTGATCAATTTCAATTACAATCAGTAAAGATCAACAAGCCATGTGAAGCACTTTTTAAAGTGATCCCAGAACATAATCTAATGATGGAAAGGTTTAAAAGGTGTTGTACAGTATATGGCTTCAATAAACAATGGGGCAGATGACCCGTCAGAGAGGTGACATATGCAGACAGTGTGTGACCATCCCGAACACGGCCAATGAAGGAATCATGAATCAGTTCAGTCACATTCTACTGTTAGCCATTTTCAAGACAATTCACCTATAGAGATACATCGATACCAAAACACATTCTGATGTGTCAAGGAATCACTAAATATAATGTTATCAGGTGGTTATTATTCAATTAAACACTGGAGATTTAACTCTATAGGTAGATTGCTATAAAAATAACGTTCAATTATATTATCCATTAAATAACTGACTTCAATTCCTGCATAGAATTATATAAAGCAGATAATTTAAACTTCAATCATAAAAAGGTGAAATAATAAATGTATATATTCCTAATTTGCCAGAACAGTGTTTCACAAACAGGATTATAAAACTTAAGTATATAAACAACATTTTCATCAGTGATAGATATATATATATACACAGTAGGAAAAAACAAAACAATAGTTCACACCATGCCAAAAGAAAATAAACTGCATCATGCTACTAGCCGGGAGCCATTCCAGGAGAGAATATGTGTTTAGTGCTTTCCGGGGTCTATGTTCTGACGCTCCCTTTTCCCGAATCCAGTTGCTCCCATTTCTGTCAGCATAAAAAAAAAAAAAGTTAAGAATCCTCATTAATAAAACATAATTTACCATTTTTATAGAAAATGAGGTGGGTTAATGATCAGTGTCAGAAATGTAAATAATGTAAGATTATTGAAATGAAAGATTTTTTTTTTTTTGGTCTTGTCAAGAGGAGGACGGGATGCTCATTATTGCTCATAAATGCAGTCCAATTATGTCAAATCAGTTTTTTGTCAATAGTTTTTGTCGAAAGTTTGGGGTCAGCATTTTTGTTTTTAAAAGAAATTAATACTTTTAGTCAACAATGGTGCATTAAAATTGATCAAAAGTGACAGTAAAAAGGCTTTTACATTGTTATAAACAATATCGTTTTCATATAAATGCTGTTCTTTTGAACTTTCAAAAGAGCAGCAAATCAGCATATTTCTGAAGGATCATGTGACACTAAAGACTGGAGCCCAGACATTTGAGAAGTAGCATGCTTTAAAAGGTGAATTATTTAACTGAAATAAATGAATACGATTATGTCTAACATCTAGTCAACAACAAATTAATTTCTGAACCTGGTCATGATATTGTTAAAAGACCACATGAAGTACATACATCTGGATTTGCTAAAAGTTGGGCTATGATACCACTAATAAAAAAATTGGTACTGCATAAGTAGCTTTATCACTTCAGCAGCAAAGATTCAGAGTTTCAGAGTTGGAGAACGACATTACGTTTTGATGAAAGATCTACAATTTACACTGACAAATCATTCAGAATGGAAAGCAAATTGCGTCAGTTAGTATGTCATGTCTATAGATGATACAGATAATCGGATAAAACCAAACTGAAACTAAACTTCATAAGCCTTGTACAATCATTATGAAATGTAAAGCTATTTTCATTTCATGTTTCTTCTGTCATGGTTCTCACTGTCGTCATCATTTTTGAACTGCCTCCAGTGGAAGCTCACTGATTCAGAGCAAAGAATGTTTAAAATATCACTGGGTCAGACTGACATTGTGTGTGGCAAAACAAAATGGATCCTAGTGACGCAGAAAGGATGTAAGAGGGCAGAAAGGACACAGGATGAATCTAATAAATACCTGCAGTTTCTGGAGGGGGTCTTGCTGTGTCCGCTTGTCCTCTGGAACCACGTGGTTGTGGGAAGGATGACTGCCAGGGAAAACCCTGAACACACACAAAAGAAGAAATCATTACAGTTACAAAGACAACGGTTTCGATCTCTGTCCACTTCTGTACACTGAAGACACACTGTACCTCTCGTAAAATCCTGTTTGTACAAATCATTATGTCTTTTTCATACCACATGTGGTGTGGTTAACCAGCTGAAAGTGCTGGAATGACACCATTGTGTCTGTTCCAGGACATGAAGGAAGCAAAAATTTTGATTTTTTTCCCCTCACTAATCAAACTAACCTCTACTAAAAAAGCCAATAGATAAATAAAATCAAACTATGAGATGGTATTAGTGTATGAACAATAGACATGTAAAGCAAACTGGTATTTCAATATCAAGTTGATTTAAACAAACACCAAAATGCACATCATACAGCAGTGATGCGTAATTTGTTCTTTGATAATCGATTGTTTACTTGAATAACTGAACAAACTTAAAAGCAATGCTTATTTAATTGAGAAATATTTCTTGTTTAATAAACTTGTTTAATTTGTTAATTTTGTCATTAATATTTAAATAAGACTGTGATATCATCAATAGAGCGCAACAGTGCTTGCCCACTTTTTCAGTGTATTTTTTCCATTAATTTCTATCATAAAGATTTTTTTAAAAAGTGTTCATTAAAGCGATATAAGCCATGAACCAAATCAACAGGCTACAAGGTGAATCAACATTTCAGATTTTGGTTTAGGGATGGAAAAAACAAATATTTAAGTAATTTGAGAGGGAGACTCGATTACGTCATTTGCGAGGCTAACGAGATCTTTGGTGCATTTTGTGTTTCGATTCTGATTGGTGGAATTTTCTGTACAGCATCATGGATAATGTAGTTTTTTTTACCATGAATTCCGCTGTTGAACATGATTATTTTAAAAATAAATTGAGATAATGCAGGCTAATGGCTTCACAGTAAGGCGGTCTTTAAAGTTTTATAAATGAATCATTAAAAATCTATTTCCCTATGGAGAAAATGAATAGAGTTTCTACTTCCGGAGCCTGACCGTTATTTTCTCTTTTACTGCTATTGTTATTGTATACTTACAGGGTTGACAGGCTGGAAATCCCTGCCGGGTGCCGTACTGATGTTAGGCATCCTGGGCGGGAAGTGTATGGGCCACCCTTCCAGACCTTGATGGCCCACCTGTACAAACGGGCCACAGTATGGAGGGCTCATCGGGCCATTGGCTGAGCCAGAAGTGGGATCGGACGTCCTCCTTTCTTGTTGCCCCT
Organism: Chanodichthys erythropterus; assembly: GCF_024489055.1. NCBI lineage: Eukaryota > Metazoa > Chordata > Actinopteri > Cypriniformes > Xenocyprididae > Chanodichthys > Chanodichthys erythropterus. The sequence goes on along the minus strand of NC_090221.1, from coordinate 19,332,351 downwards.
CCAAAACATGGAAAAACAAAAACTAAATCAGTTCCAGTTGTCTTCAGTTAAGGGAATCTGCCATATTTGTAATCTGTATTAACAACATTATTAGAGTTTCTACCACAAGGTGGTGCTACTGTGGTGCATTTGAGTTACCTGCTTATGTTGCATCTGTAGTCTCTCCAGTTTACACCTCTCGGCACGCTCTCTCTGACACTCATTCTGTGCTTGATGAAGCTGAGAACCAGAGACACTGAATTCAGAACTCTGATAAGATTCTTTCATGTCTCATTATTAACTAATTGGGCATTTTTCTGAAGTCATTTCATTGGTTAAAGCTGACAGTCTAAGTAGGGTCTGTGTAGCTTCTGACCTGATTTGTCAGATTGGTCATTTGACCCTGCAGCCTTTCCACTTGCCGCCTCAGATCTTCTTTCTCTTCGTTCATCCTCTCTCTATCGCTCCTCTCCTTCCGAAAGTCCTCTTCAAAGATTTTCACCTGAGAAAAACGCATGTGATGAGGATGGAGATCTACAAGATCTCTGCAGCCATTAGTGCATTTCAGCAGACTGTAAGGCTGAAGGAAGTTATCAAACCTCAAGCAAACTGTATGACTCACCATGGAACCTTGACATTCATTTCTTACAAAGCATGTTTGATAAATGAGGTAAAAAGACTCAATGAGTGAAACCTCAACTCTTAAAGAACCTCTGATGCAATGAGAAAACTCAAGCGTCTCGAGGATCTCATTCTGCTCATCTGACAGAAAGCAAGGCACTCTGCCATATCAATGTATACAGTGGCCCCAAAGGTATTTGGACACTTGAGACACAAAATGTATGAATTTTAATGCATTTGAGGATAAATTATAAAATTTTGTCTGGTCCCAAATTGAAAACTGGGAATGTCCCAGGTCATTCCCAGTGTACGAAGTCTCCACTTGTTCCATTAACGTTGGACAACAAGAAGTATCCAAATGAAGTGTCCATGTGTTTTTACCTGCTCCTTCAAAACAGCTATCTGTGTGTGCAGCTCCTGCTGTCTCAGGTTGGCCACACCTTCTCCCAGGTTCATGCCTGGCTGAGTGGAAGATGGAGAGTGGAGGTTCAAAGCTTCCTCTAATGCCTGTAAAAGAAAAGAACACAATCAGAACTGATGTTTGCTTTTAAAACAATATTAAGCAAATATATTAAGCAGCACAGCTGTTGTCAACATTGATAATAATAAGAAGAAATGTATCTTGAGAATTGAATCAGCATATTACAGTGATTTCTGAAGGATCACGAGACACTGAAACTGGAGTAAGCATCACAGGAATAAATTTAATTTTAAAATACATTAAAATAGAAAATATATTTCACATATTATTGTAATATTTCACAATATTACTTTTTTTACTGTATTTTTGAATAAATAAACGTCGAAAATAAATGAGACTTATTTCAAAAACATTTTAAAAATCTTAGCATTTGATGCTCACTTTTCTAACGAATCACTAAAAAGTAATTTATTTACTGTTTATTTTTATCTGCATTCAGACCATCTGAGACGCCGTTGCCATAATGCGGTGCGTCTTGCTTCAGACTTGACTGACAGATGGGCATTCTAACCCTAAATCCACTATTTTTTTCTTTTTGTAGCAATTACTCCCCCTATTGTACACATAAAATACACTAAGTTTATATCAGTATTCCCATTTTCATAATTATGACCACAGTCTGCTTACAGTATCTACCAATAAGTCAAATGGAAAGTCCCCATTTAGATAGCTAGGAAGTGTATGTGTATGTGTTTTGTGACTGACCCTGTTGAGCCGTTGGATCTCTTTCTCCTGGTATTCTCTTTGTTTAGTAAGAGGCAACAACTGGTCCTGCAGGTAACGCACCTTCTGTTTCAGCTCACATGTCTCTGAGGTGAGGCACTCCTTCTCGCCCTATGACATTATGACACTATGGTAAGCCACCAGAGCAAAACAGTCACTTGGTTATATATCTATACTTCATACAATTGTGCATACAATTTGAAGGCTTCTTACTATAAATGTCACATTTGTCACATTTAACAAACAAACAACACACACTTTGTCAAAACTATTGTGCTACATTTAAAGTTTTTTTTTTTTTTTTCCAATTGCAATACAGGGATGTTTTGCAAAATGGAAATCATCACATGACTTTAACATCATCAACAGATAAGAATATGTATGGTATGTGCTGGGAAAAAACAAGTCTTAATCGTATTTAACAGCACAAGCAATCTGTCAAAGCATCTGACAAGACAGCCAGCCCATATGAAACTATGACCTTTAAAAAGGTGCCCAATATAAAAGTCTGCATTCATCACATTTTTGTCTACTGTGTGTGGCAACGGTATCGGACACAAAATATGGCCAGCGCTTCTGCCTAAAGGCCTCTCCTATGGAACATCTGTGGTCTGCTGTGGGGGCGAGTCATGCTGACAAAACCCATGTAATGCTGTCAAACTCATAAATAAACTAAAAATCATGAGAGCATTGAGATGCACAGATAAGTAGGCAGTGGATGCGAAAATGAAACCAGTCATCACATGACATGGTCTATGAGACTCAATAAAACTATAAGGCAGTTTATGTGTTGCTTGCTCGACTGTCCCCTGTGGGACAGAAGGGAAACTATCACTGCATACTAAGAATGTCATATGGCCTGTTAGAGGGAATGACCGGTGCTTCCCATGAGAAAACTGAAAGCATTGAATGACTATTTGAAGCCTCATGAGTCTCATCGAGCTCCACAGGGGTGGAAATACCAGCAAAATGTTCCAAAAAGAAAAGAAAAAAGATTATTAAAAAGAAATTAATTAGGCTATGCTCACACTTTTGGTTTTTGGGATTGACAACCACATTTACTTGCAGGTGCAAGTCTCAAAATGTCCCGTTCATACAGCATCCTACAGTAGTGTCTTGAATACTGTCCGTATGAATGTGAAACTGGAGTCAAGCCCATATTCTCCTACTAGTAACCTTTAAACCAATGACCAAAGTAATATCAAAGAAAGCAACGTCCATAAAACTGAAAACTGAAACATTTGATATGACAAGAGTCCAATTGAGCAGCAAGTTAATCCATTAAAGGGATAGTTCACCCAAAAATGAAAGTTTGATGTTTATCTGCTTACCCCCAGTGCATCCAAGATGTAGGTGACTTTTTTTCTTCATTCGAACACAAATGATGATTTTTAACTGCAACCGCTGCCGTCTGTCAGTCAAATAATAACAGTGATTGGGAACTTCAACTATAACGGAAAATAAAACTTGCTTAGACAAATCAAACTTAAAACCTGCGGCTCGTGACGACACATTAATGTCCTAAGACACGAAACGATCGGTTTGTGCGAGAAACCGAACATTATTTATATAATTTTTAGTGAGGTCAAAAAACGCGTTCTGTTGACGGAAGTGATGTCTCGCCCATATACTTCAATGAGCGTGAGACATCACTTCTGTTGTCAGAGCGCGATCAGACCTCACTAACAGGAAGCTGAACGAAGTTGGACATAGTGGTGTATTAGAGGTAAAAAATGATATAAATACTGTTCGGTTTCTCGCACAAACCGATCGTTTCGTGTCTTAGGACATCAATGTGCCGTCACGAGCCCCAGGGTTTAATTTGGATTTGCCTATGGAAGTTTTTTATACTCTTATTGTTCAAGTTCCCAATCACTGCTATTATTTGACTGACAGACGGCAGCGGTTGCAGTTAAAAATCATAATTTGCGTTCGACTGAAGAAAAAAAGTCCTCTACATCTTGGATGCCCTGGGGGTAAGCAGATAAACATCAAATTTTCATTTTTGGGTGAACTATCCGTTTAAGTCTTCATTAACCGACAGCAGCTTTTATATCTGAGCAGGGAGTGGATGAACTCAAAACTGATGGAAGCAGCTCCGGTGGAGAACAGCGATTTGATCTAAAATCTTCGGATGACACACAGCTCATATCGCCGTAAATTATCGAAATCACACATGAAAACCTGCAACATGGTATACACGCATTTGTGCTTCGCAGAGCAGCTCTCTCACACTGTATGACATGAGAGACAACTAGTTGTCAGGGCTGGGAATTGCAGGATACCTCACGATACAGCGATTCTGAGATAATTTATATATTGCTAGACAATCCTATAATGATACATCATGATATCTAACTATGAATGCAAAATGCCAGTAAAATGGTAAAAGTAAAAGTGCAGGTTTTCTCTTTATTAAAGTCCACTGTTAGAAAACAGCACAAAGTTTTTTAGTCTGTAAATTAAATTTTACATTTTAAGTAAATTAAACATTATATGCTTATACTTTTTAAAAGCTTAAACTTTTCTTGTAAACAGACACATTTAGCCTAAGTTAACTGCTTATCGACTTGTTTCATTTCAAAAAAAAAAAATACCAACCTCTTTTATTTAAACCTGGGAACATCTCAGTGTTTACCAGCTTCCTTAAAATAAACCTAGGAATAGTGTGGTCAAAGACAAACTTTAAAATGTGATGATACCAGCATAGCCTAGCATTTTGAGCGTTGTTGAGCGGATTCGTAAACACCTCTGATTGGCCATTGTTTTTACGAGCTCAACATATATGTCTGTGATTGGCTACAATGATCAATGCTTCAAAAACATGTTGTAAATAGACATATTTGACGCTCTTCACAGAGCGCTTACAGACTCACATGAGAACGTTTGAATCTGCTGATTAATGCCTGCTTTTAAACTCTCCTGTGTATATCTGTGTAAGTGCTCGAAAAACGTCAAAGATGTCTACTTTGTCACATCAATGGTATAAAAGCCTAAGTACCTCCAGACTTTGAACTAAAACGTGGCTTGGGCATCTATTATTTTACTCACACTGCTTCTGCCATCCCGTTAAAAACCTATTTCTTAGGCTTAACTTATGTTCACGTTTCCCTCATTCATGTGTTGAGCGCCGCCTTGATGTAGCGACGCTGGGAGCAGGGAAATCTATTTAGAGCACCTAATTTTATGAATTAAAATATCAATATTTGGTGCCAGCGTATTGATTCTAGTATCGCACAGAGAAGGACGACGATATATCACCCTATCGATATTTTGTCCCACCTTTATTGTAAAGTCTGGTTCAGACACAGCGCGGGTTTTCTGAGAATGTGTTTGTGAGTCCTGAAAATTTACGGATGCGAGTTTGGTTACAGAATGCGATTGTCACTCCAGTAAATAACTGAGCTGTGTGTGAACGTAACCATATTAAGGACTCAAATACAGGACTGACAACCGAATGTGGCCATAAAGAAGTGTTTATTAAATAGGGCTGGGACAATAGATCGATTCATCTCGATTCGTTGATCGATTCTGAGATTTTCAGAATGCATCCCGATTCTCTCTTGAATAGATTCTGAGCTTAGTTTTTAACAGCAGATGGCCCTTTAGGCTAGTTTCTAATTGCATGCTCAAATGCACACGAAGAAGAGCGCTCATGCATTCGGCTATGTGCTATATACTTTTATGACATGAGATTAAACAGCCCACTGCAAACACCCTTAAAAAAGTTGCTTCAAACTTTATGAATGATTCTTTTATAGAAGGTTCAAGTGGTGTGTATAGAGTTCATGTACGGCTGTTTCTAAAGCACGCAGTGCCATCTTCTGTTAAAAACTAAGCTCAGAATCGATTCAAGAGAGAACTGCAATACATTCGGAAAATCTCAGAATCGATCCAGAATCATTTCTCTATTATTGTCTCAGCCCTATTATTAAAAAACTAACAGCATGAAGTAAAAAAAAAAAAAAAAAAAACACCCACTTACACAGGAAGAGTCTGTCTGACAAACACATAAAGCTGTTTTGTATTTCATGCCCTTTAGGAGGCAGGCTTAAATGGATTAAACTACAATAATTAACTGGCATAGAAATTTTGTATTCAAATTTGCCAGAAAACACCAAATAAAGAAAGTAAAACTTTTAAACTCTCAGAGTAGAATTTCTCTGCACATAAAAGTAATAAGTTCTGATTTATCTGTGGGTGTGCTGTCTGCGGTTGACAGTAAGGTGTACCTGCACGTTGTCAATCTTAGATTTTGCGAGGAGGAGTTTTTTATCATAATCTCTTTGCCTCTGTTCACGTTCTGCTTCGAGCTCAAGCACAGCCTTCTGGGAGTCGGCAAGCCGCTGCCGTAGGTCTGTGATCTAGGAAGGAGAGAAAAGTCATAAAGTGATGATGACTCATAGTTTTTTTGGCATCAAATACATCTGTTCACATGTCATACTAACACAACAACAAGATCCATCAGTTACAGAGCTGCGTTAAACTGGGCAAAAATGTTTGTGTATTTTTATTATAAGTTTGATAAGGAATTGTTAACTATTTTATAATGAAAACAAAGCAATGAGAACAAAAAAAAAGTTGTTTTTGTTCCACTGCTCTAAGCGATCCCCCCATGACGACAGAGGATGCGTGTATAGAAACAGCCTCGGTTTGTTGTTTTTTTTTTAAATCCTTTTTTCTCTCTTCTATCAGGCCGAGCAGATGCGGAGATGCAACAGGCGTCACTACCTCTAGGCCGTGAGATCACGCGGCTGTGCAACCTTGGCCAGCCCCTACGGCGAGCCACAACAGGAAGACAGTGGGTACGGGCGAGGTGAGGGAAATTCTGCCAAAGGTGTGACAGGAGGGGCCTGTGGTCTAGTGTGCAACACTGTGACACACACACACAGAGCTGCTTTCCATTCCTTTGCCCCAACAGCATTTCCACCGCCACCCAAATGCAGTAACAGGGCCTGTCAGCACCCTTCACTTTAAACAGGAATTTCATGTGATGAATCATATGGTACAATCTCCCACCTTCATTCACATGCTACACTGGCTGGTCGGTTTCATTAAGCAATTGTTGTTTCTTAGTAGAGTGATTCATGTTTCTTTATGTTTTTTATGTCATGCTTACCAGCAACAAGGTGAGCCACAAAGGTTACAAGGCCACTTGGAACATATTTATAGAGCATTTCTATGTTGTCATGTACCTTCTGCTCGAACTGTACTTTCATAGAATTCCACTGAATGTCCCACTGTTTATTAACCTCCAGTACCTAAGAAATGTCAAACGCAAGAGTTTACACGTCAGAGTTAAACAAATGGGAAACTATGACAGTAGAAATTTCAGCATGAAGAAAGCAGGGGACCTCCATAAAGTTCTTACATCTTTCCTCTGTTTCTCCAGAAGTTTGATCTTCTTCTCGTACACCTCCGGATCACAAGTCTTAGATGGTGTTTTTTCCACAGCTTTACCAGACTGTAAATTTATTGAAAAAAAAATAAATAAATAAATAAATAATAAATAATAATAATAGAATTAACCAATTTTGCAATTGCAATTATGCATTTGCAGACAAATCTCAGTACTTCGTACCAAATCAACACTAAAATGTTAACATTTTTAAATAATTATAAATAATTATAAATAATTATAAATAATTATAAATATATATATATATATAATTAACAAGGGCTAACAGCTTTGAACTTGAACAAAAACTCCTACTGATAAAAAAATAAATAAATAAAAAAGCTTTTATCTATTATTATTTTGGTTTATTATAATCAAACAGCCATGCTGGCAAAAGAAAATCAGAAAATCACGTAATCTCGTAAATGTTCTTGTTTTGTATAATTAGTTTACTGAACTGAAAAATGCTTACAATTGTTATATTTTAATGTTTTAATTTTTATTGAAGTGAACATTTTAAAATCATTAAACCAATAGACAGTATAATCCTTTGATCTGTGTGTGACCATTTGACCCCCAAATAAAAATGACCAAATCTGCATCCATCCAGAACTTAAAAAGAGTATGAATAGTCTTCCCATTTAAATGTCATAAAATATCCAAACTGGACTTTAAAATTATAACATAACGTAATTAATCACAGCAATTTGCTGACGACTGACCAAAGGACACCAGAACTTTCCCATTATACTACAGGACAGCAGTCTTGAGGTTGAGTCAGAACATAACACAATGACCAAGTGCATTGTTCTTCAATATTTAGTCATACCATGAAAAAAAGCCCACAAATGAGGAACTTAACCAGAAAGACCATTGAGGAAGAGCAGTATTCAGAGCCAAGGTGATATTCCCAAAACTAAACTAAGTGGCAAAAGTGACTCAATAAGAAGCCTCTTAATTTAGAAACTGGAAAGCATTGTGCACATTTGTCTTTTTTTCTAAGAACTCCGACTAAAAAAAAAAAGGGGGCAAATAGACTGCGACATCACTGGTCTAAAAGGGAAATTAAAGACTAAAAAAAACCCCAGCACAAATTTAAAACAGCACCAGGAATTCTATGGTGATGTCACCTGAGATAAAGAGGTTCATGGAAAAAAGAAAAAAAAAAAAAAGCGCACACCTGCTGAGTCATGGTCATTTCCACCTTGGTTTTGGCTGCCTCCTCTTTCACTGGCTCCTGTTTTGGGCTTGGTTGCTCAATAGGTGCTGCCTGGCCTCCTCCGCTGACCTGCTCCTTCAGTTTCAGGTTCTCCTGCCTGTCCAGAGTACACAGAACCAAAATCAAAACTGAGGATTGGAGGAGAAAAATTATTCTCTATTTGACACACTCAGCTTCAGAGTAAGCATCAGATGGAAAGACCCCTCAGTTCCAGCACAGCAGGAAATATTGCTTACTATATTCTCACAGATTACTCACACCAGTCCTTCTCACAGATTCACAAAGGGCCTTTTTTTTTGGTTTTATTTGTTCCATGAGTAAATGAATTAATGAAAAAAAAAAAAAACATAAATGTGAACTAAATTACCTGAGCTGTTCCAAATCACGGTTACGGTACTGAAGGTCCTCCTCCATTTTTTTCCTAAGCTCGTTGTTTTCCTGTCTTAGCTGTTCGCAGAGCGTCTAGAGACAAAAGCAAATTTAGTACTCAGCAAATCAACCTTCGATTAATTCACATAACACAACTCACAGCCAAAACAGAGGCCTAGAAGGTGTCGTGAGCCCTGCCGTCTCACCTGTAGGAGAGATGTTCTCTGTTCGTTCTTCTGGACCTTGGATGATAAGTGGTGGAACTCCACGGCCATGCGGCCCAGGTGAGCCAGCAGCTGGTTGGGATTGGACTCTTCAGCAAAAACACTGAAAGAACTCTCCAGTCGCCGGAGTTGACTCGCCAGCTCCAAGTTCTCCTGTGGCAGATGCATCACTCCAGCCTGCATTATAATGTGGAGTTTACCTTAAACTTCTTTACAAAAACATTTCTGATATATAACACCAATCACTGGGCATCAAGTAGCAACCTTACTGTCAATATCTACCCTTCATCTTCCCCAATATACAAGAGCATTGTGAAACCATAAACTGAAAGTGGAAAAAAAGAAAAAAAACTAAAATACCTCTATACAGATATTTCCAGTTTTGCAAACAATTTGTGAACAAAAGTTTTTATAACCTTAACCAAAGAGGTATTCCATAAACTGACACGGACGCATGAGTTTTCTGCCTATCTGCTTACTAACTAAATCCTGGAGTTTCCCTCTGAGTCATCCAAGGAACAGCCTCAAAGAGATATGTTGATTCATTACAATGAATAAATCTATGATAAGGAAGGACAGAGAGAAACAGCTGAGCAACTACACTGACTGGAATCTGTGTCACATGACTAATGTCCGCTGCACAGAATGACAGAATCCGGAATGTTCGAAACAGAGCAATAATCTAGAAAATTACACACAAGTTATTACACGTGCAAGCTGAGTGACTGCAGCTGCCCAGGATTTCCTAACATCCCCAAAACTCACCTGCTGGGTTTCAGAGTGTGCCTTCTCTTCCATATTCACCACCTCAAATTCCGATGAACTTTCCTGTAAACACATGAATTCACAGTGTTGCGACATTTGTTCTGACGGTTATACACAATATAAACTTGTAAAGAATATTTTACCGTTCGCAAAAGAGGAACGTGACAAGCAATTAACAAAACTGCAAGATACATTCCCGGTAGCTTTTCATAACATGATGTGAAGCAATATAATATATTCACATGTAACACAGCTCTGAAGGGAATGTAGGCTAACGCATTTATACCACATGCATTGCTTTAGTCAAATATATATAGCCGAATACAATATTAAGTCTTAAGGGATATTTTGCTGTTTGAGTTGGACCAAAATAGCTGGAAGTTATATTCCCATTGTAGGATTTTCATACATGTTACATGTGAATATAGTATATTGTCTGTCTATTTTGTATATATTATTCACAAATATCTTTATTTTTTATTTTACTATCTGTCAACTGTTGTTGTCTTCTTCTGGCACCAAAACAAATTCCTTGTGTGTGCAAACATACTTGGCAATAAAGCGCTTTCTGATTCGGATTGTTTTGCAACCTCAAATCTATAATGGTATTTTAACACATTATAACATGTTAATCCTATACAATATTAACTCATTAAGGATATTCTACAGTTTATTAAATTAGCCTGGAAGTTTGTTCATTCCGATTATAAGATTTTCACACAATGTTACGATGAATATCATATAATGTTTCTCAACATCGAAGCTATATTGGTAATATAACACATGTGACGTGCTATGCTTTATACAATATTAACTCAAAGAATATTTTACTGCTCACAAGTTAAAAAGTTACGTTACTACGTTGCATAAGATCATGGATTGATAACCTTCAAACTATAATGGTATAATTTATAACTTGTTTTATTACGCGTTTCCAAAAGAAGCGTTTCAGTAGAAGTGCTTACCGCTGCCTCTGGTTGTAAAGTATTTCCAGTTAAACAATCCCGAGATTCTTGTCTTTCCGTTGTAGGATGACCGTGATGTTTTCCATGACCTAAAGGGAGCCAAAATCACAAAAGATCTTGTTTAAAATCAGGTCTCTCTGGTATCAAACCCTTCACCGACCTCACTCCATTGGAATAACGACAGCACTGTACCTTGTGTGTCTGACTGAACAGGGGCACCCATGCACAGGCTTGAGGCAAAGCTGGTCGTAGACGACTTCAGCGCTTCGTTATCCCTCACCAACTCCTCCACCCTCTTCCGAAGTTTTGCTGCCTCTGTCTGAGACTCCTCTAACAAGTCTCCTACCAGTCACGAGAAAAACAAACAATGAGTTATTTGACATAAGCACATAATAAAAACACGTAGCTGCTCTGACACAACAAATGGCACGCTGACAACTGCTAAAAGCTGAAAATCTAGAATCACTTCATTTTTCTGTTCTTGACCTAACAATAGAACTGTAAGCCCAAAATAGCAACACAAAAAATACCAGTGAATTAATAGAGGGGTTTGATGACTCAATTGTCCTGAATGAGCAACGTGTAAGGCATTTAACTATATGTAACCTTAAGCTTAGTCACTGACAGATGTTGAAATTGAAAATGGTATGGCCAGTCTGCCTTCATCAGGTTCTTGATTCTGAAAGGCATTAAAAAATGGGTTGCAGTTTCAGATCCCTCACCTAAACTCTTCAAACCTTTCATTCTTTCCCTCAAAACGGTGTTTTCCTCTAGCAGCTGTCTGTAGCTGAGGCTGCTGGCCTCGTCTTTGACCTGGCAATCGCTCCCACCGGGGTCATAGATGCGATATGGACCTTTTCCCTCCATCTGTCACCCCCGTCACTTAGCAAACATGTTTCCCTGTACTAAAACAAAGAAATCACATGGTCATTTATTTGTGTGTACTGTAGAAACAGATTAAACAAAGCTCTCAGATTACTAATGTAACATCCCGATGGCATAAAAGTGCATAAAAAGAATGATTGTTGATTTGCAATTCAAAGAGTGGCATTTGAATAATGGCATATTGGGGATTTCTCTTTGGCTATTTCAAGACATAATGATTTGAATGCACGTCTTTGATATCATAACTAAAATGTGTCATAGCAGTCATTAAGATATTCTAGAAAAGTTAATAGTCAATCAACCAAGACCAGCACGAATCCTAAATAGCATACAACCATGTCAAATGACATTTACACATTTACACAAGTGACGCATCAAACCAGCAGCCAAGCAAATGAATAATCATATCCCACCAAACATATCTCAGAAATCCTAATAAGACGATCCTAATAAGTGTCCTCTTGGACAACAAAACCACAGTCACCTACCTTCACAGCAACAGCAAATCCAACAAACTAGACTTAAAGCCAAACCCTTTCACTTTCCTTTCCATGACGAGACCTGTTTAAACAACTCAGGTAGTTTCAACACCATCACCGAATGATAGATACACTTAGGATAAGAGGAAACCTTATCTAGAGGATCATATTTATTTCTAATCCTCTCCAAGCTCTTAACAATACGACCTGAAAGAGATACAGTGTGGAAAGCTTTAGCTTTTAAGCATGAGCCGAAACCCCCTACCCACACAAGGTCAAAGCCAACGTATTTTGTAGCCTAAACAAATGACTCAATTAAAAAAACAAAAAACAAATATATGATGCTATTAGCTTAGCATCCAGCTAACAGCAGGTGATGTGTTTACCAAGCTAGCAGACAAAAGCTTTCACGCTAGCTCTCCCTAAAGCCACAAACAGCACCTAAACACGCTCAATAATGTTCTAGGAAAGAATAAAACATAGCGGTCGCACGGTGACTATTAAAATAAGCTGTATTTTGCCGTTAGTTTTTTTGTTTTCAATGAAAAGAATAGCTCTTTCTGTACCTTGACGGAGATGCGTCTTTGATCGGCCGGAGGTTTGCGGAAGTGGTTCGCGGCGCGAGCCGGGAAATTCCGCAGATGTAAACAGAGCCGTGTTCACTCCACTGATGGGAAGTCCGACTCATTTCCACGATTCGGTTCTTTCGAACTGTTTATTTGATAGAACATAATTCAGTGACTCGTTTACGTCAGAACGTAATTGACATCAAATGGTCCCCTTTTACATGATCCTTAACGTTCAAATAAAGACATATTTGGCCTATATTTTTTCTAGTTTTATTAATAAGGATGTTTATTGTACTTTTATGTGTCCAGGTCATTTCAGCCAGCGTTTTAGTAAAAACAGCCTGTCATTTAGAACATAAATAAATTATATAATTATATCTTAGCTGAAAATGTTTTTTTAGGCTATATTTAAAAAAAAAATGCTAGTCTGTTTATGAAGATAAACTCTTTTTAGTATGTGAGTTCATAAATCTGCCATAATCAAACATATTTCCAGCTCATTAACATCTCCAAAATTAGTCAAATCTTTGGGACACTCCAACTTTTTTCATTACGAATCGATTCTCATTACGAACCGCCGATTCAATAGCCTACAATTCGTGAAAGAATTGTTCAGACTCATTGTTGTGAACCTATTCAACCGATTCATGGAAAAGATCCAACTCAAAAGAATGATTCATTGACGAGTTTTAGTTTGCTCGCACTGAACAGCCACACATTTTTGAAAATTAGTTTAATATATTTATTTGGTGGCTGTACTTGGCTATTTTAATGACTGAGCCCATATAGACTACTATAGAAAAAACTGACTCATTTTCACATTGCATGATTGTATGCCGTGTTTTAATGGAACATTAACTTTAAATGATTTTTCTAGGGCGCCTGCTCTTCACTTGACGTCACTGCACCAGTTCTCCTGCCAAATATCATGTAACGTTACGTGAAAAATTCGTGGTCAACATAAACCCTACCAAAAAGTTTTTATACGTCTTTTAGTGTGTCTGCAGTTTACAAATGTGGGTAAAATATAGTCAACAAATTTATATTTAGTAAAAAAAAGTAGCAATGTGTCTTACCAGGCTAACTTAGGTGTTTTTAGTCAGAGCGATTTACAGTATAGGCGTAATTATCAATCCACCTGGTTAAAATTGAAGTTAGTAACACGCACAACACACCATTTTAATTTTGCATTTTAATTGACAAACCCAGTATTCTGGTTTTATAAAGATTATGCATCTAATTGTATCCAGGGTGCATTAATTTGACCCATATATAGCCTAGCATATAGGCTACGACGATGTGTAAATGTATGCGTCCAGGTTAGATTATAGCTACAAGCTAATAATCAAGGGTCTGCCATACTTACTCATACTTACTGCCATACTTACTGATGCGAGCTATCTTTAAAACTTGAATCAGTAGGCTACTGCAGGGAACTAAAATGGCTGTCTGCTGTTCTAAACACCTTTAACCTAGTTAAACAAAAATATTTCTTAAATATGAGTGTTCAAACAGAATGCTGTGTTCATTTCACTAGTATAGACATTAAGAAATTCACAAGGAAACAGATAATGAGACATTGAATTGGGTAACAGAAGAGTTGTCATTATTGGCCAATTCTGGAAGTTTAAACATTATAAGCAAATTACTGATTTGTTTGTCTATTATAAATACTTTCATTTTTTTTTTTTTTTCATACTATGGAAGTCAATGGGGCCCATCAACTGTTTGGTTAACCATTTTCCTCCAAATATTTTCTTTTGTGTTCAGCAAAAGAATGAAATTCATACAGTTTTGGAACAACTTGAGGGTGAGTAAATAATGACAGAATTTTCATTTTTGGGTCAACTATCCTTTTAATACTTCAAATGTCAAGTATGCATTGGAAAATAGCTGCAAAAAAAAAAAAAAAAAAAAAAAATTCATGATGAGGAGTGCAATTTGAAAAGTGCTTGGCATAGGCTATCAGGAATTATGTTGTCAAAATATTCCACAGTTCTCAAAATAGTGTTCTGACAGGAACAAAACTGTTGTGAGTTGTGAATGTATGAGAAAATGTACATCTTACTCCATTATGAAGAAAGGGTTATATCCAGTTAATTTAAATAATTCTTTTTTTGGGTTTGTCACTTTCAGCACGTTTCCAATGATACCATTGTTGAAATAGAAACTGAAACTCATGATAAAAGTTAATAGATGGACAGACAAATGGATGGATGTATTTTTTGACCACTGAGGTAACTTCAGAACAAAGGGATTTCCAAATTGACCAGATTTAAGCTTTTTTCCTGTAATCCAGGTATGAATTCAATTCCCATCAACACCACTGAACAATACAATTCTTAGAGGAAATTTAATGCAACTTTTATATGACACATTTTTTTTTAGCCATCACCACAAATCAGGAAGATTATCCTAACATCCTATTTGTAAATCTTACCCTTCACTGAAAATAAATGGTGACATCTTGTGGAAATTTACAACTGTGGTATTTAAGATTAAAATCACACACATACTTCTGCCACATATGCGTGTAATCTGAATGTTTATTGAGAACTCTACTGGTAGCGTATTAAACTAAATTAAAAAACTTGTAATATGGTTTATTTAAAATATCGGTGGTCAGCAATCAGTCAACTTTAACACTTTGCCATCCGTGTACAGCTGCATGTGAAGTAAAATAGTGTCCAAATTAAATGTTAATGAAATGAAAACAGTGAATAAAACAATAAAAAATACAGTTTAGAAAGTTATACTTGTCTTGTTTGAATAGAAAACACATGCACATTTTAGTAATTAATACATACTGTATAAATAGGTTACTTTTAATACATTTTCCATTGAAATCTACTACTGCATCAACAAAATAAATACCTTTTCATCAATGCTTTTATGGAAATGCAAATTCACAGATTTACTGGTATAATTTCCCATTATTTTATCCAAGTTGTAAAAAACAAAGATACAGCATTTTTTTCTATTAATAATACTAGAAAATGTTCAATAAAAACGTGGTACAATTACTCACCTACACATTATACTTGTGTCCGAGAGGCGTTTTTTAAGGAAACTAGTGGCAATGGGGGAAGCGTTTGCTGTGTTTTTAAACAGAAGGGGGAATTCCCACATAGTGAAAGGCCTTGATATTTTCGTCTCAAAGTGGGACCTGGTATTCGTCCAGGAACTTGAGACTGCTTAGCTAAGTGTTACCAGACAACACATAAATTTGATAGTAACACAGCACATTTTAACTGTTTAAAAGTAACAAACATGAGTAAAGGATTATTATATTAAATTATAGTAACATAACTTCATAAATCAGCAGTTTAATACCTAATATTGAGTTGGTGGATTCTAATACGCCATCATTCCACATGCATTTGTCTTGAAATTGTCCTATAAATAAACCTCAAAGAAGAATAAAGATCACAAAACAAGTAGAATTGCACTTTTGTTGTCTTTCAAAAGTTTTTAAACCACACGCGCACAAAAAACGATTACGATTACACGCACAAGGAAAGTGCACTGA
The DNA here is from genome assembly GCF_024489055.1 of Chanodichthys erythropterus. Lineage (NCBI taxonomy): Eukaryota > Metazoa > Chordata > Actinopteri > Cypriniformes > Xenocyprididae > Chanodichthys > Chanodichthys erythropterus. The sequence continues at coordinate 19,316,145 of NC_090221.1, read as the reverse complement.
TAAATAACCTAAATTTCTTAGATGCAAAACTGCATGCAACTTTTGCAAAGTCAACAGAAAGTGCACTTTGAAATGCACAATATCTCTTCTTGTTGTTTAAGTTTGCCTGCATAGTAACCTTTTGTCACCTCTGACATTAATCATCTCGTAACACCCTGGAGAGTTCAGTTTTTCTTTGCTTTTGCATGTGCAACTGTTCTCACAGAGTTGAAAATATCAGTTTGATCATGTACTTGATGTTTTGTTCTGAATTTAACAATGTTATTGCTATTGCAGACATCATCGATGGTGACTGGGATTTTGGTCTACTTGCAGGGGATTTCCTAGCCCCACAAGCTTTTTTCTTCTTTCCTCTTTTAACTAAAGATGGCCTGACAACAGCTGCGCTCACACAAAGACACGTCCGCACACACGCAAACACAAGCGTGCTCGCGCACATACACATATAGCTGCAGACAAGAGTATAACGAATTAATGGTTTGAAGGCTCGCTTTTGACAGAGGAAGGCTGTTGTACAGAAAAAGACCCGTCAATGCTTCTACTCACACCCTGAAATCTGCAGATGACAATACTGTTGCTGTCTGCTAACTGGGAAACGTCCTTCGAAATGGTGTGAAGCTCACGAGAACAGAAAATGTGTTGAAGTTCAATTTTAAAAAAGTTTTAAAAAAAAAATTATCTCTAAAATGGCAGTCACGGGATATGTAATTAAGGTGTGTTGTGCATGGATAAATCCAATAAAAGCAATGTGTTCAGGGCACAGTAACTAGTCCTTTTTAAGTTTTTAGAATGCCATTATTATTATTTATTTTATTTTTTTTGACGTCATAATGCATGATTGATTCTTTGAAAAGTAAATAACATCTCCCAAACATCAAATATCACATTTGCAATCATATCTATCTGCAATTTATAACCAGATATTTCCTATTCAGAACAGTTTCACAGATTAAAACAGGAGGGAATTTCCTTATCTTGTGCGTCTGTAATGTAAATAAAGTTAATGACTGATCTGGGTGAATCAGCTCTCTAGACCACTAATCAAAAATAAGGACGTGAGAAACATCCTCTGCTGAGTTGAATGCTGAATGTTTTAGGCCAGTGGTTTTCAACTGACGTTTTGAGCCAGAAACGAACAGCAGGTAAAAAAACAATGCTAAATGCAAATAATAAAATGCAACTAGTTAGTTACAGTAGGATAGCAACTTTATATATATATATATATATATATATATATATATATATATATATATATATATATATATATATATATATATATATATATATATATATGGAAAAACTTTTCAAGAAAAATTTAATAAAAAACAATTACACAAAATAAATGTCTTGAAGCGAAAAATAAATGTCCTGAATATCTTGAAGCGAGCATAAACATGATTTGGGCTGACCACAATTTATTTTGTGGGTGAATTATTAGCTGCTGATATCATGAAAACATCATGATCTTATCCTAAAATTCGAATTCGAATAAAATTTTGTCTCAAGATGCACACCAGTAATGTTCCCTTTCGATACTTCACTCGTACTGCGTATGGGGAAAGGTCTCCCTTTTTCCCCGCTGCTGAAGCCTTTTTCAATAACGCAGTGTAACTGCACCGTCATTGGTTCACTCATAGACAAGTTGTTGAACCAATGGCGGCGCGGCATAGCTGCGCGGCCTATGGCGACAAAGCGCGCGAATATTCCCGCCGAAATGGGCGGGGTATAGGGCTATATAAGCAGGCGTTTCGCCATAGGATTTCAGTGTTTTCTCCTTCAGCGACGACATCTACTTCTCTTCGCTGATCTCCGCCTGAAGCCGAAGAAGCTCGCCGCCTTCTGCTCTCGCCGCCGTCTGAAGAGGCTCCCGCAGCGGACTCGCCTGGACTCGCCGGTGGAAGAAAGCGCCGGCGCCCTCGCGGACTGCAGCTTCTAGCGCCGTCGCCGAGCCGCCGCCTCCCGCTTCCCGCTTCCGGCCGCTTCCTGTGCGTCCCCTGCCGCCATCCGGCGCGCCGCCTGAGAGCTTCATCCGCGGCTTAAACGCCGCTCTAAAGAGCGATTTCCAGCGGTTTTCACCGCTTTAAGAGCTTCCGCGGCCCTCGCCGCTCTAAAAGAGCCACCCAATTGCCGTTTTCACGGCAGCGGCGTCTCACGATGCCCCGCCACTCATGTGGCCTGCACACCGTGGGCACGCCCCCCTGCACGCGACGACGATGGACACAGCGAGTGTGTCGCTTGCCTGGGCAAGCCCCACGCAGACGGCGCGCTCGCTGGAGACTCATGCCCGCACTGCGAGTGCATGAGTCTCGCTTCCCTGCGCTCGCGGGTCGCCTTCTTCACTGAGGGCGATCTCGCCGCCGCGCCCCTCCCGTCTCCTTCCTCCCGCGGTCCGGCGAGGAAAAGACAGCGGGGTAGAGCGACTCAGCGCCAGGAGTTGAGCGAGCTCACGCCGGCCCAGCCCCCGCGTGCCTCGCCCTCTCCTCCCAGGGAACTCTCTCCAGTTCTGTTCTCTCGCCCTGAGCAGCGTCCCTCCGCAGAAGCGAGTGACCCTCGTCTCATTCGGGGGAACAGACGACGAACAAGACGACTCCATGTCTCTTGCGGCTTCCGAAGCGGAAGGATGGGCTGGCGAGCCGGAAGACCCCGCTCCACCGCCTCCCTTGGAACCCATCGAGCATGGCCAGGGCATGGATGCCGAGCTCTTCCGCATCCTGTCTAGAGCCGTTGAAGAGCTGGACCTCGAGTGGGCCCCTCCAGAGGAGCCGTCTCGCAGCCGCCTGGACGAATGGTTTCTGCCAGGCCGCCGCCAAGCACCTCGCCAGCGTTCAGCGCCCTTCTTTCCTGAGGTCCACGAAGAGCTGACGAAGTCGTGGCGCGCTCCTTACTCTGCCCGCCTCCACACTACGCACCGCTCCGCCCTCACCGCCGTCGACGGCGCCGAGGAGAAGGGATACGAGCGCTTGCCACCCCTAGATGAAGCGGTGGCTGCTCACCTCTGTCCTCCCGCGGCTGTGGGTTGGAAGACGAAGAGGGCCCTTCCTTCCAAGCCCTGTCGGACCACCTCTACTCTGGCTGGACGGGCTTACACCTCGGCGGGCCAAGCTGCCTCTGCGCTCCACACCATGGCCATATTTCAAGCATTCCAGGCCAAACTCCTCCGCTCTCTGGATGAGTCTGGAATCGACGCGCCAGCCTTCAAAGATCTCCGCAGCGCCACGGATCTTGCCCTGCGAGCTACGAAGGCTACGGCCCAGGCCATCGGTCGTTCCATGGCCAGCCTGGTCGTGTTGGAGCGCCACCTGTGGCTCAACCTAACGGAGATCAAAGACCTAGACAAGACGGCCTTCTTAGACGCCCCGGTCTCGCCTTCTGGTCTCTTCGGGCCTGCAGTGGATGGCTTCACTGAGCGCTTTACTGCCGCGCAGAAATCGTCTCAGGCTATGAGGCATTTCTTGCCTAAGCGCTCCAGCTCCGCTTCTGCGTCTAGCCGCCCCAGGACTGCGCCGGCTCAGCAGAACAAACCAGCCCCACCTGCAACACAGGCAGCGCCGCCCAGGAGCATCGCCAGCGCTCGCGCCCTGCGAAGCGCCCTCCCTTCCCGAGGCGCCAGGGACCCCGGCCCAGGATTGTGCTGGACCCGGTGCCTCCGAAGTCGTCCTGATTCGTCGGACAGGAAGAGGATGGGGGACCGTCCCGTTACGACCGGACCACCCCAAAAGCTCCCACGGGTAATTTCCCCTCCGCCTCGTTTATTTCCGGGCGTGGGAAACATACTCCAAGTGACAGCTGGGCCCACACCTGTTGCGCCCACTCCAAACGCCGTTTTCACGGCGGACAAATTTTTACCTCATCACAAAAAGAGCAAATTTCCTCTTCCACCCCTCGCGGTGTACGACCCTCTCAACGGCGGTCTGTCACCCAACATTATTCAACCCCTAGCCACTCGGGCCGAGGCCTGGCAGGCCATCCCCGATGTGTCAGAATGGGTCATGGGGATCGTAAACCAGGGCTACTCGCTCCAGTTTGCACGACGGCCCCCCCGCTTCGCCGGGGGTGCTTCAAACATCGGTCAATCCGGACGACGCTCATGTCCTCCGGGCCGAAGTCATGTCGTTGCTGGAAAAAGGAGCTGTGGAAATGGTTCCTCCGTCAGAGAGCGAGACAGGCTTTTACAGCCGCTACTTTCTGGTCCCCAAAAAGGATGGCGGTCTCAGACCCATCCTAGACCTCAGGCTTTTGAATCACTCCCTCATGAGACGGAAGTTCAAAATGCTGACGCTGAAGCAGATCCTCGCGCACATTTGCCCCGAGGACTGGTTCTGCTCGCTGGACCTGAAGGATGCGTATTTTCACATCCAGATAGCCCCCCGTCACAGACGATTCTTGAGATTCGCATACGAAGGGGTGGCATACCAATATACGGTCCTGCCCTTCGGGCTGTCTCTGGCTCCCCGCACTTTCACCAAGTGCATGGACGCGGCGCTTTCCCCTCTGAGACAGATGGGAATCCGGGTTCTGAATTACCTCGACGACTGGCTCATCTTAGCCCGTTCGCGAGACGAGGCTGGAACGCCACAGATCCGTGCTCCTCAGCCATCTACAATGCCTGGGTCTCAGGGTCAACTTTAGCCAAGAGCTCGCTATGCCCCACTCAACGAATTTCGTTTCTGGGAGCAGTTTTCGACTCGGTCCGTATGACGGCAGTAGTCTCGCCAGAGCGCGCCCTGGCAATTCAGCAGCTCACGGCATCTGTCACGAACAAAGCCTATCTCCCTCTGAAGTTTTTCCAGAGGCTGCTAGGGCTGATGGCTTCCGCCTCCCCGGTGCTGCAGCCAGGGCCTTCTTCGGATGCGGCCTCTTCAGTACTGGTTGAAGTTCCGGGTTCCTCCCAGCGCATGGCGGCACGGCCGCCTATGTCTCAAGGTCAATCGGGCCTGTCTTCTAGCCCTGAAACCTTGGATGGATCCAGTATGGTTCCAACGCGGAGTCCCCTACAGGCGGTCTCACGGAGGACGGTGCTCTCAACAGACGCCTCCAACTTGGGCTGGGGCGCTGTGTGCGAGGAGCAGACCGGCCTTCGGCTCGTGGAGCCACGAGGAAAGCCATCTACACATCAACTGTCTAGAGATGCTAGCAGTGATGAAAGCCCTTCAGTTCTTTCAGGCTTACTTGACGGGACGTCATGTTCTAGTTCGGTCAGACAGTATGACGGTGGTGTCATACCTGAACCACCAAGGCGGTCTTTCGTCCAGCCGCTTATGCGCTCTGGCGAAACGACTGCTGGAATGGGCTCTTCCGAGGCTTCAGTCGCTCAGAGCGACTCATGTTCCTGGCAGGAACAATCTGGGTGCGGACATGTTGTCACGGAGCAACATCCCCTCCGACGAGTGGATGCTCCACCCCCAAGTGGTCCTCACGATCTGGGAGTTCTTCGGGAAGGCAGAGGTAGACCTCTTCGCCTCAGAAGACAACTCTCATTGCCCAACATTTTTCTCGAAGGAAGTAGATGCTCTGGCCCACACATGGCCCAGCACGCTCCTTTATGCTTTCCCTCCGATCGCACTGATCCCCCAGGTCATCAGGCGTATCAGAGAAGACCAGCACAGAGTCCTTCTGGTGGCCCCGCTCTGGAGGAACCAGGTTTGGTCCTCAGAGCTATTCAGGCTCTCTCTAAGAGCCCCGTGGCCGATTCCCCTGAGACGGGACCTCCTCTCTCAGGCAAACAGAACAATCTGGCACCCACAGCCGCAGCTCTGGGCTCTGCACCTCTGGTCCCTCGATGGGAGCCGACTAGCCTCCCCGAGGACGTCCTAAATACCATTTCTCAGGCTAGAGCCCCATCTACGAGGCGCCTCTACGACCAGAAGTGGTCAGTCTTTGTTGATTGGTGTTCAACACGCAACATAGACCCTGTGGAGAGTGACGTATCTTCCATACTGTCTTTCCTCCAAGAACGCTTGGAAATGGGGCGCTCCCCTTCCACGCTTAAGGTTTACGTAGCAGCCATTGCAGCGTTCCACGCTCCTATTGCTGGCCAATCGGTGGGACGAAACGGGCTCGTGATCCGTTTTTGAGTGGTGCTAGGCGTTTGAATCCTCCTCGCCCTCTCACTATTCCCTCCTGGGACCTCTCGTTGGTCCTCAGGGCCTTGAAAGGAGCCCCATTTGAACCAATGGGTTCAGCCGACCTCAGGCCCCTAACACTAAAAACCGCTCTGCTACTAGCACTAGCATCGGTAAAGCGTGTTGGCGATTTGCAGGCCCTCTCTGTGAACCCTGCATGCCTCGAATTCGGGCCTGGTGACTCTAAGGTCGTTCTGAAACCTAGGCATGGCTACGTCCTAAAGTGCTCTCAACTCCGTTTAGAGCTCAGGTCATCTCGCTCTCTGCTCTTCCTCCCTCGGCGGACGAACCAGAGCTGCAGCTACTCTGCCCAGTCAGGGCATTGAGGACCTACATAGACCGATCACAGTCTTTCAGACTGTCGGATCAGCTCTTTGTTTGTTTTGGCGGCCGCACCAAAGGGTCTCCGGTCTCGAAACAACGCATTTCCCGTTGGATAGTGGATGCTATTAACCTGTGCTACTCCTCACTGGGCACTAATTGCCCCATAGGAGTCAGGGCCCACTCCACTAGAGGAATGGCTTCCTCGTGGGCTTGGTCCAACGGAGTTTCCATCCAAGACATCTGTGAGGCGGCCGGCTGGTCTTCGCCGTCCACCTTTGTCAGGTTCTATCACCTCGATGTCCCGACCTTACAAGCTCGGGTCCTGTCGGTGTGATTAGCGGCTTCCAACAGGTCCCGCTTCACGCCACCATAGGAAGTATCTTCCTTCAGTGTAACCATGGGTTCGGTTAGGCTTTGCCTCCGCTTGTCCTTTTTGCCCCCCTCTGGGTGGCCAAATGCAAGCTATATCGTTCCCAGCCGTGGCACGGCGTGGTTGAATTCGTTCCCCATACGCAGTACGAGTGAAGCATCGAAAGGGAACGTACTCGGTTACTAACGTAACCTCGGTTCCCTGAGATACGGAACGAGTACTGCGTCACTTGCCGTGCCACGAGGCTGCGGCTCAGGGTCGTCGCTTCAGTCGATTGACACTGAAATCCTATGGCGAAACGCCTGCTTATATAGCCCTATACCCCGCCCATTTCGGCGGGAATATTCGCGCGCTTTGTCGCCATAGGCCGCGCAGCTATGCCGCGCCGCCATTGGTTCAACAACTTGTCTATGAGTGAACCAATGACGGTGCAGTTACACTGCGTTATTGAAAAAGGCTTCAGCAGCGGGGAAAAAGGGAGACCTTTCCCCATACGCAGTACTCGTTCCGTATCTCAGGGAACCGAGGTTACGTTAGTAACCGAGTACGTTTTTTTCTAAGGCATGTTTATGAAAGCTATTGAACTAAGGCCTAATCCTGGCTTAATCTAAGCTCTGCCTGTGAAACCGGGCCTCGTTTTTTTCTATTCAGCGCATGTCATGTTAATAATTGCGTATATTGATGAGCTTATGCAATTCTTTAAAATACTAAAGGTGTGGTCATATTAGTGAAATTCTGTTGGCAAAAAAAGGTCCATTGTATGAAGCACAACTTGCACAGAACTTTTAAACTAATGCTGGGTACACACTAAAAGATTTTCAAAATGTGAGAGACCACAAACATGAGGTCTCTTGAACATGACCACAAAAAAAATGGGTAAATCTAGGATTTATTTGTCCTCATGTTTGTGGTCTCTCACATTTTGTCAATCTTATAAGTTTTCAAAAATCTTTTAGTGTGTACCCAGCATAAGCAGCTGTTGCAACTTAAAATGACCAACTTAAACCTGTTGCGAATTCTTTCACCCTCAGGGAAAATTCAGGATTATGCGTATTCATATATTTGTATGAAGCACAACTTGCACAGAACTTTTAAACTAATGCTGGGTTTTTTTGAAAACGTATAAGATTTTCAAAACGTGAGAGACCACAAACATGAGGTCTCTTGAACATGACCACAAAAAAAAATCCTAGATTTACAGCGTTTTGCTTCTATAGTGTGTGGTTTGCTGTGATGTGACAAAGACAGCATACCACACACAAATAGTTTTTTAACCAGAGTTCCAGCATGGGAAATCTCGCAAAATCTTCGGAATAAACACGAGGGACGATAGGCAGGGAGAAATGGCGTTGAAAGTGTTTGGAATGATTTTATAGGCTACTTAATACTTGCCTTGCATAACTGAAACCTGTAAACCTTTTTCAATATTTTGCTCTCGTCATTTGCATAGTTGGAAAATAACTAACTAAAAAGTAGCCACAGTTGACAGTAGTTTATCTATTTTCAAAATACTATAGCTTATCCAGTAACAAGCTACTTTTAGTGCAGCAAAATTATACATCATGCCACATTTTCATATTTCACATAAATATTTTACCATAAAAAGCCTTCTGCACAGAGATTTGAATTGGTGAATCATTTTTGAATCTCTTATGCTGGGTACACACCACAAGATAATCGGGGCTGATTTTGGGCCGATTTCTCCCCTTCCAACAATCCTAGGTAATGTCCCGATTATCTTGATGGTTCTACAGATTATCTTATCAGGTTTTCCTGTGGTGTGAAGTGTGTTAAGAGTGACTGAATCTGCTCGGAAGAACATCGTAGGAGCCCCGATCACGAACCAACTCCCGATGTGTGGGGGAACCCCGAGGACAAACGTGCGCACGCTCTGGAGATCATCACGTGAAACCAAACAATATCCAATCAGAAAAAAAAAAAAGAAAAAAAAGCGAGCTTAGAGAAGACAGAAGCATAACAAATGCAGTCGCAGCACAAAGTTAAATGGATTTGGACAGCAGAGTTGGGGGATCAGCCCGTCGATTTTGTGGCAACAGCATGAGTGTTTATACAACGTGTCCTGTAAAACATACCAAAATCATTCAAATCACTATCAACACAATTTCTTCCTGCCTATTGTCCATTTTTCTGAGTCTTGAGAGATTTTGAGAGATTCACAGTTGGGACTGTGGTTGAAAATCTGTTTGTGTGTGGTGTGGTGTCTTTGTCACATCATGGCACACCACACACTATAGGAGCAAAATCTAGGATTTATTTGTTTGTGGTCTCTCACATTTTATAAATCTTATAAGTTTTCAAAAATCTTTTAGTGTGTACCCAGCATAAGCAGCCTTTGCAACTTAACGTGACCAACCTAAACCTGTTGCGAATTTTTTCACCCTCATGGAAAATTCAGGATTATGCGTATTCATAGATTTCGTCCATGAAAATTCACCAAATAACATTAAATCCAGCTAACAAAAATATGTTCTAAAAAACGTTTTGCTAACGTTCCCATTAAATTATAACATTCTCTAAACATTAACAATCAAAAAGTGTAAGATAAACATCCAACTTAAATGTTTCAGAAAAAAAATGTTCCATGAACAATGTATAAATAACGACTTTGTGCTAACTGTAACATGGATGCTCAATCTCTGTGATTCTGTTCACTAATTAGTCTCGTTGGTTTGTTAATTAGTTCCCCACATCTGCTCTGTTTCTACTCTGATTAACTCTTGTGTTTATAAGGCCTGGGTTATCAGTTCCTTGTCCTGAATTGTCTATGTTAGATGTGTTTTGTTCTCCTGAGTTGCATTGAATATTAAAGACTTTATTATTTCCTTAATCTCCTTCGTCGTGCGAGCCATTTCGTGACACTAACGTTTTGAGAACATTATTCAAAACCAGATAACTCTGAAAGAACCATCTATTAACATTACTGGAAGAATGTTTGTTCGTAACTTTTAAAAAGATCCTTGTCAGATCATTTGCCAAAGTTCTGAGAATGTTCCCTGTTAACTGGTAATTAATTTTATAGAATATTTTTGTTTACTTCTGTACCATAAAAAGTTTGGTACTGTGTTGGGTCACCATTTGACATCCAATCCTATAAAACAAGTTCAGAAACACATCACATTTTGTACTAGATTTAAAGGGATAGTTCACCCAAAAATTAAATTTCTGTCATTAATGACTCACCCTCATGTCGTTCCAAACCCGTAAGACCTTTGTTCATCTTCTGAACACAAATTAAGATATTTTTGATGAAATTACCATTATTCAAGGTCCAGAACAGTAGTAAAGACATCGTTTAAATAGTCAACGTGACTACAGTGGTTCATCCCTAATGTTATCAAGCAACAAGAATACTTTTTGTACGCAAAAACAAAACAAAAATGATGACTTTATTCTAGGGCTGCACGATATTGGGAAAAACTGACATTGCAATATTTTGTTTTTCTGCAATATATTGCGATATGAAAAAAATTCACCAGATGACTTGAATAGCTCTATTTGGAAAGAATTAATCATCCTAGGATGATTGGGGTGATTTTGTAGGTGAGTGAATACACATAGAAAATAATGAACAAATTACAAGCACAGATAAATATAATAGAACAAAGATACAAATTAAATAAATAGTGCTTTATTTTTTTCAGGCAAAGTCAGTATTCAGGTAGAGAAATTGAATAATCAAACGTAAAATAACACTGCATAGTCTCACTGTATAAATGAAACAATCTGTGTAAAAACTACAAAAGTGATTTTTCTCTTTGTCTTTTGTTGTTTGATTAACATTCATGACACAGAAAGCAGTAGGGGCTTTTGTTACTTTAAAAACGAATGCACAGCATGGATCAAAATACTGTCACACACCCGGTTTTCTTTCTCAATGGTTTCATTCACCTAAGCCATTAGCAACTGTGTTTACAAGGATAGTCGATCTTTTACGTGCATTTTCACAATTATTTTGCAAGTATGTGTCCGTTCAGGCACAAACAGACGCAGAAGAGAACATCATTTGGTGTTCACATGTATCTGGCGCGACTCTCTCTGTGTGCGCACGCGTGAAACAGCCGCATGTTCAGAATTGAGCGCGTCTTTGTGCGCTCAAATGGTATAAAATCTCTTGAATGTTTAAACTGACAGGACCTAAAACACTTTCAAATGATAATCTTTCATTGTATGATTGTCAAACTTTGCAATTAATCATAGAATCACGCGCGTTTTGAACCGTGGTGTCTGGTCCTTATGGATTAACGATCCCTATACTAGACATCGCACATCCTGCTATGTCACTATCGCAGATGTGCACATCGTGATTTCGATGCTAAAACAACAAATTCACTGTTTACGTTCAGCGCTTCCAAGTTCTATGTCAGAATGGCGGCTCAGAATTGGCCAACAATGATCACATGAGCAGCACGTCACAAGTGTCTAACGCTGACGCAGGAGCCGGCCAATAATGAGCCAGCGTTCTGGCATAGAACCTGGAAGTGCTGAATGTAAACAGCGTAGGAGAATGACACAGAAGAGAAGTTATTGTTGAAATAAAATCATTATTTTTGTTTTGTTTTTGTGCACAAAAAGTATTCTCGTCGCTTCATAACATTAAGGTTAAACCACTGTAGAAACGTTCATAGGCGATGATTTATGTTTCTGCCAGTGGGTGCCCAGTGCCTAATGGTCTCGTGGTAGAACTTTTGTTAATAGAGTCAGAGGTTCAGCCGTGCTCTAAGTATCAGTGATCAGAATCCGTCCTCGTATATTTTTTTTACCCTCACTAATATCAAAGAAGTTCATTAATGTTCTTATATAAGAGCAGGGACACATTTGTGTGCATTTAGTCAGTGATTTCGCTGGAAAGAAGAGTCAAGCGATAGACTGACGCACATGTCTGAAGACTACACGAGCCACAAGAGACCGATCCTCCACTAATAACGGCAGCAACACTCAGCATGATTTCAAAAACAACACGTTCCAGTGCCAGATCGCTTGTTATTTAAATCAAATTAACGTATAAATGAAATTAATGACAATTTCGACCCAAAAGCACATTCTTTTTATGAATGTTGTTGCAAGTCGTGCTCTCGCTGATATCTGATGATCAGTAACGTTACCTGAAAGGTAGCCTACACTGTGTTATTTCATCAGTCAATCATGAAAGTCAGGTGGATGAAAGCTTCTAAATCCAGGAAAGACGACCATTTTAGGGAAAGTGCAAGCAGAGTCATGAGACTGTATATTTGAGAATGTGCGTCCAGTTTTGTGCGAGAGTGAAGGAAATCACTTGGATGCGCTCTTGACGTAAAAAAGTGAAGATCGTGTCTGAAAGCTGCAATCAATTTTTTTTTTTTTTGGTTAAAATCAATGGAGAATATCTCGTTTTTTTCTGTGGGTGCTCGACCATCGCTGCCTATGGTCACGCTGACTATTTTAACAAAGTCTTTAGTACCTTTCTGGACCTTGAATGAAGGTAATTATGTTGCTTTCTATGGGGGATAAAAAAAAAAAACTCTTGGATTTCATCAAAAATATCTTAATTTGTGTTCCGAAGATGAATGAAGGTGTGGAACGACATGAGGGTGAGTAATTAATGACAGAAATTTCATTTTTGGGTGAACTAATCCTTTAAAGCAACTTTTGGTATTAAAACACAACAACATTGGTGTTCAATTAACACAAACTCAAAACATGATCACATCTTTTATTTATGGGGTGATCAATTTAAACAGGGTTTTGGGTAACAAATAAAGCACTAGTAGAGGAACACCACAAAAAGTGCTTTTAACGGTAAAAAAAAAATGTTACGTGCATGAAATGGGACAAGGTGTGGCTTTTGCATAGGTCATTAGCTTTGGCATAGGCATGGCAGCAGCAGCAGAGGGCACAAAGACTGTATGTTGACTAGCATCTCACAAACAAAGGACAGGAACATAGTGTGTGAACATCTTGTGACACATCCAGGACGATGAAAAATGTTCTAGTCCTCACCTCCACAGAGGATCAAAAGGGTTTTACGATAGTCTCCTGATGTGTCGCCCTGAGAAAAATAATACGATTTGGTCAGACCAAACATTTGACCAATTTGGAATAAGGCACCCTAGTTTGAGAACGAACATCATGATCATATCAGTGAAAGTTCAGTGTTGCATAATGCTATTAAGCCATTATGAAATTCACTGCATTACATAATTACAAAGAGTTTTATATCAACTTACATAATAACTATACAAGTTTTTCTTCTCTTTAAATCCTAAAATGCATTTCCATGGAAACAATGTTTGAAAATGCAAACGAAAAGTGCTATGAAACCATGCAATTCTACAAAACAATTAATCTGATCTGGAAATCATTTGACACACACCTTAAAAACACACACAGACTTGTTCTCTGCATGCTTTATCTAACACTGCAAGCATCTAAAAATAAATCATGCTGTTATTTTTGATTTTTTAAATGCGATTTGAATTAAAATAATGCTTTGCTTAGTTTATTTGCATACTTGCCAATGTAATGTAACATACTGTAATAAGCCCAAAAAAACATAAAGCATAAAATGTATAATTTAGTGTTGTTATTGATCTGTGAAGGGAATTTTGACTTCAGAGCCAGTATAGACCTGTTGTTGAACACTTCCTGTCTCCACTCTCTGCACCAATCAGAATCAGCAGACTGAGAGGAAGTCAAGCATGCAGGGGAAATTCCTAAACAGCTGAGTTGAGCGAGTACACCGCAGGAACCTGTCAAACACTCTGTTCCCCTCAACTTAACTAAAAGAGGATGTACAACGCCTACAGTAAGACAAAACACAATATCTACACAACTAACTAGCGTCCGATCACACCAGCAAGACATGCACGAAAGCGTGCAGTATATGTACGACAAGGACCACACAACTTACAACGAACGCCTCTACCTGGATGAATTCATGCAAAGAGGCTTCATGGGTGTCCTTGAACTCTTTGCGGATGTTGAAGAGGTCAATCTCAGAGCGGGACACCATGATCCGGATGAGAGCCCTGTCGTCTGTTCCCAGCCCCTGCAGGGAAAGTCACAGCGCTTAGAAAGCTCTGGTCTGGCTGCTGATCAGCAATAGTGCAGATGCTCTTCACAGGGCCTGTGACTCATAATCAAGTCTGAGAACCATCGCTGGCACAGATACACTGTCATCAGATGAGCTCTACATGACTGTTGCCTTACATTAGTGTGTTATGCGCACAAAAGATCATAAAACATGTTTCAGTAGAGCATGTTTTTAATCAACGTCTCTTATTCATCACCCAGAGTAAAGTTTTTGCTCAGAGATCAGCTCAGGAGATTTAAACTTGTCCGCGGTTATGCTTTATTGTATATCTGATTGCAGATATCTGATTGAATCTGAGCACAGATATTACTGAGATGTCTTATGAACTCCTAGAGTGTGATTATTAGTGTATGAGAAGCAGGAGCCTTAAACAAATATCTCCATTTGGTCTTACTTTAATTTCATTACTATATAAGAGATATTAAAGAGATCAGTTGTTTTATTTGATTTTTTTTCATTCTATGAGCACTTTGAGTTGACTGATGTCAGCTGTTTGTGTTTCGTCCTCCTGCTCACAGTGTGATGTCGAGGGAAGTGTATTACATGAAGCACTTTTACCTTCATGGCTTTGTACAGTCGGTCAGCAAAGTAAGATGGCTGATTCTTCACACTTCGCACTGGAAAATATAAACATGTTATTGCTATTTTTTCAGATGACTGCAGACATGTGATCTATTTGTGTCAAATGTGTAATATGTGATCAGAAGTTTGCTGATGTAATTGTTAAAAGGGTTATAAGGGTTATACATTGTTCCTGTCATTTTAAATCCTCTTATAATGTTAGTCAAGATTCTGAGCTAGAAACGTATTATTTAATTATTTTAAGACTTTAAGATGGCCTCTTTGCATATAAAATAAATAGCAGAATTTTACTGCATGTATATGGCAGCAGCTTTTGTATTTCATTTATTTAAATTTTTTTTAACAGGTTTAAGCCTAGTTCCAGACTAAAATTCATATTTGAAATTCATATTTCTTAACTGAAAGCAACTTGCACTGACATATCTCAAAATATGTCACTGCCATTGTTTTTTTTCCCCCCTCAAGATACACACCAGTGATGTTTTTTTATTTATTTTATTTTTTACAGCATGTTTATAAAAGCTTAGAAAATGTCCTAAAATGTCCTAAAATTAGAAATGTTGCCTTGGGAAGTAACTGAAATAAAATACTTTACGCTTAATTTGAAGTACTAAAATTACTAAAAACAGAAATAAAAATACATTAAAGCTAAATATAAATATTTTTAATACTTAAAAATGATAAAAGCACATTACTTAAACTAAAAAAAAACAAAAAAAAAACTGTAAAATGTGTAAAACCTGATCAGAAATTTGACTGGTGGATGATGTATTATCTTAAAATAATATGTATTATTTAAAAAAAAAATAAAAAAAATCTTAAAATCTTAAAAAATGTCAGAGCTATTTTAAGATACAAACCAGTAATTTTATTTATTTATTCTATGGCATGTTTATAAAAGCTACTTAAATGTCCTAAATTAGAAATCTTGCCTTGACAAGTAACTAAAATACTATAAGCTTAAGTTGAAGTACTAAAATGACTAAAACAGAAATAAAAAAAATATATTAAAGCTAAATAGAAACATTTTTAGAACAACTTAAAACTGATAAAAGCACATTACTAACAAAATTATTAGAATTTAAACTAAAATTATAATGAAAACTAAAAACTAAATCTAAATTTTAATAAATACCATGATAAATTACTATAACACTAAAATAACACTGGTTATTGGGAAAAATAGAATTCAATTTAATACTATAATTAAATATAAAATATAATTTAACTGCCTCTTCATCCATTAACCGGCTATCTTTGATAGTACATTGAAATCAAAAGAGCAAAAGTTCATTTCTGATTTTAAGATGACATGACCCTTGTGTTATTATTATTATTATTAGTGATTTATTTTTCTGGTGCTCACTCATTGAACTGACAAAGTTCTTACCGATAGCAAACATGGCATTTTTAACATCTCCTGACATCTCCTTCTTTATGATTTGTTCGATATCTTTGTTGCTGCACCTCACAAATTCCTGGAACACTGGAGGAGATATAGAAAATGTTGGCTGAAGCGTTCATGAAGACATGTATTAGCATGTGTGCAGTAGCAAACATGCGTTTGCGTTACCTTTCCTCAGGTGAGGGAAACTCCTTGTGCACAGGATACTCATGAACTTGTCCTCCATGTCACCAGAGTCTGCGTTGCATGCCTCTGCCAGTTCCTTACATTGGATGAAAACATTAAATACTTTGGTATTACCTTTATACTTCGTAAACCATCAACACTTGACAGTGTTTTGTAAGTATTTCACACTTACTTGGGCATCTTCCAAGGCCCTGGCCATGTCGACTGGGCCGTCTTCACGGGCTCCCTGACAAACACCATCAGTGAAGTGAAATATGAGTTTATAAAGCACAAAGTATGAACTGTGGGTCAGTGTTTGGATGTGAGAACTGTGTAAATGTACCTGTGCCAAAGCGATCAGGATCCTTTTGAAATGCCCAGATGTATCCGATGCGATGGCGTCCTCCAAACTTTTTTTAAAAGCTATGAAGGAGAAAATTAAAATATATGGATCGGGTAGAGATAACGTGATGTATGTCCAGCCTGTAAATAAATGACTCTTCATATCATAGTAAATACCCCATTACGCAGACTTTTTGTCTGTTTAGCCTATATACATGGCGCCACCTGCTGGACACATTATTCAATCAAACAGCCAGGTTTTTATTTACCACTCTGATAGGCAGAACACATCTCCTGAATTTCCTGGTTGCCCCTAGTGACCAGGATCTCAATCAGGGCATGTTCATCAGTCCCTGCACCCTATTAAAAAAAACAACAACAAAAAAACATTACATTTATTTAATCATAGACAAAGTTATATTATAGGAAAATGCTTTAAATTATTATTTGTACACTACTGTGTATATTGCTAAAATACTGCTTTCTTTCTCTACTACTGATTTCTTTATCAGTAAAACTCAACATGAAAGCAACATTCGCAAACAGTCCTTGTAGAGAAACAACCATCACCTCTGCTCTAGTTTGGAAAGGTCACTGACACCCAGTGAATGAAAAGAGCACAGAAGTTGAATAACAAAAGCAGGTCGATCTGATTAAATGATGAAACGGCCCTTTTCTATGACTCAAATAAAATTTTGGTTTGGTTCCATAGTGCCGTCACAAATGTTTCTGTGTACCTCCATGGCTTTCTTCATCATCTTGGCGTCAAACTCTGCTGGGGTCATCATGAGACCCAGAATGAGTCTTTGAAGGTTTTTGGACAGTTCTGATTTTAGGTCAGCCATGAGATCCTAATGGAAAACAACTTTATATATCAGCAAAAATACTTTCACATTTACAGTAACTACACTAATACACTACAGTACAACTAGTTACAAAACTGGGCAGGACAGCGTCTTACCCGTCCCAAAAGAGATTTGAAAGTCTGTCTGATCTCCTGTCTCTGTTCATTGCTCCTGTTTGCCACAATGTCAATAATCGTATCTTCATCGGTGCCTGAGAAATAACATGAAATCATATATTATTATTGCTACTCTTAATATTTTTGGCAAATGCATGCTATCAAACTGTGTTTTTACACACCAAACCCCTTCATTGCTTTTCTCAGAGCTTGCGCATCACTCGCAGGGTCAAAATTTTGATATGGTCGCACAGTTCCTCTTAACTAGAGATAGATAGAAAAGACAAAAGTTTACAATTACACACTCTTTAATCAGATTTGCAATAGCAAAGAGGTTAGCTCATTCTCCTTTTGTTTCATCTTGTAATTTTAATTTATAAAGTATCACAGCAACATCACACCAGCAGCATAAACACATGTGAGGACACACTGAGATCTGTTGGATGGTGTGACACTGAACTGGAAAGGTGTCACAGGAACTGGCAGTGAATCAAGACTCTGATTAGCAAATTGAGCAGCATTCGGATGCTATCTGTGCACAGACAAAAGCTCCACTGTGTGCTTAGGGTGCATGACACAGTTATCAACTCTAGTTTGGCCCGGAGCAGAGGGTAATATGATGCATGCCGCTGAGAGAAAATGTGGGTGACACCAACCTGGATTTTGGTCGTGGCGCTGATTTCCCACATCTTGTAGGCAATCTGTGCAGCTTCTGGGAAGAACTCCCCTGCCATACTGAGAAACAAACAGCTCTTTAAACTTTTGTGCTGACAAAATAACAATGTGCGGATTGAGAGCTTGACAAAAACTTCACATTCTTCACATTCAAACTTGACATGAGGGATTGAGAGCAAGCTTCAGTTCTTGATCTCTGGCTCATTGAAATCTGAAAGTACATCTAAATGATATAATATAGTTTGTAAATTGTAAATATGAAGGTATATAAATACCTCACTCTTTGAATGTTTGGGGTCAGTAAGAAAAAAGTCATTTATATTGTTACAAGAGATTACTGTTTCAAATAAATGCTGTTCTTTTGAACTTTCTATTCATCAAAGAATCCTGACAGAAATGTACCACAATTTACACAAAAACATTGATAATAATAAAAATGCTTCCTGAACATTAAATCATATCAATCAAACCATATTAGAATGATTGCTGAAGGATCATGTGACACTGAAGACTGGAGTAATGATTTAAAATTCTAATAATGTTTTACAATATTACTGTTTTTACTGTATTTTTCACCAAATAAATGCAGCATAAGAGACAGTCAAAAACATCTTTAAAAGACCTCAAAATTTTGAATGGTAGTGTACATGAAAATTTAAAGAAAGACATACTAAAGTCTTGTTTCCAAACATTCAAACATTTGACATAAAACATTTTGTCCTATTTTATGATGGACCAATGTCTCCCTCTAATGTCTGTTCATAGTTACTGCGAAACTTATTTAGAGCTTTTATCCTAGACTCACAGTTAAAGGGTTAGTTCACCCAAAAATGAAAATAATGTCATTAATTACTCACCCTCATGTCGTTCTACACCCGTAAGACCTTCAATCATCTTTGGAACACAAATTAAGATATTTTTATTTAAATCCAATGGCTCAGTGAAACTCAACTGTATGCTTAGGGTGCATGACACATTTGAAACTCTGTAGACAGCAATGCCCTTGTAACTCTCAAGATCCATAAAGGTACTAAAAACACATTTGAAACAGTTCATGTGAGTTCAGTGGTTCTATCTTAATATTAAAAAGTGACAAGAATACTTTTTGTGTGCCAAAAAAACAGAATAACGACTTTTCAACAATATAGTGATGGGCCGTTTTCAAAACACTGCTTCGGATCAGTGATTCGGAGCACCAAAGTCACGTGATTTCAGCAGTTTAGCCATTTGATAGGAGATCCGAGTCACTGATTTGATTCGTAAAGTTCCGAAGCAGTGTTTTGAACCACTGAACTCAAATGAACAGTTTTAAATATGTTTTAGTACCTTTATGGATCTCAAGAGTTACAATGGCATTGCTGTCTACAGAGGCATCACTGAGCCATTGGATTTAATCAAAATATCTTAATTTATGTTCCGAAGATGAAGGTCTTACAGGTGTGGAACATGAGGGTGAATAATAAATTACATTATTTTCATTTTTGGGTGAACTAACCCTTTAAAAGGTGAAGCGTGTGAAGTTTTTTGGTGGGGAATCAGACATCAAAAGACTTACTTATAGTTGTCTGCATATAGAGCTGGGTTTTTAAAGGTGCCCTAGAATTAAAAATTGAATTTATCTTGGCATAGTTGAATAACAAGAGTTCAGTACATGGAGATGACATACAATGAGTCTCAAACTCCATTGTTTCCTCCTTCTTGTATAAATCTCATTTGTTTAAAGACCTCTGAAGAACAGGCGAATCTCAACATAACACTGACTGTTACGTAACAGTCGGGATCATTAATATGTACGCTCCCAATATTTGCATATGCCAGCTCATGTTCAAGGCATTAGACAAGGCAGTATTAACGTCTGGATCTGCACAGCTGAATCATCAGACTAGGTAAGCAAGCAAGAACAACAGCGAAAAATGGCAGATGGAGCAATAATAACTGACATGATCCATGATATCATGATATTTTTAGTGATATTTTATAAACTGTCTTTCTAAATGTTTCGTTAGCATGTTGCTAATGTAGGCTACTGTTGGTTAAAGTTACCATCGTTTCTTACTGTATTCACGGAGACAAGAGCCGTCACTATTTTCATTTTTAAACACTTGCAGTCTGTATAATTCATAAACAACTTCATTCTTTATAAATCTCTCCAACAATGTAGCATTAGCCGTTAGCCACGGAGCACAGCTTCAAACTCATTCAGAATCAAATGTAAACATCCAAATAAACACTGTACTTACGCGATTAGACATGCTTCATGACGAACACTTTGTAAAGATCCATTTTGAGGGTTATATTAGCTGTGCGAACTTTGTTTATGCTGTTTAAGGTAAGCGCGAGCTCCGTGGGCGGAGAGCGCGAGCATTTAAAGAGGCCGCAGCCTGAATCGGCACATTTCTAATTATGCCTCAAAATAGGCAGCTAAAAAAATTTATTAAAAAAAATCTATGGGGTATTTTGAGCTGAAACTTCAGACACATTCAGGGGACACCTTAGACTTATATTACATCTTGTAAAAAAAGTTCGATGGCACCTTTAACATAAATGAAACACTTCAAGACCTGAAAAATGCTTACTCATCATCTCCTCCACACAGTCTCAGGAGGGTGCGTTTGTACTCCCCAGATGTGTCATCCTGTTGGGTTCACAATATATTATTTACCATTTTACAACATGTGCGCTGTGTGCAAGTCTAACACATGAATAAACCACATTTTATATGTAAAACTATGTGACTACACAATTAACGACAATTGCAATTATAAGATCACAGAGTAAAACCTCAATGACAGAATTGGAAATGATTTCAAATTATAATAATTGAATGTAACACACATGAATGTGTTGACATAATCAAGAAATTGTGTTTTGTTTGTGTATAGGCACCTGAATCATGTTGTACAGAGACTTCTCATAGCGCAGTCTGAAGCACTCTCTGATGTCCAGCATGTCAATCTCAGCGCGAGAGACCATAATGCGAATCAGAGTGTTATCAGCTGTGCCCAGACCCTGCAGACAGATGGGAAGTATTGACTAAAAACTTGAGAATTGTACTTTTACTCCATTAATATTCATTATAACAAGGCTAACACAACCTTCATGGATTTGTAAAGGCGTCTGGCGAAGAACATGGGCTTACTCCTGATGCACTGAACTGTGGTAGATAAATCAAATAGCAGATTTTAGTGAAAATGCAGCTGTGAGCATTCAGGAATTGATTGCATGCTGCCAAAGCTTACCAACAGCCAGCATCAGTCTTTCGAAGTCTCCGGAGAGCTCACTCTTAATACTGTCTTCAATGGATTTCTCAGCAATTTTCTGGTATTCATCAAATACTGAAAAACCCAATTTTTTGTTTGTAATTTGTTATGTCATAAAGAATTGATCCATTATATTGAGTAATCCTAATCTTAACCATTAATAATCTACATTTATTAACAATCATAATATTGCATAACAGTACATCTTGCATAATCACACATCATTTAGGTTATTGCACAGTGGTTTTGTTTGTTGCATTACAAACTCTCTTTCACATTATTAAAAGCAGCAACAATGATGGTCAAATCTAATCGGTGGTGTGGTGAGGAGTGTTACAGACACAGAAGAGAGATTGTGTAGTGGAGGAGGGGTGTTAGTCAGCAGAAATCTCTGTGTCCAGTGTGTGGCTGCGGTTCTCATACCCAACTGCAAATGGGTCACACTACGGTTTCCCAGAAGCATGATGAATTTGGCCTCGTCTGTGCCCCACTGTGCCTCTCCTGCGTCATACAGGTCCTACAAGTCAAGAGGTCAAAAACACACTTGTTAGGTTGCACGGTCGGGCAAACTCAATTGTTTTCCTGTTGTTCTTATGCAATGAGGAGTCCAAATAAATGAGTAAACGGCACACTCATTATAAAAAATATGTTTGACCACAGAAGGCCACAATTTACCAATAAGAATCAATGTAATATTGATTTGTAGTATAATTTATCCAGTGATCAATATCAACCACACACTTCTTTGAACTCACTTGAGCATCTTGCTCCACGAGGTCTTCACTAACAACATCATCTTCCTCTCTGGTCCCCTGAGAAACAAGACAATCACTATTATTATTATGAATGTCGCAATATGAAAAAAAAAAAATACAGCAGAAAAAGGAAAAACAATCATAGATAATGACTACTCATCTTTGGGCTGCAGGTTTGACATATACTATCATGAATCAACAAAAAAGATTTCACTGACCTGAAGCAAAACAACCAGCATCTTCTTAAAATGTCCAGATGTGTCCCCTATAACGTCCTCTTCAAGGTCTCTGCCATACGCTGTGAATACAATCACATAGTCAGGCTTTGCTTCATTTCAGAAGAATATTGGGTTTCTTCTTGATTTATGAAAGAAAAAAAATCTCACCATCTTTGTATGCTGCCACCAGATCATGAATCTGCTCATTAGTTCGTGAAGCGAGAATTTCAATCAAACATTTCTCATCTGTTCCTGCTCCCTTTAAAGCAAAACACGCAAGTCAGTTTCTGAACACAAAGCAAATTCAGTCTCTTTAATGCAGAGGTGTAAAGAGTACCTGAAAACCATACTTGAGTAAAAGTACAGACATCTTACAGCAAAAATGACTAGTTGACAAGTTTCAAGTCACCAATTCCAATTCGACTTGAGTAAAAGTCTTAGAGTATCTGATTTTAACAGTACTTAAGTATTTTACTCATACTGAATGTAGGCTCAAAGATGCATTAGTCCTCAACACCTAAGAGACATGCCAGTGAAAAACAAGAAACATTTGATTTGTGAAACATTCCAGGATTATTCTCCTTATAATGGACTTCAGTGGCCTTCAAACGGTTGAAGGTCAAAATTACAGTTTCAGTGCAGCTTCAAAGGGCTTTAAACAATACCAGACGAGGAATAAGGGTCTTATCTAGAGAAACGATCTGTCATTTTTGAGAAAAATACAACTGTATATGCTTTATATAAACAAATGATTGCCCTGCAAGTGCTTCCGCTTTCCGTATTGTTCAACTTACAGAACGAATGCGGCGCCAGTTCCATTTTTTTCCGTAAGTAGAATAGGGAAGGCGTTACTAATAAGTAAGGGCAAAACGCACAAGATATAGTACCTTCAATGCCCTGTAGATGGCGATATCACTTCTTTTGTAGCAGAAATAAACTGCTGCAGAAAAAGTTAGGTTCCATATTAAATGTGTTGTGTTACTGTATTACAAATGTATTGGAGTAAAGAGTACAAAAATGTAGTCAAGTATAGAGTAAAGTTGCTAATATGTTTGATAGGGGTGGGAGAAAAAAAATCGATCCGTCGATGCATCGCGATTCTCTCTCCAACGATTCTGAGAATTTCAGAATCGATTCTGAGCTTATAGTTTTAACTAGATTTAAGCGAATTACAAAGGGCATTCACAGGCTTCATTGTACAGAATGGCCTGTGAGAGACGCAAGCTTTGTTTGATGTTACACATGCAGTGTGCGGTCTCACCCGCCGGTATTTTCTTTACAAATGCTCCATGAAGTCATCATTTATGATGTTTGGAATGCAGTGGATTTATATATTAAAAAAAATTAAACTCAAAAGGCTGCTTTTAATTTCAAATGCACTTTTGTGAAGAGTGCTCGTACATGCAGCTGTGGATTTTAAGATTTTCAAGTTGGTAACCTAATTAATTAATTAATAAGAAAAAAGGTAGATCAAGAATCGTTTTGGAATGGGATTGTGACTCCCAGAAGCGGAATCAGAATTGGATCGGATTGTGAGGTAACTAAAGATTCCCACCGGTAATGTTTGATATTCAGTAAAACTACAAAGAAGCCAAAAAGATAAATACAGTAACTAATAACAATTACTCAAATACTTTACACCACTGCTTTAATTTGAAGGGATAATGAACAGTCAGCTAGTATAATTATCCAGAGGGAAATGAGTAGAGTTACTTGAGTGACAGTGAAATTGCAGTACAAATGAGAGAAGAATTATTATTTTGTCATATAGTACAGTGTCAGTATTGTAAAAAATGTCAAACCATGCAGTCTCTTATGGTAATTCACAGAAAGCTGTTTAAATCTGCAATAAACAGCAATTTAAGTGTAAATTTCCCATTACAGTTTTTTAAAATTGCTTTTTATTTTTCTATTATTTATTGCTAATTAATTTTTCCAATTAAGACATCAAAACTTGTTGTTTTGAGAAAAAAATTATTTATTTTTACCCCTTTGTATTTGTTTATAGTGTAAATATACCTAATTTGATCACTTAGAAATCAAAACTCAATGTTTTGAGAAACAAATCAATATTTCCCCCTTGCATTTGTTTATTTTGTAAATATATACTGAATATGCATACAAAGTCAAGTTACCTCTAATTCTATAGCACTTTATTAAATACAGATTATTTCTAATTCTATAGCACTTTATTAAATACAGATTATTTCTAATTCTATAGCACTTTATTAAATACAGATTATTTCTAATTCTATAGCACTTTATTAAATACAGATTATTTCTAATTCTATAGCACTTTATTCAATACAGATTATTTCTAATTCTATAGCACTTTATTAAATACAGATTATTTCAAAGCGGCTTCACAATATAACAAATTCAAATTTTTCAACTAACAAGCCAATAGTGTCATTATTCAGCTCAAGTGAGTTCAGTGTTGATTCAGTTCAGTTCAACAGCTGTAAAATTCATCAACTGTGCAACAATTGTGCATACATACTGTATATATAGTATTTGTGCACATACATGTATGTGTGAGTGCTATGACAAATGCCTGTGTGTTCCACTGAACAAGCAAAAGACACAATATAGTAGTGTTTTGTGCATAGAATTTCAACAAATGGAGCCAGTTTCAGAAATTTTGTGTAAGCAATTTTTAAAAAATGTAAGAGGTGAAGCTAAGCAAGTAACACATGTATTATAGTTTTTCTCAATTGCTTTGGCACATTTTTCCAAACATTTTCTAAAAGGTAAGTGCAAATATCATAACTGTTTGCTGGAACATACAGTACATAGGAGATAAGGACATCTAATATAAAGAGTGCATCAATAGCTCTCAATAGCGTCTTCATGGCTCTACTCTGCATCACATATTATTACGTGTTTGCGCTCGGTTACGGAGTTGTGGGCACCAACCAGCAGAAACAAAAATGTATGTAGGTCTAGGGCCGCATATGTAATGGATCCAACCGTCAGGGCTTAAAGTGACAGCAGCCTATACCTCCTGCCAAATTATGCAGTAGCCTGCAGAACACTCGAGATCCAAGGGGCGGAGTCAGGTAGGTTAAGGTATATGGAAAGTGGGAGGAGTTGGATCTAGAACCAGGGGGTGGAGATGGGTAGGTTTAAGGTGCGTTCACGCGGCCTCGTAATTCCTGTAGTTACGAGATTCCTGCTTTTAAAAAGCATTCACGTCCTTGTAGAGATCGTAATTACAGCTTGTAAGCTGGGAGTTTTCTGAAAGCTCCCACATGTACTACGTGGCCGCTGTACCACCTGACCGCTGTAGATTCATTTAGGCGTTGATAGTGGTGCCATGGAAACGCATAATTCCCAGTCAGAGGACGTGAACAACTCCGAATATAACGTCACGTGTTGTCATTTCAAGAATCCGGTAAATACGAGGTGACGTGAACGAAGCATTAGAGCCAGGGGGCGGAGTCGGGTAGGTTTAAGGCTATGAAAAGTGGGAGGAGTTGGATCTAGATTACTTATGTTCTGCAGTGAGGACCATCTCAAATTATGAGACATGGCAGTAAAAATGCTGAGTGGCTAGTAACTTCGGAAAACCACTAGCCACAGTGGGTGGTGAGCAAAAAAAGTTAATGTCAAGCCCAGGTTGTGACGTTCCTTCATGTTCAAAAATGGTAGTGACTGTGCTGGACAAACTACATATAGACTACCGTATGCTTCCAAACTTCCAAGATTGGTTGATTGGTAAGAAAGATTGTGATTCTTATTTCATTACAATGGCAGGCCATTGGCCAATTTAGCAGACATTACAAACATTCCATGTCATAAGTATTTATTGAATTATACATGCAAGTAAGAAAGATTTTGATAATTGAATGGATCATTTTGCATGTGATGGCTTACATGATGAAAGAATATTTAAGTTGTGAAGAGTTTGACAATTTCAATGAGAATCAGCTTTTCAGCAAAATCAGTTTTGATCAACAAGCCATGCACATTTAGTTATTGTGCAAATTGTAGACAATTGTACTTACTCTTTTTCACACATGTGCCAAAACAAAAGCAATTTGCTTAAATCAATTTAAAACAAATTTTTCAGAGATTTGAACGTATTGTTTTGAGAAAAATAAGTCTCATTTGAGAATTGAGCCAAAGCGACTGAGGATACTGTAATAAAAAATGTATATATTTTCCAAAAGGATAGACATTTTTCTTTGTTCTTCAATGTGGTATGTTTTCTATTATTAAAGTCCCAAATGGCTGGATTCTTTGTGATTTTTCACAGCCATAAAATCATGAAATGGTTAACACTCCCAAAGCAAAGAGCTAACTATCGTCATTAAAATAATTAAGGAAAGTAACTTACCGAATCCTAACGATAGCCAAGGGCAAATAGATTCACAGGACAAGAAAATGCAGTAAATAACAAAGAGAAACTACAATAGCTGATATTGTAATTGGACTTTTAATGAATGATGCTTAGAGAAGTGATTTGGAAATCTCTGACTACTGTGTTCTGTTTAGCTGATTGACAGAAATCTAAGTCAAGACTATATATCATCAAACAGCAATATTTTCAGAAAATATAAATGCAAAATGAAATAATACAGCATAACATATCTGAATACAATTATCAGTGCAAGTCATGCATAGTAAATTTTAGTGCATAGTAAATTTTTAGTGCAATTACATCAGCCGAACACAGCACGTTTTAATTGAGTCTCAAATTCACACAGAATCTAGATTCTTATATACCTTAATGGCATCCTTGATTTCTTTGGCATCATGATAAGCAGGAGGTCTCATCAAACCCACGATCAGACGTTCAAACTTCCCAGTCAGCTCGTATTTCAGATCATCAATTAAATCCTGTAATGTAAAAGCATATTTTAATAAAGCATTTTTTTTTTCAATAAGCCATTTATTCATTTATTAAATGCTTGCTGGAGATTTTCCAGTACCTTCCCATATTGTGATTTGTAGGCAGAGCGGATCTCCTGCCTCTGAGCATTGCTTCGTAAGGTAATCAGGTCTAAGATGGCATCCTTGTCACTTCCTGTGACACAACAGAGAATTTTTTGAGTGATCATTATAGAAATATCCCAGCAGCCACTAGATACATATTAAACATCTATAGATGAGGAGTCCTGGCACTCACCAATGCCTTTCATGGCATCATAGAGGGCCTCTGCATCACTGCCTGCATCAAAGTCAGGGTGATCTACAATTATACCTCTGAATCCCTAAAACAAAAATTATAGATGTTTAGTTGTTTTTCTGAACAGCAAAGCCAAAAATGAGAGATGAATCTTCTCATAGCCTATGAATAACAAACAATGAAAATGTTTTCCTTCATTGCTATAAGCTCCTTGCAGACCAAGCTTTTATTCAAGTACTTTTCAAAAATTTCAATCTTCAAAATAGGTAAGATAACAAAAAACACTACTAAACTAATATGCATATATATTACAGATGCACTGATACTACTTTAAATTTCTCTGCCGATTATTCAGAATGATATCGGACGATGCAAATAGTTCTTAAGGAAAAAAAAAATCTCACAAATAAAAATGCAAACTATAAAGGGAACCCTCTCATTTGGTACACTATAATATTAGAGGTTACAATTAACAACAGAGATTTTATATTCTGCTATTTATTTTCAGATATAATAACACTTTGAAATGTTTGTATAAAACTCAGTTGCACATAGTTTTCATAAGCACTTGACTTCATAACAAATTTATTTAAACATATTAACAGTAAATAAGCTCCTCTCTAGTGTTTATATATATAAATATATATAAAACTGTATAGCTAACTAATGCATAGTTCAGACTACATGTCTAAACGTCAGCAGATCGCTGTGCTGTTCAGACTACATAACTTGCTGTGGAGTCTTTAAGTTGTTGAGGTGTTCACACTACATGATACTACATAAATGATCCGCAACAGGGGGTCACACACAAGCTGACAACAACTTTGTCACCCAACGACTCTATCTGGTCCCCAAATCACATTTTGTCATGAAAACGCACGCAAGAGGTGGAACAGGAAATGACACGAAAGGGCCTTTATGTGCACATGAAATTTAATGACATCCCATTCTTAATCCGTAGGGTTTAATATGGAGTTGGCCGACCCTTTGCAGCTATAACAGCTTAAACTCTTATGGGAAGGCTTTCCACAAGGTTTAGGAGTGTGTTTATGGGAATTTTTGACCATTCTTCTAGAAGCACATTTGTGAGGTCAGGCAGTGATGCTGGACGAGAAGGCCTTGCTCGCAGTCTCCGCTCTAATTCATCCAAAAGGTGTTCTATTAGGTTGAGGTCAGGACTCTGTGCAGGCCAGTCAAGTTCCTCCACACCAAACTCGCTCATCCATGTCTTTATGGACCTTGCTTTGTGCACTGGTGCACAGTCATGTTGGAACAGGAAGGGGCCACCCCCAAACTGTTCCCACAAAGTTGGGAGCATGAAATTGTCCAAAATGTCTTGGTATGCTGAAGCATTAAGAGTTCCTTTCACTGGAACTAAGGGGCCAAGCTCAACCCCTGAAAAACAACCCAAAACTATAATCCTCCCTCCACCAAACTTTACACTTGGCACAATGCAGTCAGGCAAGTACCGTTGCCCTGGCAACCGCCAAACCCAGACTCGTCCATCGGATTCGTCACTCCAGAGAGCACGTCTCCACTGCTCTAGAGTCCAGTGCTTTACACCACTGCATCCAATGCTTTATATTGCACTTGGTGATGTAAGGCTTGGATGCAGCTGCTCGGCCATGGAAACCCATTCCATGAAGCTCTCTACGCACTGTTCTTGAGCTGATCTGAAGGCCACACAAAGTTTGGAGGTCTGTAGCTTTTGACTCTTCAGAAAGTTGGCTACTTTGGCGCACTGTGCGTCTCAGCATGCACTGACCCCGCTCTGTGATTTTACGTGGCCTACCACTTGGTGGCTGAGTTGCTGTTGTTCCCAATTTCTTCCACTTTGTTATGATACCAATAACAGTTGACCGTGGAATATTCAGTAGTGAGGAAATTTCGCAAATGAACTTATTGCTGTCACAGTTCCCTTGTCTCCCGGACTCCATTTCCCAAGATCCTCCTGTCTCATCACCTGCACCTAGACTGGATCATCTGCACTCCCTTTATTATGGACTCACTCCCTTCACTCCTTGTCTGTCCTATTGTTAGTCTAATGTGTATTGTGTGTGTGTATCTCCTACGTTTGATTAAAAGTACCCAGTGTTGTGGATTTCCGTGTATGCCTCATCTCTACCACACCAGCACCATAACAGAAGGACAAACCACCGGATATCCACAAACTTAACAATGGGTATCTTCTTAGTTCCAGAGTCCTCAAGAAAATGCCAGCCCAGACTCTCTGTTGAAGATTGTCTGTGGATGCTTCGGCAGGACAACTGCCCGCTGGAGCAATATGTGGAGGAATTTCCTCCACCTATCGCTCCAATGGGTGTGCACCAGGGCTCCAACCAGAGACCACGCCCAAACTGTCCAAAAGAAGGGCCACAAAGAGGTCCAGGCGGTCTAAGAGGCCAGTCTTCGCAGAGCCCGCTCCAGTCTTCGCCAAGCCCACTTCAACCTGCCAAGAACCGCCTTCAGAGGAGAAATGGCTAACAGACTTTTCGGCTGAACCAGCAGCCCCAACCTTCCCCGAGCCCACTCCAGGCTTTCACGAGCTCACTCCAGCCCTCGCCAAACCCGCTCCAGCTGCCACCAAACCCGCTCCAGCTGCCACCAAACCCGCTCCAGCTGCCACCAAACTCGCTCCAGCTGCCGCCGAGCCCACTCCTGCAGCCTACAAACATGCTCCAGCAGCCAACGAACCCGCTCCATGGCCATCGCCATGGCTGTCCACGGCTCCTGACCCGCCATGGCCGCCCACGGCCTCTGACTCGCCATGGCTTCCTGGATTCCTGTCCGCTCCTCTCCCTGCACCTGCGTGACGTCTCCAGGGCGCCCACCCCCCCTCCCCGGTTGTTCCATCTATGGCGCGAGGCTGGAGGTACTGTCACAGTTCCCTTGTCTCCCGGACTCCATTTCCCAAGATCCTCCTGTCTCCACACCTGCACTCAATTCTCTCGTCATCTCCCCATCAGCACTCATCACCTACACCTGGACTGGATCATCTGCACTCCCTTTATTATGGACTCAATGGGTGCTTCTCAATATCCCTCCTCGTCTCCTCACTCCTCCGTCCACCATCCTATGACCCGGAAAACGATCAAGCTCAGCCATCTTGAAGGACATCTCAATTCTCTAATTGCACCCCGAGGAGGCGAGGATCGAGGAGTGAGGAGGCTTCCCGAGGAGTCATGAGCGAGGATACACAGGTGCATCCTTTGCGGAAGTCTTTCTCATCGAGTAACCTGACGCACGCATAAATTCTCCTCCCCCTTCTTATCTGTCACAATCATTTAAATGTATGCTTTTTACAGATTAAATAAACTTTATATCTCATATATTTCAACTAGGCATCTTGCTTTATTAATATTATATTTTTTTAAATAACCAAACTTTAACAACATGTGGGTAGATCCCTCGAGCGCAGCTGATGACGCTTTGAAGTGACGCTAAAGGGAGCGAGGATTTATCATTTCACTTGATTCAATTCCTCCGTCCTCTCGTCTTTTCCTTGCGTCCCTCCCTCGCTTCCTGGAGGGGTGGAGCTAAGACGCGAGGAAAGGAAGCAAGGAAAGGAAACGAGGATGCACAAATAAGAATTGAGAAGCACCCACTCCCTTCACTCCTTGTCTGTCCTATTGTTAGTCTAGTGTGTGTGTGTGTGTGTGTGTGTGTGTCCTTTGTTTGATTAAAAGTACCCAGTGTTGTGGATTTCTGTGTATGCCTCATCTCTACCACACCAGCACCGTAACAACTGAACAGGTGGCAACCTATCACGGTACCACGCTTGAATTCACTGAGCTCCTGAGAGCAACCCATTCTTTCACAAATGTTTGTAGAAGCAGTCTGCATGCCTAGGTGCTTGATTTTATGCATCTGTGGCCATGAAAGTGATTGGAACACCTGAATGCAATGATTTGGAGGGGTGTCCCAATACTTTTGGCAATATAGTGTATATATATATATATAAAATGTTCTGTTATAAAAACTATATATGGCACAGGCTGATAGGTCCTTAGCTCAGTTTGTTAGCGATCACATCGTTATCTACATAGCACAGCTGAATGGTTGCCGTAGCATCAGCAGCCAATGAGCTTGAAGCTCAGCATTGAAATGTTGCAATACAGCATTATGTATTGACAGTATCAAGTCCCTGTACTTGCTCTGCTGCAGCAGCAATAATCAGCAGCAGCATAGCAGATTTATTCCGCCAAGACCAAATACATTAACATTGCCATATCCATTTCCATGCCAATCTCTGAGAGTTATGACATATATGACATATTTTATATATATATATATATATATATATATATATATATATATATATATATATACATAGAGAGAGAGAGACAGAGTTAAAAAAAGAAAGTTTGTTTAAAGGATATTTGAATATTTTTACTGAAAACGAGAAAATACTGATAAAGAAAATTTAGAGAGCATTTACAGTCACACGCATTACACAGAACTCAAATTATTTTAAGTTGCTCTTGGGTGGGACAGCCTACATGTGTTTACATATTCCCAAAATAAAATATTACACCAACAATCAGACTCTCCCTCATCTGGCCTTTGGTCCAAACTCAGAGGCACAGGCAGGACTATAGCATGGTCAGCTGACACCTGTCAGTGCAGCAGTTGTGTGTTATGGTCAGTAGCAAAGGGCAGTTTCAGTTTGTGTGTGACGGAGAGAGACAGAAAGCTTGTGTGCAACTTAAATGTCTGTAACCTTACACTTTCAGTCCTACTGAATCTACAGGATGTCATTCCCCTTCATAAAGCTGCAGACCTTACATCTGACAGGGCATAAATGCTACATGACTGTGCATTTTCAAAGCTCCTCTGTATTCACTGTCTACCTACATTTATTTCCCACAACACTGGCGTGTCTCAGTATAAAAGGGCACAGATCCAGAGTCCTCCCCCTCATGCTTCTCTGCACATGCTCAAGGCCTGTCCTGCAGATATCGCTCAACACAGCAGCTGTAGGCTTCCACGTCTACAAGAACAGACCCCTAGCAACACTGATCTCAGCAAACAAACATCCAGCCAGACACACTTTTTCAGTATTTTAAGAAATATTCTAAAATATTAAGTCCTCCATTGTAGTAGCAAGCCAGTTTCTTTCTTTCAGGAAATATCTAAGATGTCACTGAAAGTTTTGCAAACATTGCAAATAAGAAAATAACTTATAATTATATATAAAACATAATAAGATAAACTAGATTTTCTGATTAAAATGTTATGCCATGTTATTAGTGGTTACCAGGGCGTTACTATACAGTTTCTAGGGTGTTTTTAGGGTGCAAGGTGAATAGGTCATATAAAAACATGCCCAAATCTCATCCTAGACATGGCCCAGGTCAATCCTTCCATTTAAATCTATGGGGGGGTTTTCTCCTGTTTTGTCATTCAGCATTTGGACATTCTGAGCACATAAAAGAGCAATAGCTCACCTTAGATAAGATCATTTGAGACATTCACATGCACAGTGCAAACCATGTTTAATACTAGAGGTTAATTCAAATCCCTAATCCTAACAAAAGCAATACCAATAGTAATGCACTAATGTTTTATAAATTATTAGTGTGCTTTAATAATAGATTGGCCACTATACATTTCAAGGTATCTAAAATGATACCTAAACAAGATATTGTTTCAAAAAATGAAACAAAAATGAAAAAAATATGATCACTGAGCACAGGTCGACATGTGGCATTGTGATGTTCTCAGCAGATCTAATTTTTTAATGAGCAATTCATTGACCTCTGAGATTCCTTAAAGAAAACTCTGACATTCTACACTCCCTGAACTACAATAGATGGAAAACGAGAATGATGACAATGAGAAAGGGGGCAGAGGTCATCTCTTTGTGGCAATTCTTTCTTGCTACATGACCAAAAACAAATTATACATAAATATCAATTGTAAGCACTGCATAAAGCAAGCAGACACAATGATGTAGAAATTTAAACTTACTTTGCCCATGTTTACCAATGGAATAATAATCTGGCACCTGGAGAGAGAATTAAGAAGAAGCATGTTAGACTATCCTTAGCTTCTGTGTGTGTATGTGTGTGTGTGTATATATATATATATATATATATATATATATATATATATATATATATATATATATATATATATATTTATATATATATTTTTTATTTTTATTTTTTTTTTAAATGGTTGTTTATTATTTTCAGAATCCTCTTTTTCTGAGCTATAAGCCACAGTGGAAATTGTTAGATACATTATCTAAAGTCTTCTATTTGCAGTGTAAATGAGTTCAAAATACATTTCTGCAGTGCCGAAGCAAACAGACTATGAATGTATACTCCTAGTTAAGTAACCTCCAAACCTGTTTAATCTTTATAACCTGTTTCATCACACAACACTCTAAAAATATATATTAAATTCCCCCTAATTTAAACCATTTCTACTGGATAAAATGCTGAAGGCACAGCCACATTTTCCACAGGACACTCGTGGCTCCACCCTCTGAACTTATACTATGCTCTCTTTCACTACATCATAACCAGGCAAATAGAGAACAGGGATCTCTCAGTGACTGAAAATGTTTAGTCTGCAGTTCACTGGAAATTTATTCTGTTATAATGTTAAACTTGTGCACAAAGCATCCGGAGTATGCAAGCAGTTACTGTACAATGATAAATCATCAAATTTCTTGCTTCTTCTTATTTGTCGTGTAAGAATGATTGATTTGGCACTCTGCAAACTTTCATAAAATAAAATAAAGAAAAAAAAGAAAAGAAAAATACCAGGAACCTTTTAGTATTGTTTGTAAATGTGTATCAGAGAAGTCCAAAAATAGGCATGTCTCTGGTCTGAGTCAGGAATACATCCAAGGTCTGAGATAGTCATTCACATAGCCCCACCCAACCAATACCACAAATTATAATTAAATCAATCAAAAATGAATAAAACCATTCTCAGCTGATGTGATATAATACAAAAAGACCATTACTACAATCATAAGCCTAAAACTTTTGGTTTACGGTCAACTTTTTGAATCATCATACGTATGTTTATTCTATAGAATTGAATGTCTATATAAAGTCTGTGGTGGTATGAAACAATGTGAACGCCTCTGTGTGAAGCATTTGCCTATAAAACGCGCATATATATGCTATAATATGCGCCCCAAAACTCCGCTATTTGCTAATAAATTACGTTACGAATAGTTAAAAAAATAATAACAACAAAACAACATTTTACCTTAATCACAGGAATTCTCGAGCTGCGGCTGAGGGTGGTCCGCTGCCTCTTGTCAGTGGTTTTGCTGAGAAACGTTCAGGCGAGTATCAGCTGTTCTTCCCAGACGCAACGCATGCGGCGCAAATGGCAGGGAGAATTAAACTCAGGATAACCAGCTATGATGTAATGTCCACGGGTGACGTGTCGTGATAGCCAGTTCTCACAAATGACGTGGAGCATGGGAAGGCATATGAGCCGTTGGTTTTTCAGTCAGTATTATCTGCAGTGCACCTCCTGACCTGGTCTGATCTGCATATGCAGCACATTTGGGGGGTTCCTGTAAGTCCTGAGTCAAGATGAACATTTGAGAAACAAATACACAGTATTTGTGAGGTTGAAGATGTACTCACCAACTTTTGTAAAATAATTTATTTTTTATACAAATAAAACAATATAAAATAAATATGATATTGAAAATGTAATTTAAGCATCTTTATTCTACATGGAGCGGGTTGCCCTCTTATGGCAGCGGCCATGTTGGCATTACACAATCATCATTGGCATTTAATTTACATACTTTTCTTTATATACAAAACTTGAGCCTCTTTAAAAACATAAACATGAAAGTACATTGCTGGGACATAAAGCGATGAGCCAAGTTTCAGTATGTCAAAACTTTTTGGGATCAATAAAGAGCAGCTAAAAACAAAGTGCACCCTCAATATCTGAAACTACATTATGAATTATTAGACTTAATTTCATATTATGTAATGCTTTGTCAGTCCTTTAAAACAGTACACTTCAATTAGAAGTATTTGAGAGAACTTATCAAGATAAACAGACAGACACAGATAGACACATATAGACAGACAGACAGACACACACACACACACACACACACACACACAGATAGACAGACACACACATACACAGATAGACAGACAGACAGACACACACAAACACAGAGAGATAGACAGACAGACAGACAGACA